>NC_081418.1:103298495-103598495 GCF_949786415.1 Peromyscus eremicus | reverse complement strand
GCTCACCGAGCACAGAAGAGAGACTCAAGCTTGAGTCCCAACTGCCCTGACTTCAGAGGGCTGGGACACGCGCTACACCTAGGCCACACCGGGAAGGGGAGTTCCCCTCTGAGGTCCTCCTGCCTCCATGGTAACCAGCAGAAGGGAGAGGCCACAGGGTGGCTGACAGAGTCCTCCAGTGATTAGAAACTGGGGGGAAGCTCAGCTCCCACTGTGCCTGTTACTTTTGGCTCCAAGACCTTCAGATCTGGTTCAGGTAAAGAAACAAGGGAAAACTGCCTGGGCCTGGGTCAGTGCTTAGTCAGTGAGCACCGCAGTACCCACCCACTCCTTTCTGGCAGGGTAAGATCACAGTGTGGGAAAAGCAAAGGAAAGCTGAGCCAGGGATGGACCAGAGCTTCAAGGAAAAGGCAGGGAGAGAGCAAGAAGCCAACGAGTGTCCTTTACCTGCATATAGGAGTCCCTCAAGGGGTGTGGTGTGCACAGGGAGAGTTGTTAGATTCTGAATGCCTGACGGAGGGCCAGTGAACTGCACAGGAAATGGATGCAAGAGTTTCTCACAGTGGCTTACTCTTTTCCCTACTTAAGAAACCTCAAGGGCCAGCAAGAGGGCTGACTGGATAAAAAAGCACTTGCCACTGAATCTGCCGACCTGAATTCAGTCCCTGGAACTCATGTAAAAACTAAAGGGAAAAGCCGGGCGGTGGTGGCACACACCTTTAATCCCAGCACTCAGGAGGCAGAGGCAGGAGGATCTCTGTGAGTTCTACAAAGCGAGTTCCAGGAAAGGCGCAAAGCTACACAGAGAAACCCTGTCTCGAAAATACAAAAATAAATAAATAAATAAATAAATAATAATAATAATAATAATAATAATAATAATAATAATAAGGGAAGACCTGACTGGGCATAGCTGTCCTTTGACCTCCACACACGTCATGATGTGCATACCTCAACCCTCCTAAAGTAAATTAAATGGAGGAGGAGGAGAAGGCTTTGCGTCGGCACAGCTCACTGTGCCCACCCTTTCACCTTCCGTACCCCTGTTTCAAGCCCAAGACCAGGGGAGGTTCTTCGCAGCAGGAAGCCCTACAGACTTGCTGATGCTCCTGCCCATCCACCGCACCTCTGGACACAGGCTCAGCAGGAGGCTGCCCTGGGGCCTCACCTCAGCCTGCTTTGCAGCTCTGCTCAGTGGACCCCAGGCTCAGGTTCTGTGAATACCAAAGTATTCTCAGAGGTTCTTGTAGAATTCAAAGTCAGGTCAAGAGCCTGTGCAGGCCCATGTGGGCAGAAGCCAGCACTCTTTGGGCACAGCATATCCACAGACACCATGGAAGAGCCTGCAAAAAAGCCTGTGGAACCAGGCATTTTCCTAAAGTCTGTCTCTGGGCTTTCCTGATGAGAAACAAAGGCCAAGTGCTTTGCGCAAGACTTCTAGAACACAAGGTGCTGGAATAGACTCAGGCTGGGCATGTCTAAGGAGAAGGCAAGGGCACTGAGCAGACGTCTTCCAAGAGCTTCATGTCACAATGGCAAGTGCCAGGCAAAGGCAAAAAGAGCATGACTCCCTTGCCACCAGAGCCTGTGGACATTTGAAGGGACCACATACAGATTCTAAATGCCCCCCAGAAAGGATGCTTAACCACAATGATGACAGCATGAAGGGACAGCTTTTTAGGGTGGCCATGCAGGAGCTCATCCAGCTGGGGCTGTGGTATAGCCCCTAGGACAGTACTAGGATCATCCTAGGTATGGACACTGAGGCCCGGAGAGGAGACCACGTCTGCCCAAGACAGAAGGGCAGAATGAAAGTTCAGACTTAGAAGGTAATGAGGTTCGGCAAGACAGCTTAGAGGCTGGCCAGGTGCCAGAAGTCCGCGGGGGGTGGCCCTGGTACCCAAGCCATGCCAAAAACAGTACAGAAAGGCCAGGGCTTGTGGCCTTGGGCCCCTTCAAGGGAAATGAGTGAAATGCTAACATTCCTTTGTTTAAAATCTCAGCTCTCTGAAGGGTGGGGAACATGCATTTAACAGCCCCTTTTGTTTTGCTAGTGGAAAATATACACATTAGGAGACCCAAAGTCCCCAAAGCCCAGGGCCCTGCCTGTGGATAGAGTACAAAAGGCTCAGGCATGGCACAGGCCACCCAAGAAAGACCACCTCCTACAAGTAAGAACAGCTGACCCATTCTTGTAGGAATTACAGCGCAGCTCCCTCCTGATGGTCCTTAGTTTGGCTTCCTTGAAGTAGGGCAACACCTCAAAGGTAGCCACTGTCCACCAAGGAGAGAGAATCTCATCTCCTGGGAGTCAGGGACAGGCCTTTCTCTGCTTTGGCTCTCCGCTGCACGTGGGGCCTCATCTCAGTCATTTCCAGAGGTGAGAGGCTATCCCTGACTGAGCACCCCGAGTTAAGAGCACGTGCTTATAAGGGAAGTGATGCACACCAGGGTTTCTTTTCTTTTTTTTTTTTTTTTTGGTTTTTCGAGACAGGGTTTCTCTGTGTAGTTTTGCGCCTTTCCTGGAACTCGCTTTGGAGACCAGGCTGGCCTCGAACTCACAGAGATCCGCCTGCCTCTGCCTCCCAAGTGCTGGGACTAAAGGCGAGCGCCACCACCGCCCGGCAACACCAGGGTTTCTAATTAGCTTCCAGGAACTGTTGTCCTGGAACACACGCTCATGAGAGTTCCCCAAAGGCCATTAACACAAGGAGCTATCTACGTGCTGTCCACATGCTGGGGTTTGACTGTTGCTCTAGAGTTGCCTATGACAAGCCAAAACGGGGAAAGACTGAGTGATGAGACCACATAAGCCCTTCACTCCTAACGGCCACCCACAAAAGAGGGACCCACAGACACTTGAAGGAGCCCAAGAGCAGACCTACCAAACTGAGCACAACCCAAACTGGCACCAATTAGTCATGAGCTCAACAAATAGTACTTGATTAAAACCACCGTGTTTGGGAATGGTTGTTACATAGTCAGAGCTAACTAACTGATACATAGTTTTACTACCAACTCACATTTGCATTTGAATAACTACAGAAATGTATTTTTCTCTGTGGTAACAATGTTTTTCTCAAAATATATTAAGAAAATTGTCATTTTCAAACACATATTCACCTATATTTGGAGAAAATTCTCTCACAGGAATCCCATGGAATAAGAACAATACATTTTCCTCATTTGACAGGTAAACTAAGGCTCAAAGGGCAGTGGGGTGACTTGCCTAAAAAAATCAAATAGCCATTAGGTGGTAAACCAGAATTCAACTCCATCTTGTATGAGACAGAGGCATGGAGTTATCTCCAGCTGTGTGTCTTCCTTCCCTCCAGAGACAGGGTCTCCTACCATCAAGAGGAAGATACCGTCCCGATAGCCCTGCCCAGGCCCCTCCTCCTTCCCATGACACGGCCTCACTTACTCCCAGAACTCGATGACAGGTGAGGTGAAGTTGGTGGTGCTAATGGCGACCCAGAGACTCTCGTTCTTACGCAGGGTGTCCTCCATGCAATGCGGGGTGTTCCAGCTGTGGTTGCAGTGGGCCCAGGGAAGCTCGTTCTGGAAGGACTGGAATAGGTAGTACGTGGCCCAGGCCAGGATGACAATGTAGTACACATTCAGGAGGGACACGATGACGATGGACGCGTAGCCAATGCCTGGGGGCGAGGCAAGCAAAATGGACGCATGTCAAAAAGAAGGCCCATTCAACTGGGGGCCACTGGCCTGCCTAGGCTGCGGGCCACAGGGGCCTGCTCACCAACAAGCAGAAAACAGTCACAGGATGAAGGAGTCACCGGACGAAAGGACATGTGAATGAGTGGTCAGAGAAATAAATGGTGGCTGGATGGATCACAGGAATGAAAGAAGTAGAGACAAGACAATGATTGTGCAGTTGGATGGTCAGATGAGTGGACAGAAACACCGATGGACAGATGGATGGACTTTTCTATAAAAATGGACGAATAGAAATATAGATGGATAGAAATATGGATGAGTAAATAGAAACATAGATGGGTAGATAGAAATACGGAAGGATGGGCAAGAATAGAGATGAATGGATAGACGAACAGATAAATGAAAATATGGAGGGAAACGGGTGGATGGATAGATGGATGGAAACAGAGAATGATGGATGGATGGATAGATGGAGAGAAACATGGATGGATGAATGCAGAGCTAAATGGACAAACTTTACATTCATACTTGAATATCCATTTGTTTTATATATATATATATATTTGTTATATATAGTCTAACTCTTGATATGTGTACATACGGTGGTTGGTTGGAAGGCTGGATAGATGGAAGAAATGGAGGTGGAGGGCCTAATTACTGAGTGGCTTAATGGAAGCAGAAAGTAGTAAGCATTTATGTGGGTGAGTAAAGGAAGGGGCTCATATTCCCATTCCTCTCACTCAATCACGGTAGTGACTACTCCAAGTATACACTAAGTACCAAGCACATAATGGAGCCACCATCAAGAATGCTGGCCACACAGACAAAACACTCAGACATGACTGTCATTCTGTTCTTACAGTAACTCTAGAGAGTGAGAACACTGTTTTCTAGATGAAGAAATTGAGGTTCAATGATTTCCCTAAAACCACCCCAAGGAGAGGAGAAAGTGAGGCCTGAAGCCAGCCTGCCCTCCAGATTCCTGCATTTTGAGAGAGCTGCCAGCTCACTTATCCAAACACCCATAGAGGTGGCCCAGAGGGGACTTTCTGAGCAGCCAGGAACCTGTTGTATCTCCCTTCTCCCTGCCTCTTGGTGACAGTGACATCACAACATGCTGCGGCCCTACATCTGGCACTGATACACGTGAGGAGATCTGATAAACACAGAAGACAGGAGATGTCACTAAAAGCCCGGTGGACTCAGTGCATACCAGACCCAGCCGACACCAGCTACATACTCACCAGAGAACAAGGGGCAGATCTTCTCCCAGCAGGTGATGCCCCCTTCTGAGGTGTACTGGCCTATGATGACCTCCAGGAAAAACACAGGCAGGCCGCTCCCGAACAGGAAAATAAAATACGGTATGAGGAAAGCACCTACCAAGAGAGCAGAGGGGACAGGCTGAAGCTGTGACTGTCACAGCATGGGCAGGAAGGTGCTCACTCTCAAGCCCCCCCAACCAAAGGTATCGGAGGAATGAGGGATGTAAGCATGGAGGCCAAACTCAGACTCCACTGAAGATTCTCCAGGCCTGCCCACTGGCCCCACCCACGAATCTGCAAATCTACCAGGTTCTTCAAGCCACCAGGCTGGTGCCTATGCCTGTCACATGCCTGCCTTCTCCACAGTATCCTTCCCAATGGAAGTGGCTCAGTCTGCTAGGTACACACTACCTCCTGCTGGAACTCCACTCATCTGCCACAGGCCAGCCCGGGCCAGCGGCCAGGAAGGTCCAGACACGGGTTGGGTGGAAGGCAGGAGGTGGACCCTCCAGCTGGTGGTGGGTGCCAGGGAGACAGGGAACACAGTATCTGAGGGGGGTAGTCCTACCTGCATACACTAATGGCTTCAGCAGGTCCATAAACCCTGTGAAATTATGGGCACCTTGGGTCTAGGCTATCTGCTTTGTTCTAGGGAGCATCTAGGATACTCATCAGAGTTCCCAGGGTGTCTGGTACCTAATGAGGTCAAGAAACCAGGTGCTAAGAGGAGGTTCCCCCAAAAGCGGCTCTCTTACCATGGCAGCAGGAAGTATGCCCACCTTTACAGTCACCTGGCAGGTGGTTGCCACCTATATTAATCTCCTCTGCGCCCCCGCTCTACACCAGGGAGAACATCTCTAGGCTGGAGCTGCCTAACTTTGACACCCGAGAGGGCTCTCTCAGAGGAGGAGACACAGCCCACACAAAAATCCAACCCAAACCCCCCAACTCAGCCCACCACAGCTAGAATACCTTCACGGATCTCCTCCACTCCCCCTCCCCCTTTGCATTATGGCAAATGATACTGGTGTGTCATTTACTGAAAGACAGAACTAGCTTTTGGGAATACATAGGGTGAGGTTAAAAAGCAAAATCAGTATCAAAGATGCTAAAAGAGAAGACTGTGAGCTCAGAGGTGGTGGAATGGAGGAATAGAGGGTATGAATGTCTGAGGTGGAGGGGGCATGGGTCAGACAGGACAAACCAGGGGATCAGAGAGGGTGAGGGAGGGTCCTCCAGAAGGTCACCTAGCCAGAGGCTAACACCCCTGTACGCGGGCATGCTGACCCTGTGTCCGAGGTGCAGTTGAGGCAGGGTATACCTGGCCTGGAGAAGGTCACAGAATAGGAAAAGATCTCTCACACTCTGACCCCAGCCTTCAGTTTGAACCAGACTCACCTCCACCATTTTTGTAGCAGAGGTACGGGAAACGCCAGACGTTGCCCAAACCCACGAAGCCTCCGGCCACAGACAGCACAAAGTCAATCTTGCTGGACCACTTCTCCCTCTGAGGGGGCTTCCCCTCAGCCTCATCCTCAGGCCGTGTGCCTGGGCTCTTCCCTGGCGAAGGCTTCAGGATGTCTTTGTGGAAGTCTTTCAGACATTGCAGCTTCTCTTTGGTGGCCATTTCCTCGTTTTCTAGGGGAGGCAGAACCAACGTGGATGATGAGGCCTATCCCAGTGACTTAGGACCAGTTCCTACCTCCCCAGGCTGCAGTAGGAGCTTCCACACCAAGAGTCCCCATCAAAGAAGCCACTTAGACTCCAAGGATCTCAAAAATTCAGGTATGAAACACTTGCAACCCCTAGAAGCAACAGGCTCCATTTCCCAGGCACCAGCTAAACCAAAGCACTGGTGGCCCAAGATTGTTCCCAAACATCACATTTCATTCAGCCTGTGTACCCTGGGCAAGCAGTTCCAGACATCTTCCACAGGAGAGGCCATCTGCAGCTCTCCACACCAACAGACACTCTTCTAATTTGAGTTTCTGCACGGAAGACAGCAACACACGTCTCAGTTACAACTCCACACAGAGCCTAGTGTGGGGCCTGACCTACAGGAGGCGCCTGCACCCAGGTGGAAAAGCGAAGCAGAAGATGGTGTTGGCCGCACAGGACACTATACTGGGAAACAGGCTTCACCATCAGGGCATAGAAAACGGACAACGACCGAATATGTTTATAGCAGGAAAAAACAAAACAAGGCTTTCTTGTGCAGAATTATACAAGGATGCTTGTGGCAGCTGAGGATATGACGCCAGGGCAGAGTAAGTGTGGAATATGAGCAAGGAAAGCCTGGGTCCCATCCCCAGACTGTGAACCAGGGCTTGCTACTACTTACTATCCACTCTTCAGTCCTGTCGACTCCCGGCTAAACCCATGGACCCTAGCAAGCAGGTATCTTGCTTTCTGCTTCCCAGATGGGCTTGGACAGAAGGCAGCTTCCTAAGCCTGGCACAGATCAGGGTCACCCTCCTGCTTGGCCTCTATCCTAGGTAGAGGGTTGTACCAGCTGATGGTCATCATCTTCTCCTAGCATCTCCTGTGTCTCTGCAGCTTAGCTGAGAGGCACTGTCACATCGTCTGCGGTGGTCACCATCCACGGATGTCATCAAAGGACACACAAGCAAGCCCTTTGATAAGAAATTAACCAAGCACATCTAGAGACCCTGTCAAGCCAGGGTCCTTTGTGCAAGGGTTCACATACAGCCTGGCAGAGAGCTGCAGGGTAGGGATGAGCTGGGGAGGAGGGCAGAGCTAATAGCCCTCCTTGCTCTTTTCTGAGCCTCAGTTTCCCTAGCTGCAGAACAAAACGAGTAACAACAAAGGTAGCCACAAAGCCTAGGACACACCTTCTTTGTCTCCATGATCCATGTGAATCGCTGGCACTGAGATATCAGATTTCAGAGAAAAATGGAAATTTTCAAGTCCTCTTACCACACTGGAAGGTCAGAGCACACAGGGTCTGTGCTCCCTATGAGAACACCCATGGAAATAGCTAAAGAGTGTGCTGTTCCCAGCTCAGGCCCTCTGGGAGAGCGCCTTCACCTGCTCGGCTGCAATCTGGCTTCCCACAGTCAACCCCTACCCGAGCACCAACTGCCCTGGTCGTGCGCACACTTCCCAGCTGTCGGTCTCTTCCATGACCAGACCAGCGGTTTATGGAGATAAGGACCTGTCCTGTTTGGAGCTCTGAAGTCCGGCACACAGTAGGGCATCTGGAAAGTGCTGCTGCACCAACAGAACCTCAGTGCCAAGGGAGATGTGGTGAGACCTTGCACTAAGGTCCAGAGCGGCTGCCAGAGACGTAGGATATACAGAAGTGACATGCCCTGGGGGGCTTTGCAAGGAGCAGAGGTCCAGAAGCTCAATAACCCCACTTCCCCCACACCTCCTTCCTCTCACTGGCAGGCTTGGGGTGGAGGACCCCAATTGTTTTGCTATCTGGCAGTGAGCAGACCAAGAAAGGCTTCCTGGAGCCACCGGGCAGCCCCCGGAGTCCTTCCTCTGTCTGGGGGAGCATCCGCATGGCCTTTCTCTGTGGCTCCCCCGGGGCCCGCATGGCCCAGCAGGTCTGTGGCCACTGTGAAAACAGCTCGAGCAGCCAGCATTGTTCCTGCAGCAGGTCAGCAGCCCCCGATGGTTATCTGAACAGCTCATTGTGGCCTGCGGTGGGCCCATAATTGGAGGATGTGGGACTCCACTCCCTCCCAGGGAAGGGTCCGCTCAAGAATGACCTGGAGCCTCCAACTGAGAAGGGCTGATCCACCCTTTGGACACGTCTCAATCCTTGGGGCTGGGAAGGCTTCACAAGGTCAGCCTAGCTTTTAAACTTAAGAGGAGGAGAAGGGCTAACCTCCAGCACTCGGGAGAGAAGGGGGACAAGGGTCTCCTCGCCTCACAGGCAGCTACTGGCCAAGGCTGGTCCTATGAGGAGCCAGACTCTAATGCCCCAAGGCTCGCTGCCCCGATAGCCCTGGTTCTGGACTCCGAGACCCGCTAAGCACTCTCTACTCAGAACTCTCTCTCTATCCTTGCATACTCTAAGGACTCCATCTATCATCATACTCCCTGAGGCTGAACCATGATGGCTGGGGGCCTGCGTGAGGCAGTGGAGTGCCTGTCCTGTGCCTGGCGTCGCGGGGTCTCCGTGGGTCTCTTCAATCATTCCACCCAGGAGTGTGATCCTCCCTCACCATCCCCTCTCCTCCCTGTGAGCATGTGGTCCAAGAACCAAAAAGTTCTCCATTTGCCTTTGGAGAACTCAGGGCCCAGTGGTCCTGCCTCAGCATCACCTCCAACCCTCAGGTTGGCTGTCAATCACAGGGCTACCACCTAGGGAGGGCATCCCCCAAGCCTCAGACTTCCCTGGGTCCAGAGAAGGCCCTGCAGAGAGATACAGGCACCCTGTTCTTCTTCCCTCTTGGATTCTCGTTCCAAGCCCCTCACATGTGCCTGACCAGTGGCCCTACAATATACCATTCCAGCAAGACCTGCAGATCCACTCGGCACATTCTTGGCATCCACCCCCACGTCCCTGTCACCATGGCAACCTTCTCTCAGCCAGCAGCCCCTAGCGCAGGCATCTACAGCAGCCTCCCCATAGGTCTTCTTGCTGCTCTGCTGCCCCCCAGCCTATTCTCATGCAGCAGCTGAAGGCAGCTTTAAAAAAAAAAATCACATTCATAACGGACCTCAGCTCTCAGTCCATTGCTGGAGGGAAACACAAGGCCCTCTCCAATCCCTGGTCCTCTCAGATCCCAAGCAAGACCATTACAAACGCTTATTCCGCGCCTCCCCCACCCCCCATGTGGAACAGCCCCACAGAAATGCTCTGGCTTCTCCCACTCCCTACGCAGCTGCTCCAGGCCCTGTGGTAGCTTGGTGATGTGAGCCCTGACTGAGGGGCTGGGAGCCACTTAAAGGGACTGAAGGACCTTAGGAAAGGCCCTCAGCCTCTCTGGTCTTCAATAGTCTCATCTGTAGAGCGGTAGTGCCTGTCATGGGGTGCAGAGAAATGAGGGGGTGCACAGAATATCATGAGGCGCATAGCAAGCACTCCCTAATAACAGCTGTTGTCATTATTACCAACCCCAGGGTGGGCAAGGCCTTTATCCCACTCAGCGAGAGACGAACAAGGCCCAGCCTACTCTGAGGTCACTGGAATGAGCCAGTAATCACAGAGACCCGGAGGCCTTTGCCTCAGCGCTTGGCTTCTCTGCCTCTGCCAGCCCAGCCTGACTTCTTGTGACACCCTCCCGAGGGTCCACCTCTATAGACTCCCAGTTAGTCCAGTCTACCCCCATGGTGACCAAGTGGCCACAGGATAGCCCAGTGGGTCCCTTCACATCACCTGCCAGCAGCCTGCTTCTCTCAAAGGCAGGAGCTGTTCCTCTTGGTTCAGGGCCCAGGGCTGTTCTACAGTGGAGAAGATGCTTATTTCTCATTCTGGGAGCTTTCTCGCGGTTACCACAGCTACAGGTGATCACAATGCCTGGAGTTACAGGCTCCAGGCTGAAACGTTCCTCCCCATATAGCTGAAATCACTGTCCCTTTTCCAGGGGCAGCAGCCAGATCCAGATGCAGCTGTGCTTAAATGCTGGCTTGCTTGACGATCACCAGGCAAGTTTTGCCACCTACACAGCCCGGTTGACCCTGGTGCCAGTGACATTGTGGGTTTACAAGATAGACTTTTGTACCCTCTGGCCAGTTTTAAAACATCAGATTTTTTTTAGTACCTACGCTAAACTATTTCAGAAGTTTCCTGTTCTGTCATTCTTTGGGGCGGGGGGTGGGGTGGGGTGGGGAGGTCAGGAAGGGAGGTGCACAAGAGGGAAGACAGTGTCTCATATATCCCAGGCTGGCCTTGAACTCACAAATAGGAGGGATGACCTTGAACTTCTGATCCTCCTGCCTCTACCTTCCCCTCCGAAGTGCTGGAATTACAGATCGGCATCATCACACAAGGCTAACGTAGTTCTGGGGTCTGAACCCAAGGCCTCGCACACATCACCCAAATGCTCTACCACTGAGCGGCTCCACAGCTCACGGAGACTTAACATGTTCCCACACAACAGAAGCAGGGGTACAAGCAGAGAAGATCTACTGTGCATAGATGGGGTGCTGGGTCACAGAAGCAGCCTGCCTAGCGCAGAGCCCACAGACGGACACCCAGAGACATGGCTCCTGCCTGCCTTCTTCCCAGGGTCTGTGTAGCCTTTCTGGCCTTCAGACATCCATGCACCAGCCAGGCAGTTCTTGGAGGTGATTTCAGCTGCCCCTGCCTCCCCAACAAATTTGCCTCTGTCCTCTAAGACAAGAGGGCACCAAGTCTCAAGCTGTTAGTGCTAGCATTCACGTGCAGAACCTTAGCGCCAATCAACGACCCCTGCTAGAAATGATTAAAATCTCTCACTGCTGCTGTCTTCACCATCCAGGATCCCCTATCAAGGAGGCAGGCACGTGTCTGTTCCCTCTTGTACTTGTCCCCAGCCCACCCCAGTGCCTAGCACACAGCTTGTCCTCACAGAGAGCTTGGGGAGAGATTGGTTGTCTCTTAGGGAGCCTCTGCAGGAGGAATGAGATGTTCTGTATTCAGCGAGAGCAGCTCTCAAAACTGGGGCAGGAGATGGGTCACACACCCATTGCACATGTGGACACACCTTGGCCTGCAGGCCCCTGCAGAGGCGAGTCTGTGGCTAGACTCCCGTCCTGCCTCCTGCCCTTGCCCTGTTCACTAGAGCCAGTAGGCAGGAGCCTCCATGAGGAGGCCATAATGATGCTTCGTGACCCAGGGCAAGTAACAACGTCTCTGTACCTCAGTTTCCTCATTGGAATACACTTGAGAGCACTCACCACACTACAGTGAATAATAACAATAAATATATATTTGAAAACTGTCAAGAGAAATACAGATTCTCAGCATTCTCTCCATAATGTAAGTATGTAAGACAGTTGGTTTGGTATAGCCATTCCATAACAAATAGGCATCTAAACACCTCATGTTGGGGCTAGAGAGATGGCTCAGTGGTTAAAAGCACTTGCTGCAGCCGCCAGCACTTGGGAGGCAGAGGCAGGCAGATCTCTGTGAGTTCAAGGCCAGCCTGGTCTACAGAGCAAGTTCCAGGATAGCCAGGGCCACACACAGAGAAACCTTGTCTTGAAAAACCAAAAATAAAATAGAACTAAAAAATATGTGTGTATACACACACACACACACACACACACACACACACACGTATGTATGTATGTATGTATGTATGTATGTATGTATGTATGTATTGTACGTATGTATGTATGTATACATGTATACAGATGCCATGCCTGTAACTCCCACATTTGGGAGGTTGAAAAAGACGGATTGTAGCATTTAAGACTAACTTGGTCTACAAAGCATAACCCTGTCTCAAAAAAATAAAAATAAAATAAAATAAACAAATGCAGAGGCTGGAGAGATGGCTCGATGGTTAAGAGAACTGGCTGCTCCTCCAGAAGACCCAGGTTCGATTCCCAGCACCCACATCGTGGCTCACAACTATGTGAAACTCAGTTCCAGGGAATCTGATGCCCTCCTCTGGCCTCTGTTGGCACCAGACACACATGTACACATACAGACGTGCAGGCAAAACAACTATCCTCATAAAAAAATAATGATGATGATGAATAATTATAAAGGGAAAGAAAGAGAGCTGCATCTAATGGTACCATGCTTCCTTAGCACTCTGCTAAGTTCTCCCAGGCACTCTTTTAGTTAACTCTCTCCAAAGGTGCCTTCCTCGTCTTGCTTTTGCTGATGGCAGGGCCTGGAGAGGTGAAGGTCATTTGGCTATGGCCACACAATGCACACTTGAGCTGTGAATGGCTCCTAGGCCTGTCCAAACCTCCAAAGCCCATGTTCCCAACCAGGTGTGACAGTCTAGGGATGCCATCTCTACAAGTTCATGAGTAAAATGGGGCTTGGTGCCTTTAAGAAGCCAGCTACAGGCCAATGAGTCGGCTCAGTGGGCCAAAGTGCTTTGCCACAATTCCTAGATGTGGCACCTCCATGGCAGAAGGAGCCAACTGCCTCCTGCAGGTTGTCCTCTGACCTACACGTGAGTCGTGTGATCAGTGCACACACAAGCTCACTTACACTCACTAGATGCAATTGTACAAAATTTAAAACCAGCTGCAGGCCACTAGGCCAGCTGACAGATTAGGGAACCAAGCTGGAGGGCAAACAGGGAAGTGAAGGGCCACGTGACATGACAGGCTGAACCAGGGATCATGGGACTGTGATGGGGGGCCCTGTGCACAGGGGCCTGCCTCTAGTCAGCAAGAACATCTCACAGATCAAAAGAGGTTCACTGGAGCAAAGTCTCCATAGACTTAATAGCAAACATATAGGTGCAAGGAGCAGGAGGGCTGGGATCCATCAGTGATGTCTGAGGAGGAGGGCTGGGATCCATCAGTGATGTCTGAGGAGGAGGGCTGGGATCCATCAGTAATGTCTGAGGAGGAGGGCTGGGATCCATCAGTGATATCTGAGTAGGAGGTCTGGGATCCATCAGTGATGTCTGAGTAGGAGGACTAGGATCCATCAGTGATGTCTGAGCAGGAGGGCTGGGATCCATCAGTGATGTCTGAGCAAGAGGACTAGGATCCACTAGAATTGTCTGCCAAGGGTCTGCTGTTCAGGTTCCATCCTTGGCCCTAAGAAGTGTCTAACCAGCATCACTGGATTAAGTGAGCTGGGTTAACAATGTTCTCTGCCCTCTGAGCAGGATAGATGTTTCTATAAAGAAAACACAAGAGCCAGTGTGATGACACTGGCTGGTAACCTCAGCTTTGGGGGAGGCAGCAGGATCAGAAGTTCAAGGTCAACCTCAGCTACATAGTAAGTTTGAGGTTAGCCTGGACTACATTCGACTAGCTCAAAAAAAAATTTTTTTTAGGGAGAAATTATTTTTTAAAGCCTTTTTTTTTTTTTAAGTACACCTTTAACCGATTTAATCATTTAATTGGATCACATGGCCTTCATCCTTTGGTTATCTATTTCTGCAAAGAGGCTAAGTCAAGCGTGACAACTGAGACATCTCCAGGGGTCTGGCAGGCAAAGGCAGAATAGAAGAGCAGGGACCAGGGAGGATGCGCAGCTCTAGGATCCCGCCACCAAAGGTGCCTCTGGGACTGGGATCCCCTGGGACCATAACCTCCATGGTGTCTCAAGAGAACTGGACTGCGCTAGTACATTTTCCAACTTCTCTAACACCTGTGCTCCAAACACAAAGAAAAAGGGGCATGGTCCAGCCAGGCCCACTTTGGTCGGACTACTGGCCCAGCTCAGCCAACAAAGGCCCAGTGAAGGGCAGGGTGAGGCTTGTAAGGGTACACTGGCAAGGTTGAGCTTGAGCCCCGATGGCTTATCCCCATGAGGTCAGCCAGGAAGCGGGTAACAATGAGCAGCACTGCCCTCATCAGAATGAAAGTGAACTGCTGGAGCATTATCTTAGCTCTCCATCTCTGGCCAGGGTGCCTGTCTACTTGGGGCTCAGCATCCCACTTCTAATCTGGCTGCAGTCCCACCCTCTGAAGCACAGCATGGGCGCTGAGGCCCAGACCAGGAACGCTCTTGCTCCACACCCTCACCCAGGACCAGAGGACCTCCAGATGGGACCTGCCAAACTGAATAATGCCTTTTACCAGCTTACAGGGGCAAGCAGATAAGGTGATGTGGGTTCTGTTTGCAGCCACACACACAGCTGGGATTTATATCCAGACCGTCCATGCTTTCCACCATAGTGCCATCAAGCCAAGCTCTATCCAGAAAATCTAGGGGAATAGAGTTCTGAGGGGAAGGGAAAGCATACACAAAGACAGCCATGCTAGGACCTGGAAGGGTGACTTAGTGGTTAAGAGAACCAGTTGTGCTTCCAGAGGACCTGGGTTCCATTCCCAGCACCCACACAGTGGCTCAATCTGACGCTCTCCTCTGGCCTTTGCAGGTACTGCATGAACGTGGTGCAGACATGCATGAAGGCAAAACACCCATAAAACAAAGTTAAATCCTCAAAAAAAAAAAAAAAAGATAATAAACCAGGCGTGATGGCACACACCTTTAATCCCAGCACTCAGGAGGCAGAGGTAGGTGGATCTGTGAATTTGAGGCCAGCCTGGACCACAAAGTGAGTTCCGGTCCAGCCAGAGATACATGGTAAGACCCTGTCTTGAAAACAGAAACAAAGAAATAAAATTTTAAAAATAGCTATATTAGACCTGGCAAATAGACAGTGGCCAGAGGATGCCAGCGCCTGGAGGAACGAGACCTCCAGGCCAGGTTTAAACATAGGCTTATACGGCTAAAACCCTTTCATTTACAAGCCCCAGCTTTCCCTGAGTCCCTGGCCAGTCCTCCTTCCAGCTCAGGAAGAGGGTCTGAAGGGTCTGTTGGAGTGTTATGTGACTTTCTGGTCATTTAACCCCAACGCCCTGGAGCTACTACTGCCTTCCTGAGCATAGCCACTCATGGGACGGGTGGAAGGCATCTGCCTTTGCGTGCAAAGGACAGATGGTAGCTGACCCACTTCCTTCCGGTCGAAGGTCCACGGCTGGTGATACAGGGAAGACACCGTCTCTAAGTGCAGGGCTAGCACCAGACTCCAGAGACGAAGCCGAGCTCTGCAAAGCACAGAGTCGTCGTCCCCCCCCCCCCCCACCTCTACAAAACGTGACTCTGGGCCTGGCTCAGAGTGGCAGTTCTCCCTGGTGGCAGGAGGTGGCTGTGTGGAAACAAAGCCCCATCTGTCACCTGCCTGTCATGTACTTGTTTGGTCTGGTTACAGGGTCATCCTATTGTTCCCTAAAATCAGAGACAGTGGGGAAGCACATTTTATTAAAACAACACAAAAACGATGGGAAGTTCAGAGGAAAGGCAGGAGGGCTTCTGAGGTAAAAGAGGCTGCAAAGAGAGGGTACAGGGAAGATCTCTTCCCTCTGAGCTAGACACCCAAAGCCCAGGTTGGGGGCTGGGGGTTGGGGGAGTAACCTAGTTACCAAATGCCATTCAGCATTGTGGTAACAAAGCTAGGCAGGAGGAGGAGGTGGGGGGAGGAAGGGGGAGAGGAGAAGGGAGGGCAAGAAGGAGGGGAGAGGCAGATGAAGAAGCGAAGAAAAGTGGGGGGAAAGGGAGAAGGAGGAAGTAGGGAGGCCTGACCACACCACGGTGTCTCCTGGGTGCTCTGGGCCTGTCTGAGAAGCAGGGCCGGGTGTGGGCACCTGAAGACTTTGTACACACAAAGAGCGCTTCAGGGACGCCTGGCTCCTGACTTGCCAACCACCTGTCTCCTTTAGTTCCTAGGTGGACAAGCTCTTGGCTCTGAAGGGGCGCTCTGCTCCTCCCCTCTTTCTCCTCCCCCTCAGCTGAGGAGCCAGGGGAGGGTGAGTCAGCAGGCATCGGCTCCTGGCACTGACTCACCCCGCCACAGGGCTGTCATTCACCTCCAACAGCGTCACTTCCCCAGCAAGAGGGCCATGGGCCTCTTGTGGTGGGGGTGGGGCACCAGGGTCCTGGGGCAGGCACTGTGGAGCCCAGGATTATTTCTGGAGGCCTCTGCCACTTCCACAAACCTCCCCGCTTTCAAGCTACAGAAGCCCAAGGCTGGAACCTGTATGCTCTGTAGGAAAGGGAAGCAGAGCCCTTCTCTTGCTCTACAGAAATGCAAGACAAGTCCCAAGTATTAGGCCGCCTTGTGACCCCTCCACACTACCAGGCCCCTAAAGTTGTCACCCGTACAGTCCGATGTCATGGCTTCATGGAGAGCAGGCAGTATACTCTGCTAGGTGGCCTCAGGCTTACCTTCTGTGCAGTGGGTGTGATGTCTGGGCACAGTGTGTTATTTGTAAATACTCCCTCCCCTCAGTGTCCCACAGGAAGGACATCCTTCCTTCCGAGCACCAAAGCCCAATCGACTATGACCTAAAAGCATGGCAGAAGCAATCACCTACCCAGAACCACCCTCAGTTCTGGGCAAAGGGGAAGCTGTTCCTGCTTCCCTGTCCCTACTTCCAGAGGCCGAAGACCTCCACAGGATGCTTTCTCACACCCCACACCTTGGCTCGAGTGCCCTTGACCAGGGACACTAGAGCATTCAAAAGTACTGAACAGAACCCTCACCAGGCAGTGACGGCCACCACATCACCAGCCTGTGCTGGCACCCCTCCCACCAGAGTCCCAGCGGCTTCCTGACTTCAGGCACAGTACACACACACATCAGAGAGAGTGTTGAGGACCCTGTTGAGGCTCAGTGCGGGGTGGGGGTGTGCGGGGGTGCCGGCAGGGCCACAACAAAGTTCAGTGACAAACACTTAAGACTGCGGGCAAAAGAGAGTGACCAGGAACCTGTTCTCAGCCTCAGAGCACAACTTCCCCCCAGAAGATGAAGATTCTTTTTGTTATTGTTGTTGTTGTTGTTGTTGTTGTTTTGGAGAGCCCTGAATCTTAGCTTCCATTTCTATTACACAACACATTCCCTGAGTAGCTCTCCAAATGACTCTGGGGTGAACTGGCTGCGGTGTTTCCCCAAAGGTTTGTCAAGTACCAGGGAATTCCCTGGGAAGCTGCATGATAGGGCCTCAGAAGCCCCAGCACATCCCACTCTGTAGGAGAGCAAACCAAGGCCCCGGCCCTACAGCACTCTGCCATGGGTGGCCCAACATGGATGGCCGCAGGAGAGATGTTCCAGAGAGGGAACTGGAGGGAGGTGGGGGGAGTGGGGACACTCCTGATACCCCCACCCTACGGATATAGTAGGTGCCAGAGGCAGAGAATAAACTCCTATCGCAAACCTGGGTGCACGGGATTCATATCTAACTCTGTCAGGCTGACGGACGTTGGTGCAGCGGAGGGCAGTGGCAGCGGCTTCCAGGGCTACGAGATGGTGCCTAACACCAGCTACTGCTTGGCTAGAAGAAAAACTCAGCGTTAAAATCCACGCGGGGTGTGTGTGTGTGTGTGTGTGTGTGTGTGTGTGTGTGTGTGTGTGTGTCTGGAGGTTGACACAGCACAGCTGTGTCTTCCTCTGTGCCATGGGCATCTCCCAGAGCAACCCCAGCATTTTCCTCTCCACTGCTAGCCCAGGTAAGCTCTTGTGATGTCCCCCCCAGGGCCCAGCACTGCCTTCTCCTGACCTGCCACTTAGGTGGCATCACAAGATGCAGCCACACCAACCGCTGGAGACTCCTCAGAGGCATGCCCCCGGCTCACTTCTAGCAATCTCTGCCTGGCAGCTGGGTCAGCCCCGGCTCAAGAGCTAGCAGTGACTCCCAGCTGCCTGCAGAACTCTCTCAGATCTTCACCTGGAACCCAAGCTCCACCAACCCTTCCTATGCGGTCTTGGGTAGGTGAGCCCCTTTGGTGTCCCAGGACCACCACATTCCCTGGTATTCCTCTTTCCATCTCTATACTCTTGGAGCACCCATGTTTAAGGGGATACCACCGAGACCGGAAGCCTTCTTGGCCATCCCATATTGTGACATCACACCTACCATTCAGCTGGGGCTCGGCTCTGGTTCAGAACTGGGAAACTTTGGGCAAAGTTTCAAAATCTGTTTGAGAAACCTTGGTGTCCTCACTTTGTTTTTGACACAGGGTCTCATCGTGTAGTCCTGGCAGGCCTGAAACTCATCATATAAACCAGGCTGGCCTTGAACTCATAGAGTTCCCTCTGCTTCTGCCTCCCAATTAAAAGTGTGTGCCACCTACCACTCCCAGTGGGCAAGCCTTTGGTCTGATGGTCTGTAGAACCCTGGGACATAAGCTAGGGCGTGAGTACCAGGACCCATCTGTACCTATTGACTCAATCTTTAAGGTGGAGCCCAGAAATCTCACCTGCTACATCCGCTTCCCAGGAGTCTTAGAATCAAGGCTGGGAAGGGCGGGGCTGTAAACTGGGAGGCACTGGATAAAATGTCAAACAAAATTGACCAGTGGAAGAGCCATTGTTCGGCAGATGCAGTGCACATGTGCCAGGGGGTGGGGGAGGGGTGGACGGTGGCTAGCAACGCTGAAGGCCTTTCAAGCCCTTCTGAGGGAGCTCTTCCAACTCTAGACAGGGCCACACACTTCACCCGCCTTAACTGGAAGAAGTTTGAGACAAAGGCGAGGGCTGGTGGGGTGGCTTCTGGGGCTGGGCAGTTAAGTGGGGCCCACCTGTCTGATCCAAGGGGAAAGTGTTAGAGGCTCCCAGCCACAGTGGGCAGCCAGGGCCACAGAAGCTCCCCCTCAGCTCCCAGTGATGTGGCTCTGGTTCCCTAGCCTGTACTTTCTCTGGTGGCCTCAGATTGCTTTCTGTCCCAGGGCAGGGGCTGGCCTGTCCCAGGTGCACTTAGAAAGACCTGGGTTTACTCAGCATCCCAGTAAGGGCAAAAAAATAGTTGGGCTAGCTTCTCATAGATGGCACCATACCACAGGGACATGGCTTGGATTTGTGGGGGAGGGGACAAGGTCTCCTACAGTGGTGGAAACAGAATATTACCAGAGAAACACCTGCCAGGGAATACCAGCAACAGGGCAGACCTTGGAGGCCTCGGTCTCCACTGCTGAAGACAGACTGTCCCTCATTGAAGTGAGGTTAAACCAGCTGGCTGGGGAACCCCACATCTGGAGCCCCACTGTCCCTCCCACACTGGTCTCTCTCAGGCAGAGAGCACTCACAAAGCAGTCCCTAGAGAGTGGACCCTGCTCGGTAGCACTGTTGGGATTAGATGGCCTCACCGAGGTCCTTAGAGCAGCACCTGGCACCGCAGGGTCTTCAAAGCCCCAGCTGACAAGATAATGACAAAAGTGACCACCATTCTCCCGAAACCTCTGGCAGCCAGGACATGGGTGCTGAGTGTCCACTGGCTCCCTCCCTGCCAGGGCTCAAACACGGGGTGTCACCCTAACACCTCACCTCCACTGCCCCTCCCTGTCTCCTGTCCTATGCCAGTCATTTCGATCTCCTCAGGGGATCTCCCCAAAGAGCTTTGCCGCCATGGCTGTGTAGACTCCCGGCCTGTGTCTATCTGGGACAAAGCCTTCACCAGCTGGTACTACTGCGGAGACAGGGTCCCTAGTATTACAGTTCTTTTGTCTTTTATGCAGTGCTGGGAATGTAGCCCAGGGTTTCAAATGCCAGTCAGGTGCTTTGCCAGCAAGATGCACCCAGTCCATCCCTATTTTTTTGCTATTAGGAATGTTTTCGCCAAACGATGATGGTGCACACCTTTAACCCCAGCACTCGGGAGGCAGAGTCAGGTGGATCTCTGTGAGTTTGAGGCCAACCTGGTCTACAGAGCAAGATCCAGGGCAGACACCAAAACTACACAGAGAAACCTTGTCTCAAAAAAACCAAAAAAAAAAAAAAAAAAAAAGTTTTCCTGGGGGCTGGAAAGATGGCTCAGCAGTTAAGAGCACTGGCTGCTCTTCCAGAGGACCTGGGTTTAATTTCCAGCACCTACATGGCAGCTCACAACTGTCTGTAACTCCAGTTCCAGGGGATCTGACACCCTCACACCAATGCACACAAAATAAGATTTAAAATGTTTTCTTGCCGGGTGGTGGCACATGCCTTTAACCCAGCACTTGGGAGGCAGAGTCAGGCGGATCTCTGTGAGTTCGAGGCCAGCCTGGTCTACAGAGCGAGATCCAGGACAGGCACCAAAACTACACAGAGAAACCCCCGTCTTGAAAAACCAAAAAAAAAAAAAAAAAAAATTAAGAAAGAAAGAAAGAAAGAAAGAAAGAAAGAAAGAAAGAAAGAAAAGAAAGAAAAATGTTTTCTCTTTTACATCATGGGGAAAATAACTTGTCACCTTAAAAAAAAATCTCCATGGGGCTAGAGAGATGGGTTAGTAGTTAAGAGCATTTACTCTTGCAGAAAATTAGAGTTTGCTGGCTCCCAACCATCCATAACTCTAATTCCAGGGGATCCAATGCCCTCTTCTGACCATTGTGAGCACTGCACCCACATGGTACACATACATATATACAGGCACACATTTATACACATAAAATAAAAATAAACCTTTAAAAAAATCTCTAAGAGGGGCTTAGGGTATGGTTCAGTGGCAGAGCTTTGCCTAGCATACACATAGCCCCTGGTTCCACCCTCAGTACCATGGGGGAGGGGAGGATTCCCTCCCACATCAGGCAGGCCCTAACAATTCAGTGGGGTGTACCCCTAGGCACCCCAAAGTATTTCTGGCTCTTCCCCCCTCCTCACTGCTACCTCCTCAGGAAAGCCCTCCCTGCCCAGCCTACACCCATCTCCCAGCAATGTGGCTCTGGTTCCCCAGCAGTAATCCTGTACCTTCTCTGGTGGCCTCAGATTGCTTTCTGTTCCAAGGCAGGGGCTGGGCCTGCCCCAGGTGCACTGAAAAGGACCTGGGTTTGCTGTAGTCATAGCAACCTTTTGTTCCTCTAATTCCAACTGTTTTCCTATGGTTGAAATAATAACTGCAGCTGACATGTGGCCACACAGCTCTGGGTGCTTTATATAATTCTACCTAATAACAGTTTTTTTTTTTTTAATCAGGCTAAATATTTCCCTTCTTCCCTTAAATCCTTCTCCAATGATTGCCGACGCTCACTTATCTCCTAATTAGTCCAAAGGTAATGGGACTTCAGAGCATCTTAGCCTGCAGGGACAAAAGCACTCTGGAAATGTCATATGCACATGGAGAGACACCCACCTGCTCAGCCAGTACATTCCAGGCTCTCGGTATTCAACCCTTACTAGTCAGTGAGATGAGAGCCATTACCCCACGTTGTAGATGCCCAATCAAGGCTCACGAGGTTAAGCCACTTGACTGAGGTTTACACAGTCCGGAAGAAGCACACTCCTGGATCCTTACCTGCTGAGCTCAGGATTATTTCCAGGTCATTGCTGCTAACAACACAAAGTCCTACCCCCTTCAACTTGGCACAGGAGAATACTGACAGTGGCCGAAAGTAGAGGGGCCACTTTGTAAATTAACCCCCCCAAAATTAAGAGCCCAAAATCTCCAAAGCACAGTTGCTTTCACAGGCCGGATAGAGGCACGTGGCACGGTGGCTATATGGCAGGTGGCCGTGACAGCAACAACAGACATCCACGTGCCACGCAGGCCTTGCTAAGTGTTTTCCCACTTAATTATACTCAGAACAGGTGAGAATCAGTGACACTAGCTACGATCGCTAAACACCGACCCTCCGGCTAAGAAAGAGGGCTTGTTTTCAACCATTAAGTTCAATCAGGCTAAAGCAATCATGAGGATAAAGTCCAGGGAATGGTGGAAACAGCCAACTCTAGGGGCTGCCCCAGGCCAGGCCATTTCCGTAAAGGGACTGCCTCTCCTCACCAGCTGCCTGGCCCAGCAGTGCCCCCCACCCCTCACCTTCCCTGAGCTGTCAGTCACCCTGAGCTGTCAGTCACTCAGACTCTTTCCACTATCCCACCCTCCGCAACCCAGGTCTTAATCAGCTTAGTCATGTATACAGCCTGGGCCACCCAAAAAAAGGTCTCCTTTTCCTCCTTGGGGGCAAGGATACCTGTGATTTAGGCCATAGCTATAAATAGCCCCTAACTCCATCCTTTTTAATTGACTCATCTATTTATTTTGTCAAGGAGTTCCTTCTGGTCCCTCCCCCACCATGGCCGAGTTCTACATTAATACTTCTTCCTGAAATCACAGGACTGATGCCTGGAAAGGAGGGTCTCTCCCCTGGCTTCTGCAGCTTGGCTCTCTGAAGTCCATAGCAGGCGACACCTCCTCTTGAGAATCTGGCCCCCAAACTCCACTGGCCTCCTCTTCTGCCTCACCTAGATTTTAATTGGAATCTAATGGGTCACTGGCCATCTGAGTGGTGACCTCAGGACTCTGGCTTCTCCCTGGGGGCCTCAGTAGCATCATCTGCTAAATGGACCATCTCAAATTACATAAGGCAAGGCTGGAGGAAGGGCCTCAGCACAGGATCAGATTCGCTCTGGGAGACACAACACACCCTCTGCCCCGGAAGATCCACCTGCTTTTATTTCATGAACTTTTCAAACAAACACTGACTCTGGCCAGGCCCTTCTCAACTCTGTGAAAGGAAGAAACAAACCCACCAGGAAAACGCCAGATATTCTGGTTCTCCATCACACTGGGTATCAAACAAGGAGCTTCGACAGAGCGGTTCTCTATGGCCCACCCCCAAGCCCTGTGAAATGTCTAACTAGGTAAGACTCCTAAGAACAGCGGTCCTCCCAGGGCCTCCAACCAACGTGACTCTTATGGCTGAGTTGGGGTAAGAGCACAGCTGTGCTTCTCTGTCTCAGACGCCCATCATCAAAACAGTTACCTAACAGCCGGAACTCCGAGCCACAGAATATGGCCACTGGTCTCCACAGTCTGGTTCCCCAAAGTGGAGCAAGACTAACCCCCTGGACACAACATCCAGCTTTGAGGTCACCAGGTGAGAGTCCCCTCCCCTGCCTAGAAAATAAGCCAGGCCAAGACACGCCTTTCTCAGCTTCCTGAAAGTTACTCTTAGCTTTCACTCTCGGCCACGCCAGGCCTTTACACATGCTGCTTCCTCTAAGGGTAATGCCTTTCCGGTCTTCCGCCCACCTGTTGCTTAAGACCTCCGGAAATAGTCTGTGTGTCCAGAGCATCTTTGTGGGGGCGAGGCTCAGTGCTGGAGTGTTTGCCAGGCTGTGGAAAGTCCTGGTTCCCATTCCTAGCACATGCACACAGACACACATAACTAAGACAGCTTCAGACTCCCATCACCCTGGAAATCTCCAGACTGAGCAGTCTGTCACTCACCTCTGAGACCACAGGGCATGGCAGAGACTAAACCATGGAAAAGCCCACTACATTTGTTTTTTGAGATAGTCTCATGTAGCTGAGACTGGCCTGAATCTCACTGTCGCTAAGGATAGCAATGAGCTCCTGACCCTCCATCTCCACCTCCCAGGGGCTGGGATTTCAAACATACACACCCACACCAGCAAAAGCCCACAGCTTTTGATGACTGAAAATCAGACTTTCGATTCTCGCTTTTCATATACTTCAGAGAGTTTCCCCAAACTTCCCCTGCCATCAAGCACTCTTGACAGCCCTGGTCTTTCTGCAAGATGGCAAAGCTAGAAACAGATAAAAAGGTAACCTTTCTCAAAGACTGGGAAGGCCAAAGGGAAGGGAAGGTCAAGATCCTGCCCCAAGCAGAGCAGGTAAGAAGCTCAGGTGACATTTCTCCTTGGCCACTGGATCCAGGTGTCACTTAGCCTGGAGAAGGTCACTGTCTGACCTGGGTGTGATGGCTCACACCTATAATCCCAGCAGTCAGGAAGCTGAGGCAAGAAGATCGCTCTAAGTTCCAAGTCAGTCAGAGCTATACAGCAGGACCCTGTCTCAAAAGCTGAGAACAAAGGCCACTCTGGTTCTGCCTCTTTTAGGATGACCGATGTCCCTGGATGTCCCCAAGAGCAATGCCCTATGACCATGGTTAGAAAGACACATCAATAAGAGACACAAGCTTTTTAAAATACCCAAACTCTGGGGCTGGAGAGATGGCTCAGCGGTTAAGAGCATTTGCAGAGAACCCACAGAAGGGCTCACAGAGTGGCTGGTGTATGTGAATGCTCACTGAGTCAGTGCCCTGTATTGTACCTTGCAATCCTATCCAGTGTCCCAAGGGATCCCTGCGTTATCCACACCCCAGCACACAAAACACAAAGCCCAGTATAATATGAAAGTTTGAATACTCTGGCTGCCTGGTGTGAAAAACAAGGGCTCACACTCCCTCCCCAGACCCCTCCTTCTCTTTTTCCCATCCCCATGAAGCTTCTTTCCTGCTGGCTATGGAGCCCTTTTGAAGTCCTCTGTCTGGGCTTTCCCTCTTCAGGTATCCATTACTGAGGGAATGCCATACAAATGATATCCACCTTCTGCTAGCCTGCTCCCCTGACAGACATTACTAATCAATTGTGGCATTGTTCCCACTGATCCTGCACCAGCCTTAGATAAGAGCCCAGAGAAGGCCCCGTAAGAGGAACGATCAAGGCTCCAGCTAAAAATCACAAGACAGCTCATGTTAGAAAATAGTAAGAACAAGAGTCCAGGGGTGAAGGGTAGGTTTGCAGGGATGAAGGAGAGTGGAGGAAGGACAGAGGCAAAGAGAGAGCCAGTCTGGGAAATGACAGGCCAGAGGGATGCCAGCCAAAATGACATAAGAGTGGGATTGGGGGCTGTGACCCCACCGAGGTGTCCCACTAAGCTGCCAAACTGGGATTGAGACTGAAGCAGGGGCTGGGACCTGGGCGGGATCAGTGCTTCCTTGTGCTCCACGCAAGTGTTTTACAGACAAAAGCACTTGGCACGAAGAGGGAAGTCCCTTGTATCAAGGCACCCAGCCCTTAAGTGACAGTGGGGCTTCACATCTGGCCAGTCCCACCCGAAAAGCCTATCTGGAAACAAGTGATCCCCTCCTCTGTTTTTGTGTGAGAAAGTAGCCCAGAGAGGGAGGGAGGCTGTCTGAGGCACCTCAGCAAGTAGGTGGGAACAGCTAGAGACAGTATGGAAGCTCTCCTTCCCAGGACCCTGAAGCCAGCCCCCTATGCAGACCAGGCACCCAGGGACTGGTTGGTGACAGGTGAACAGGTGGAAATACCTTCTAGAAACTTCTCTCAAGTGTGGTGAGCACCTCTGATCTCTGAGAGACTGTTTCTGAGGAGACCTTCTCCTTGACAGAATTCCCACTTGATCCCTGCTGGGACCAGGAGCCAGGACAAAAAGCTTTGCTAAGGGCACCATCACGGAGGGAGGCCCAAGCTTTCTGGCCACAAGTGTGGCAAAGAGAGAGAGAGGCATCAGCGTTCTGGTCCTGGGATTTGTGGGGAAGTCCATGTCTCAGCAGCGACGGTATGGGAAACTGTCCAGACTGCCTTCTGGAACCTCGATTTTCCCACCTGTGACATGGGTCAGTAATAACTATCTTAGATGACTGTGGGAGTGACCGATACAGAAAAGCATTGTGAAAGCTACAGCTCTGTTCCTGTGTGTCCTGACTTCTCCAAAACAGCAGGGCCCGATCACACAAGCAACAGGAAGGTGTAGCAATGAGAGCTACTGTTTATTGAGCAATTACTATATGCCTGTCATTGTACCAAGAACTTTTGGTTTTTCTTTCCTTTCCCTCTCAGAAGGCTGCAATGCGTGACTTCATACCCATTTTGACAAAGGCCATAGGAGGCAGGGATGGGTTCAGGGTTACCAGAGAGTAGAGTTTATTTTTAACCTCCTAGTGTGGATGGGTTTTGTTTTCATTTCTGAGGAGGGCTGGGCAGGGACAGCTCTGGGGTGGGCTGTTTTAAATCCTCTCTTCTCTGAGGCCCCAAAGGCAGAAGGGTTGCTCAAGTGGGGGTGCCACTTCTTCGCAGAGCCCCAAAGCTGTCACTGATGGCAGGCAGCAGCGTCAAAAACTGTGGCTTCTGGAGAAGGAGACACCTGACACTGGGCTCTGTGCACCTTTAAGATCAGTACCCCAGAAGAGAAGCATGGCAGAATTCGAGGTGAGCATGCACCCTGGGTTCCGTTCCCACGCAGGGGAAGGGGAGGACTTCTACACTGCATCAAGGTGTAAGATATGCCGATGTGCAACCACAGTCAGGTTGTCAGACCCAAAAGCTCAGCGCGGGCTCCTACAGCAGGGTCGGGACTGTCACCCCTACTCAGCCCTGAAGGCAGGGGTGTCTACAGGGGGGTCTGGGCAAAGCTCGGTGCCGGCACACTTGCCTAGCCCACTGAGGCTCTGAGTTCCATCCCCAGCACTCGGCCCCTTCCCAAAAGGGATGATCAATTACACATCATATATACAGTTTATCACAATCAAAATAGAAGGCCGGCATTGTTCACTGCGGAGTGTTTTTTCGGAAGGAGTAACTAAACAATTTCTCATTTGGCTTCCAATTTTCAGCTATCTTCCTGCCTCAGGCTCCGGAGTCTGGGACCACAGACATGCGTCAGCACTCCTGGATCACATGTATTCTTTTTATTCTTTTTTTTTTTTTTTAAATTCAAAGAGGACAGTTTTATTAGAGTTTAAAGAAAATCCCCAGGCAAGCTATAAATCTGAGTGACTGCTCAGAGGATGGGAATGGAGAAGTGTAGGGGGAAAGCCACTCTGTTTGAGATAAGCTGGAATGGAAGTCAAGCAAACAAGCAGCCACATGGCAAGGAGGGAGGCTTTAGAGAAAGAGGAGAAAGAGTCGGGATGCCCAAAGCGTAGGTGGGGTCTAGCCAGCACCTGAAGGACAGAGACAGAAAAAGGAAAATGTACCTCACGAGGGGGTGGGGGGTGTCAGGACTGGGTCTCACGTATTCTTTTAGGAACAGTTTGACAGCCCTGCCCACAGGTATGCTGTGTCTCAATTCCAGAGGAAAGTGTTGGCCGGATACCTGTGGTCCCAGGTATTCAGAAGTCTAAGGCAGAGGGATGGCTAGGGCATGGGAGTTTGAGGCTTTCAGATCAGCCCAGACACCACAGCAGGACTCCAGAGCTTTCATCTTTTTCTTTTCTTTTTTTCTTTTTTTTTGGTTTTTCAAGACAGGGTTTCTCTGTAGCTTTGGAGCCTGTCCTGGAACTCACTCTGTAGACCAGGCTGGCCTCGAACTCATAGGTCCGCCTGCCTCTGCCTCTCAAGTGCTGGGATTAAAGGCATGTGCCACCACTACCCAGCTCAGATCTTTCATGTTAAAAAAACAAACAAAAAAAACAAAACAGGGTCTGACTCTGCAGCCTTGACTGGCCTTAAACTCCTGGGCTAAAGCCTGGGCTACAGAGACTTCCATGCCTCAGCCTCCCATGTGGGTAGGATGACAGACATATTCCACTCTGGGCAACTTACAGATACCTGTGCACCCATACACCACACCATTATACTGCGGTCACCTCTGCATAGTGGAAAAAGGGTGACTTTCCCCCCTTTCTTTTAGTACTTTATGTGTTGAAAACATGACCTATAATCTGGGTCAACACAATAAATGCCATTCTCACTGATGAGGCCTCTAGGGAGCAGGAGCTAAGGCTCACACTGCTGAGCAGAGCTGAGGTGGCACTTTCCAAAGGACAATTGGAGTCCACAGACAAGGTACGCCCTGCTCACAATCTCTTCCTTAGAGTACCTAGCACCCCAGAAGTGGGCATCCCAGAAGTGGGCATCCCAGAAGGCAGCACCCTGGAAGGTGGACTTGCCTCTTCAATTGAGGGGTGCAGCTCCTCTAAGAACTCCTTTGATGAGATAATTCTATGTGGGGTGCTTGGCACTAGTTCTCTTAGTCCTAGTGAGCCCATAAAACACCCCTGGGCTCACCAAGTCTCCATGTCACCTGTTCTACCAATCTCTGTCCTGCAGTGGACTACAGTACTCCAGGACTGATAGGACTACTCCGTTTTACAGTGGGGGGATGTTTAGTGAGTCCCTTCGAGGCCACACAGCAGGCACAGACTGGGGCTAGTTGAGAGCCTTGTTGTTTTGTGGTGCCGGAGAAGGCACCCGGGCTTTCCAAGGGCCCACTGAGCCACATCCCAGCCCTGGAGCCAGCATGACCATGGACTTGCCTGACTCCTCAGCTCTATGCTTTCCACCATAAGGCTGAAAAGATATTATCTCGCCCAGAGGCCCCACGTGATGTGTGGGGGCAGGCCACACCCAGAACTCAACATGTGCCACTCCTGTGTAATAAGCTCCCTGTGAATCCTACTGACCACCGCGTGGAGGGTGGAGGGGAGGCCATGAGCTTTCTCAGAAAGAGCAAGCCAGGAGGGCTTCACAGGAGTGGTGTAGGGCGGACTGAGGGCCAAAGGGCCCCCGCAGCTTGGTCGGCATCTCGGATCAGCTCTGAGGAGGATAGGCCCGGCCTCCATCTGCTCTCTCTGCCTACGAGGCTGCCAGGCCCCATGGGGCCAGCCACGAGCACAAGACTCTTTATCTAGAAACAGAACTCACATTCCAGCCTCAGAGCAAGCAGGGGCCTCCTTGGCTTCCACTATCCTTGGCTGCTCATTAACCAGCAGCAGGAAAGCCTTGGGAAGGGGAAGGGGCTGGGCCTGGAGGGGACTCCCTGCCCATAGGGAGGGCAGAAGGGGGAGCAGTGCCACCAAGTGGGCACCAGAGTTGGGCAAGTGGGTTCACAGTTGTGGGAACTTGGGAGGTGCTCCTTCCCCCTTGAGCCTCAGTTTCCCAATCTGCACAATGGAGATATCAGTACCTAGTTGACGACAGCACTACTGAAGTCTGCACCAGACTTGCTGAGGGGTGTGGCCATGCTTGGCACCCAGTAAGCATTCCACCTGTTCATCTGCCATTTTTACAGAAAGAACAAGAATTCCTACCTCCTATGGCTCCTGAGGCTGTAACACGGCTTTTGGGGTTGTAAGAAGGTAATGTGTTACACCTCCAGGCAGGTCCAGGACCCACAGGCAGTAAGTGTCCCTGACACAGGACCATTAAAGGTCTGAGCACAACAGAGCAGGTTACTGGCCCACTCAACAGCTGCTGGGGAGGTCTTCCGAGCCTCTGGGGATGGGCACATCTGACATCATCAGAGAACCTATGGTCTCCAGTTGGCTGTTTGTGACCGACAGAGGAGCACATTCGGCCAGGGAAGAGTGAACCAAAGTGCAACTGGGTCCAGCCACAAGTGGCAGTTACCAGGGGACTCGTGAGAGCTCCACAGATGAGCCAAAGTTGACATGCCCCAGCCCTGTGCCGGTGAGGGACCTTCCTTGGAAACAGAAAACACAGCTCAGGATAGAGGGCTCCACCCCCCAGAGCCACGAGAAAGAAGAGACGAAAAGAGAAAGGGAGTGGGGGAGAGGGGGGAGAAGAAGATTAGATATTAAGAGATTGCTACCCAGGAAGGTGGAGTTCTCCAATGCGGGAGCAGGGTCCATAGGTGGGTCAGAAGATCAACAGAGTGGCAGGACAGGAGTGGCTGGCAGATGGGAGGGCAAGGACTTGGAACATTCTCCAGAGCGCGTCTACACCCTCCAGTGTTTCTTAGTAGACGTCAAGATTAAAAGGACTTTGAAGCCCCAAGTTTAAAATGAGCTAAATCCATCTGGAAACAACATCAAAATCCTTCTTATGGGCACTATTACAATTCTGAGCTAGAAGAAAGGCAGAAAAATAATTGAAGAGAAGAAAAAGCAAGCTGTAGGAAGTACCCAAACCATCAGCAGATTAGATATGAGAACTATGTCAATGTTAAATGTCCAGAGCTGATAACTGGGCTGTGGTTACATAAGACAATGGCCTTGCTCTTATGAAATATGTGAAGGACTAGGGGAAGGGGCACCCCATTAGTGAATTACTTCCCGATGATTCAGCAAAAACACCATGAATGTGGCTCTTCACAGGACAGCGGTGGGTGTAGATGAAACACCTTGGCCAGCATCAACCCCAGGACCGTCAAGGGGAAAGGCATCAGAAACTCACTGAGATATCGCTGCCACTTGGCTGATTTTCAGTTTTGTTCTAATAGGCCCTTCAGTGAATCTGAGGCTAGAGCTCGGTGGTAGAGCTCAGAATTAGCACCCTTCCATCCCCAGCAGCGCCTGCATGTGTACGCACACGCACACGCACACGCAGAAGAGATTAGAGAGGCTCGTGATCAAAATCCGGAGCATCCTGTCTGGAGCCAGGCCACTCTTGAAGGTGGGTCTCAGAATCAGTTCATCCAAGCCCCCACACCCCATGCGACATCTGCCACATCTACTCCTTGGCACAGCACGGGTACAGGCAGACCAAGTGACCCTCCACCCAGAGGTGCCAAGAACAAGGGAAGGTGATGGGGCTACCTCAGGGATCTTGTCTTCCCCTAGAGCCTGGAGGACACTTTAAACTGGAGACTCCTCCCCCACAGGATCCTGCAGTGGGCAGCGGTGGTGAGCCTGAGCCTATAAGGAAGCTGAAAAACTACTTACGCTTGAGAGGCTCCTCTGAAGAGGCTGTGGGGCTGGCTCTGCACCTGTTGCAAAGAGGAAGCAAAGAGGTGTGGTCAGGGCCTACGCGCCCAGCCAGGGTGACCAGGTCTGACCATGGGTGACTCTCAACACACATATGCTAGGGAGGGGCCTCCTTTGAGCCAGTGGTAGCAGGGACCTGACATGGGGAATACTGAATCCCAAGCATGCATATGCACACAGAGACCTGCACTCTCACGTATGTGCTAATGTAGACCCATGTGGTCAGCCAGACACCAACATATTCTCTCATTCTCTCCCTCTCTCTCCCACACACACACACACACACACACACACTCCCTTCCTTTCCTTCACTCAGTCTGAATCCTTCCTCTGGCTTCAGTACTCTTGAACCTAGACAGGCCAAGTCCCAATGAACCACACTGTGAGGAGCTGCTGGAAGCCCTGGTGGGTTTGATGTACAAGGAAGGTCCCTTTTGGGTTAGGGAGATGGCTCAGCAGGTAAAGGAGCTTGCTGCCAAGCCAGAGACCCTGAGTTTGATTTCCCAGACCCACATGGTGGAAGAAGAGAACTGACCCCTGCAAGTTGTCCTTTGACCTCTACATATATGCTGTGGCATGCTCAGATACATATACACAGAACATACACACATATCACACATACATACAACAATTTTTTTAAAAGAGAGGTTCTTTTTGCTGGCATGCATTGCCAAGCCACTCGCTAGACCAACTCTGTAACCCATCCAGGGCCCAGGTCTGTCACTGGCTACCCCCTTATAGATAAGGCAAGGCTAGACAGAGGGGTGGAGACTATTCTTTTTATTGTTGTTATCATCATTACGATCACGTTTTTCTGTGTGTTGCGAGGGGTGTCATGTGGAAGTCAAAGAAAAACTTGCAGGAGACTCTTTCCACCATGTGGGTCTTGGGGGTTGAATTCAGGTCAACAGGCTTAGCAGGGCAGCAAATGCCTCCACTGGCTAAGCCACCTCCACAGCCCAGCCCCGAGAGTCTTAGAAGGAAGAGCCCACCAATTACCCCATTAAACGTACTGAGAACCTTTGTGTCCAGGAAACCTGCTGAACTCTACTGCGCAACAGCTCTTCCCTGGGGATGGCCCAGAAGCCATCTCGTGGATTCCGATTTATTTGTTCACATTATGGTGTTGGGGTGGACCCCAGAGGCCTGTGCACGCTCAGTGGGAGCACCACAACAGGGCTGCACCCCAGACGCTTTAGAAAAATAAAACAGGGAGCCTCTGTTCTTTAGGACTGGATTTGGGAAACAGACAAGCGGGGGCAGAGCTCTGGGCCTGGAGTCCCAGGCCACCCGCAGTGCTGCTGGCCCAGACACAGGAAGGCTTTTCAGCTTTCCTGGAATATAAAAATGTGTAGGATCAGGAAAGGCGTTCTTATTGATAGAGATCTAAGATTTTAAGGATACTTAAACTGGGATTACGGTGATGCACAGGGGTGTGGCAGGAAGGTGGGTAAGGGCACCTGTCCCTCCTTAAGCCCCACTTCTCCTCCCCGGCACCTCTGCCTTCTAGCTTCTTCCATGACCTGAACAAAGTTACGGCTGCCCTGTCGGCACAGACCAGCCTTCCTCCTCAAACCTCTCACTGCTGCGTCATGGCACACTCAATGAGTCCAAGGTACCACACAGTAGGAATAGTCAACAATTTCTTAAGCACCTACTATGTGCCAGGCACTGTATGGGGAAAGATCACAGCAGGGCCCAAGAAGCTGAGGTCCTCGCTTTCAAGGAGCCCAGAATCCCAGGGTGAGACTGAGACATGAGCAAGAAGCCACGGGGTCGGTCTCCTTCCACTTCCTGGCTGGACACTGCCCTACAGAAGTGGAGGTGGACTGGCAATATCTGCAATGGGTGAGGCACAGAAATAGAAAGTGGCCTGTACCTGACTCTCCCGGGCTGTGCCGAAGGAAGCAAGATAGAGGAGAATGGAGTCATCATGTTTCAAGTACAATTCTCCACATGTGCGTGTGTTCAAGGAACCACAAAGGATGTCACTCTGTCTGGGGTGAATCCTGACCGATAAGAGGCCAGCTCACCTCAGACAGCTAGGAGTAGCTTTCTGTGTCAGTGGGCCTGTCGAGCTTGCTAGCACCCACACCCACCCTGGGAACAGCCTGAACTGATTTGACCTGGAGATGTGCAAGTATTGATCTCATCCTATGGCGTATCTGGGAACTGATCTCACCTCCTACTTCCCGGGGAACATGTGAACAAGGCCTGGCCAATCGGAGGCGTCAGTCATGGTTGGCTCACTCGTGGACTTGACTATGCCTGGACAATTAGAATGCCGGGAAGAACTCTTGTTAAAAAAGACTGGGGCTGGGCGGTGGTGGCTCAGGCCTTTAATCCCAGCACTCGGGAGGCAGAGCCAGGCGAATCTCTGTGAGTTTGAGGCCAGCCTGGTCTACAGAGTGAGATCCAGGAAAGGCGCAAAGCTACACAGAGAAACCCTGTCTCGAAAAACCAAAAAAAAAAAAAAAAAAAAAAAAAAAGACTGGGATTTGGGGAGCTGGCAAGACGGCTCAGTGTGTTAAAGACATGTGCCATATAAGCCTGGCAACCTGAGTTCCATCCCCAGAACCCATACAAAGGTGGAAGGAGAGAACAGACTCCAGAGTTTTCCTCTGACATACACATGCATGCCATGCCATGTGCACTGCCCCCAACACACACATATCCACACACCATGCACACATACATAATCCTAAAACTAATTTTTTTTTTAAAAGAAGGCTCCTTCTAAGTTGGCTTGTGGGGTGGGGTTTCACTGGGGCAGCTAAGGTACCCCAGGGAGAATAAAGTAGGCACTGAGGAACCCAGAGCCCAAAAATGGAGCAGACTAATGACAGCTCAGCAGCGGAATAGAGCCATCCTGAAGCATACCTAACCTAAGGATCAGTAAATGTTCTATTTACTTCTAAAGTTAATTTAAACCGATTTCTGCCAACTACAACCATTTTTGGTTTTTCGAGACAGGGTTTCTCTGTGTAGCTTTGCACCTTTCCTGGAACTCACTCCGTAGACCAGGCTGGCCTTGAACTCATAGACATCCACCTGGCTCTGCCTCCCAAGTGCTGGGACTAAAGGCGTGCGCCACCACCGCCAGCTAGAATCCAGTCTTATTAGGGCATGGAGGCACACATGTGTAATCCCAGGACTGGAGGGGCTGAAGCAGACTGACGGTCTGAGCTACATAGTAAGTTTGAGGCCAGCTTGAGCTACACAGTAAAACCTTGTCTCGAAAACTAAATAAATGCAGGGCTGGAGAGATGGCTCAGTGGCCAAGAGCTCTTGCTATTCTTGCAGAAGACTAGAGTTCATTTCCCAACACCCACATTAGGAGGCTTATTACCAACTGTCACTCCAGTTTCAGGGGACCTGAAGCCCTCTTCTGGCCTCATAGGATACTTGTATACTCTTGTACATACATACATACACACATACAAAAACATATACACACAATAAAAATTATTAGAGTGCTTGCCTAGTATGAGCAAAGTCTTGTATCCATCCTCACCTATATGTATATTATATAATGTGTGAGTGTGTGTGTGTGTCTGTCTGTCTGTCTGTGTGTCTGTGTATGAGACCTATGCCCTGGCTTGAACTTGCTGTGTTGTTTTATGCTCACTCCTTATCTCTCTGATATTCAGTCCATTAGTACCAAGATGGAGGATGCAGGTGACAGACAACTTGACATCTGAGGTCCCCCACAGTCTGACATTCTATCTATCATGTGTCTGTTGCAAAGCTTAGGCCTGACCCTCCCCCTCATCCTCAGCCCTCACCTCAAGGCACACAGGAAGAAGACAAGTTTAAATCATTCCTGTGAAACATCTGGAGGACTCTTCACAACAGATTGTGAACCCCACCCCCGGCTCTAAATGCCAGATGTGGATGGAGCCACCTAGTCTCTCCACTATCCTGTGATAACTGGCCCTTCTGATCCAGGGACCACCATGTTCTAAGAACTCAAACTCAATCTGTCCCTTTCCTCCAGCTGCTGATACCAGATGACCCACGTAAATACACGCCCCAGGAGGGTAGGAGACCAGACCACAAGGCCCCACTCCATCCTCAAAGCAGAGCCCAATTTGAGACAATTCCAGGTGGTTGCGACTTTCCACAAGGGTAGCGCCAGTCCCGGGTCAAGGGAAAGCCTCTAGCATAGCCCCTGCTCTGCTGGTCCCCATGCTGGGATGTATCTGATAACAGGAGGCCATTTGAGGGGTGTTCCAGCAGGTCCTGTGTTGTCTTCCAGGAGCCAAGAGTCTCTCTCAAAGAGTCCCCTAACACCACCACCACCCCAGCAGGCAACATGCCAGATCTCACGCTGTGGGCCTTGTCCTGACACACTGCTTGGAGCCTCCAGGCTTGTCTGCAGGGCCTGGCTGGCCCTGGGCTCTCCCCTGACTTACATCCGACTTGGCTGCCTGCAAAAGCCTCCTGCGGCTTTTTGGACCGCCAACGCTGCAGAGTAAGTAGCAAGCGGCTTCCCCATAGCATCCTTTCCAAGGTGGCACTGGCCCAAGGCAGGCTCAGTCAGCTCCCAGCCCTATGACCTTGAGCCAGTCACCTGCCCTCAGGGAGGCCTTGGGGTAATCCTATGCAAAATGTGAAGACTAAGGAAATAGAATTTATCATCTAATTCATTTTCAGCTTTTGGGTCAGAAAGATCTACAGCCTGGGTCTCCCGCTGTGGTTCCAGGAGCTATGTTGCCCGAACTCCTGGGCTCTGGCCACACTCCCTCCTCATCCTCCCAAATAACTGGAACACAGGTGCACCCACTGCTATCTCAGCTAGGCTTTTAAAGTCTACTGTATGCTAGGTTCCAACTTGGAGACTCCAACTTGACCTGAAGGTGAGAGCCTGGTGTGGTGGTGCACACCTGTAATCTCAGCATTCAGGAGCCTGAAGCAGGAGGGTCATGAGTTTGTGGCCAGCTTGGGCTGTTTAAAAAAAAAAAGAAAGAAAGAAAGGAAGGAAGGAAGGAAGGAAGGAAGGAAGGAAGGAAGGAAGGAAGGAAGGAAGAAAGAAATCACATCTAAAAACAAAATCTGAGCAGAGCTGCTCTCTGCTGCTATTTACACCTCCACAACAGAACCACAACGAACCACGCCCAGGAGCTCCAGGCCCTGGGTAACAGACAAGGAGGGGCTCAGACTGAGTGCCCCAGGAGGTGAGAATTGGTGGTAGTTATCCTGACGGCCTGGGACACAATAAACAAGGAGAGCGGGTTTTCTGGCGGCAGGTTTGGGGCTTTCCGAGGATGCTGGCAGAAGGTCACACTCTTTATATTCAAAGGAAGCAAATTATCCTTTGGCTGGAGCCTGGGGCCCAGAATTTAAAATAGGAGTTAGCACTAAGGAGGCGTGGCTCTCACCTAGTGAGGAGCCCATGGTGTGTTCACTGTTCCACCTTTTAACAGCTCTCAGCCTCATACAAAAACAGACCTACCTACCTACACACACACACAAAAAAAAAAACAAAAAAAAAAACAAAAAAAAACACTGCCTCCAGGGGTGGCAGGTTCCCAGCCAGTGGGGCTTGGGGACATGAAGAAGCATAAAGGGACATCACAGCTGTGGCTTAGCACACAACAGACGCCCCCTCCCCAAAACAGTCCACCATGCCACCATACCTTCCCTACTGTGCCCTGATGGGTTGCAGGAGAAAAAAAAAAGTCCTACAAAGAAACAATACTGGTGTTTTATAAAGCTTCCCAGAGCCCTTGTCTCCCCATTCAGGGTTCCATCCTCATAACCACCCCCCCCCCCCACTCCAAAAGAAATACACAAAACACCTGGTGTGGCTAAAAACTGACCCGGGGGAATGTTCAGCAAGGGCTGACGTATTTTTCAGGCTCACAACAGGATTCCTTTAAAAGAAGCCTACCTTCTACCCGTGAGGAATGAAAGACAGAAATCGACTCCGCAGCACCTAGAAGGGGCTGGCAGGCGTGGGATTTTTTTTTCCCTCTCTCTCCTTTTAAAGGTTTGTTCTAATCTATATTCTCCCACTAATAGTTTAAGCAAACCCACATTGTTCCCAAGGAGTTATTCCCTACTAAAAGCCGGTTGCCACAGCTCTGCTCAGCACCACTCTGGAACTCTAGTCTCCAAATTGGGACGCATCCTTTCAGAGCAAGGGTCAGGCCATCTGGAAAATCACCAAGAGGACAAGTGCATGGTACCCCACACTGTGACAGCTCAGACATTGGACTCTTCCTCATTATCCACCAAGTGGTCTCCTCAAACCCAAGGAAGGACAAGAGAGGGACAAGGACTCACCTAGATCACACAGTGAGCCAGAGGCCAAGGACACCAGCCCTGGCTCACAATGCCGGACTTTGATTTTAGAAGTTCACCTGAGTAACTTTTTTGTTGGAGTATCTATCACTCTTTCCAGACAGCCCCAGGAGGGCATGCTTCTGACTGACCTATTCACTGGCCATATCTGCACAGCCTAGGATGAATAAGTACCTGCTAGGTGGATGGATGGGTGGGTCCAAGCCAATAGATGTTCAAAGTATAGACTCTCATTTCAGGATGGGAGTGCACTTCTGTGAGCCAGGCCCCTCTGCTAGATGCTGGAGTATCTCCCCCTCCCCTCAAGTGTGTCCCCAGTCGGTGGGCAGGCAGATATAAGGCAAGCTCACAGAGGTCCAAGCTCAGGACTCAGGCCTACAGTCCAACAGAACTCTAGCAGCTGAGGCAGGGGAAGTTCAAATCCACTTTGATTCTCGTGATCTTTGGCTTCCTTTATGTTAAGCACCACCCAGGGTCAAGGAACAGAACGCTTCATGGACCAGGAAGCTTCAAGATGTCCCTTGCCAGAAGAAAATGATGGGGAACAAAGGACCAGGCTCGGCTGAGAACCCCAGACTACAAGGACAGGTGAGCCAGCTCTGGGAAAGATTCTAACATTAAATTCTTCTTTATAATTAGTCAAATTTCACAGAGCACGGTGAAGCCACTGGAAGACTCTTGAGCAGGAAACGGGCTTAGCACTACCACCTAGATGGTACAGAGAGGTGCCCAGGAGACATGGTGGCTGGTCAGGAGGCTGTGGATAGCAGGTGCCATCTGGTGATGGAATGAAGGTCCTTGAAATCATGACCAGCCTTCCATTGAGGCTGATTAGCCCTGGAGCAGGGGCAGAGTCCTCATAACAATCCTGTTCCAGTGCCCTTCACCCACTAGGCATGACTGCGCAGATCCACAGGCCAGCCACACTTCTCCACCCCCTGCCAAGCATTTAGCAACCTCAGCTAACAGGCTTTCCTCAGGAAGGGGGTTGATGGAACATGGCAACCAGTCAGATTCCACGTCTACCCTGTTACAAACGCCATGGAAACAGGACACTTAGAATGTCCCGGCTAGGAGACCGAGCCTAAAGCTCTACTTAATGGCGATACTGAGGCTTGGGGGGGGATGGGGAGGGGACAAGGTGAATAGACTAACTAGCCCAGGACAAACAGATGTCTCCTGTCCACTGGATGGCCAACAAGTGTGGGCAGAATGTCCTTCCCACCCTTCCCCCATGCATCTCAGTCCTGGGCTGACCAGAGCAGTTCATCAGTGAGCTCAGGCTCTTCTCCAGCTTTCCGAGAGCTGGGTCCTGGATTATGGGTATCTCTTAAGCAGCTTGCCCTTGGGATGCTTCCTTCACACCCTGTTCCCATTAACTGAGACTATGAACACCACCGTGGAAATACCGAGGTGAGGGGCTGGGGTTGTGACTCAGTGGATACAGCACCTGTCTAACTGTGGAAAACCTTCCCTGGGTTCCATCCCCAGAAAAGTCGGTTGCACAAGATCTTGCCAGTGCCCTTAATCTACCTCCCAGAAGGGGAGTTTTATGTAATCAGAGCGGAGGGCACAGCAGAGGAGACGGAACAATAGGTGGTGTGAAGACTGTATCTCTCCCACTGATAAACACCTCACCCAGACCTCACCAGAGCTCCCAGTCCCTGAGGTGAAGTGGGTGGGGCAGGTTAAGATCCTAAACAAAGTCCACAGTACCTGAACTCCAGTCAATGGACCACTCTTCCGCACACCTGCCTGCCCTCAGCATAAAAGGCCTGGGATTGTACATTAACCTCCAGATACGCATCTTCTCCCCCTCCCTCTGCTGGTCTCACCCTCCAGAGGGACTGAGAGCCGCCCAACACCAGAGACTGGTTTATTCATTGCCCTTCCTTCCCCTGGGATAGTGCCTGACATACAGTAGGTGCTCAGTAAGTATCTGCAGTGCAACCAGTGGTACACACACCTGCAGTTTCAGCCACCAGGGAAGCTGAGGCAGGAGGATTGAATGGGTGAGATCCTGTATCAAGAAAGAACTGTGTCCCTCCTGTCAGTGGAGAGGCCTGAGGCTGCTGTTCACCTTCAGGGCAAGTTGGAAGCCACTGGGTAGGGCGACTCCCTCACTGAGCTGCAGTCTGGGAGGTCAGGTAGGACGGAAGAGGTCAGTGGGTCACAAGCCAAGGATGTACACAGTGGGCTGGTGGGCTTGTGCATTCTACGATGTGTTCTGCAGGGCATTCTGCCGGAGTGGCAGGTCACAATGGGCCATTGTTTTGTACAGACCAAGTGGCAGAACCTGGAACAGTATGACGCTGTTTTTGTTAAAAACAAAACCAAACCACAGCTGGCTGGCTGGCTGGCTGGCTGGCTGACTGGCTGGCTGGCCCCCTGAGCAAATCCTTACACCCACAAGGAAATGAAAACAGACCCAGAAAGTCACAAAAAACAGTCTGCGTTCCTCCAGACACTTTGGGTACCACACAGCTAAAGCTGCATGGAAGGGCGATAGGTAGCCTTAAGGTCCTTTTTGACTCAGTTTGCAGTGTTGGTGATGGAACCCAGGGCCTAACACATGGCAAGCACACACCCACAGCTTATATCCTCAACCCAACCTCATATATTTTGTAATGATCTGAAGGGAATATATATTAGCTTATAATGGTTCTATATTGCTTGAGGTATATGATTTATAACTTAAAAGTGAATCATTTGGCAGTTTCTCATTTCTATGGATATGGAAAAAAAGAAGCTTGCACACAATGCCCACTAAAGAGTTTTTCACAATCCCACACCTACAGACAAAAAAAACTGCAGGACAGACGGACAGGCTATAGTATGGTTATCAAGCCTCTTGCCCACAGGGCACACTATAGGACCCAAATGCCAAAGCAATGACCTCCATTTTATACAGCTTTTCCCTTTTACACATAACTAAAATAAAGTTTAATTTATAAATTAGTCACTCAGAGCGATAACTCATAATAAAATAGAATTATAACCCTATACTGTCATAAAATGTATTCAACTTATGAACTGCTCATTTCTAGAATCTTCCGTTTAATATGTCTGGGCTACAGTTAGCCATACAATAATACATACATACAATGCTGGGATCACAAGGGTGATTCATCATGCCTGGCACAAATCCACTGATAGGAGGTGGTGACTTGGCAAAAGGCATGTGACAGACATGTAGAAAGAACTGGGGATGTGGCCTCAGTGCTACGGCGCCTGCCTCGCAAGTGTGAAGTCCTGGTTCCATCCTCAAGCAAACAAAAAAGCAGGGAGCGGGAAGAGCTAGAGAGATGCTCTAGCTTGAGCACGAGAACCTGAGTTCAGGTCCCCAGCGCCCACATAAAAAGGCAGATGTGGCCTCGCACTCACGTAACCCCAGCACTGGAGGGGGGACAAAGATTCCTGGGGAAAGTGGAGCTTGTTGGCCACCATCCTAGCTCCAAGTTCAGTAAGAGAACCTGTCACAAAAAGTAACATGGAGAGTGATCGGGGAAGGGACCTGATGCTGACCTCTGGCCTCCACATACGTGTGCATACATGAACACACACACACACACACACACACACACACACACACACACAGAACCACTGAGAAGACATGTAATGTTGACCTCTAGCCTCCACAAACACACATACACATTTGCACTCACACACCCCACATGCATCAACACACATAAGTTCATTCACAAATATGTGTGCAAACATAAGGGATATTTATCTTGATCTTGGTGGTAGTTACACTGATGTCTAAGTCCATTGAACTACGAAGCATCTCTGCATTCCCATACATTATACTTCAATTTCAATTTAATTGGGGGGGCGAGGACACCAGAGGTCAAACTTGGAGCATCAGGTTAATTGCACACGATACTACTACTGACCTATAGTCCTAAATCCTTAAAATGTCTTTTTCCTTTAAAAACAAACAATGTTATTTATTATTATTGTGTGTATCTTATGTGGCATGCCAGGGTCTCATTGGAGGTTAAAGAACATCTTGGTAGAGTTCTCTCCTTCCACCATAGGACCTGGTGATTTAACCGGTTTCCAGGTTTACCTGCTGAGGCGTATCTAAGGCCCCAGATGCTTTTGGTTGTTGTTGTTGTTGTGGGGGGAGAGGGGTGTTTAAGACAGGGTTTCTTTGTATAGTCTTGGCTGTCCTTTGCTCTGTAGACCAGACTGACCTCGAACTCAAAGATTCACCTGCCTCTGCCTCTGAGTGCTGGGATCAAAGGCGTGCACCACCACTGCCCAATCCAAATGCTTATTTAAAAATCACAGGGAAGAGTTAGGCACAGCAGCTCACACCTGTAATCCCAGTACTCAGAAGCCTAAGGAAGGATTGTTGCAAATTCCAGCCTGGGCTACATAGTAAGTTCCAGGTCAAACACCACACACACACACACACACACACACACACACACACACACACACAAAGAAAAAGAAAAAATCCTATCTTCCTGCCTCTCTGACCCCATCCCCCTAAGCTCAGCCTCAGCTCAGGTTTCCAAAAGAAACTTCTAACCCAAAGTGGTGGGAAGGGAACTCCCCACCCCCACTCCCACCCCGGCCCTGCCTATAACTTTCCCTAAGATGCCAGATCTGCATGTTCCAGGGAGGTGGGAACCAGCAAGTTAATGGCCTGGTACCTGTTAAAAAGAGCGTCCAGACTTCACCTGGAGTTTACAGAAAGAGCTAGAGGTTGTTACAGATTCATTGGTTCAGAAAATGCCTTGTACCCTGGCAAATGGTAGGCCAGCGAGCAGCCACTCTTGATCTCTGGAGCCCAGCCCAGCTCCTTGATCACCATCAGGGTTCTCTCCCAGGCTCCAGGTTTGATTGATTCCTGCTACTGTCCCCAGACCCTGTTCAAAACTATTTCTCTCCCTGCTACCCTCCTGATAAAGCCCCATAATGATATGCCTGGAACTCATATCCCTCCACCACCTGGCTCTGGCCAGATCATTTAGAGAGAGGCCAGAGGCCTCTGGGCCTCTCTCTAACTGGGATCCTGTGGGCATGATCTACAAACATGCTTGGCTATTTCATGTCATGGTACCTTTAAGCCCTCTGTGTTCCTGCCTACCAGACCAGCTCACCCCGCTTCTCTGTCCATAGGAAGCATCAACTCTGACATCATCTCCAACTCTACCTCACCAAGCAGACACTGGGTCACACACTCTTAAGTCTCCTTCAAGGAACCCTGTGGATGACAGGGGCCACTGCAGCAGCCATTCTAGGTTTTTAGCCCCTCCAAGCCAACATTCTAACCTCAAAGCCAAGGTTTCTTAACCAACTAAATGAGACACATTATGAATGCGCTCTAGGGGGCTGGAGAGATGGCTCAGAGGTTAAGAGCGCTGGCTGCTCTTCCAGAGGATCCAGGTTCAATTCCCAGCACCCACATGGCAGCTCACACCTGTCTGTAACTCCAGTTCCAGGAGATCCGACACTCTCACACAGACACACATGCAGGCAAAGCACCAGTGAATATAAAATAAAAATAAATTTTAAAAAATGAGCTCTAGTTCTCACTCAGGGCTTGGAAGTTCCAGGACCATAGGTGCTCCCCACAACACATAGATTCACTTTCTTTATCTGGGGTAAGTTGGCAAACACCAGGAAGCAGACCGAAGCCCCAAAGAGCCTGGCTCTTGCCCATGACCGCTGCTGATGTAGAGATCAGACAGCTCGGCCTGGGGTTCCAGGACAGCCCTCTATCCCCACCCAGATCCCTCAATGGCAGTGGCTGGGCAGGATTCCAGGGAGTCTTTGTGATTGACAGCTCTTTCCTGTGTCCAGGAATGTGCTCAGTGACTCATGGCACCTTATCACTGAGACCTTTGGAAACTTTCAGAGAACTAAACCTTTGACAAGTCGAGGTTAGAAACAGGGTCCCCAGAACCCAGGCTGCCTCTGGGTGGGCTGGGACGGAGGGCAACACTTGCTGCAGAGCCCCACATGAAGGTGTAGAGAAACAAGAAGGAATATAAGACACTAAGCCCCCCCCAACACCCTCTAGCAGAATACCTTTGTCTCCCATTTTCTCCAGACCCAACTCCACCTTCATGTCCCCAACAAATCAGTAGCCCAAGCTCTGTGAAGCCAAAATGCACAGCTGGCCATGACAAGGCTTTTGGAAATCCAATCAAGCAAGACAGGCTCCTAGGCAGCTCTTGGTTGGCCCATCTATGGAACGGGCTCTTCCCCGCGGCCTGAGCCTCCAGATTCTACCAAGCAGATGTGGCCCACGGCAGGGTACAGAGGAGATGAGAAAGTCAGGGAGGCTGATCACAACAGAGCTACAGGCAGTACCAGGGTTTCTCCCAAGGGACAAAAGCTTGCTCTGGACTGTGCTACGGCCCTTGCCACATACCACAGTGACCCAAGACCTCGTGACACTGTCTAATCAGGAGCTCTAGAGCCGAGAGCCCGGCTTTACAGCTTACCGCAAGCTTATTCAGCCTCATCTCCCTCAATCCCCTCAAGGACAAGGCGAGGCTGGCCTTAGCGTCCTTGTCGCCTGGACAGCCAAGCCCAAGCTAAGAGAACTACCCAAGGTCACCATTAAGAGGTACGCACTCTGTCTGGGGACAAGTGCTGGCTCTTGGATCCCTGGTTGACATACCCAATGGGTAGGATGCCCCACCCATTTTACAGGTGAAGAAACTGAGGACAAGAAACATTGCCCAAGGTTAACTGGATGGCTGAGCCAAAGTCTAAGACAGTCTCCAAGAATCTGCCAATACCATCCTATTGTGGGTTCTCGGCTGATGCCTTAGGTCCCCCTCCAGCCACCCACCATCATCTTGCTAAAACACCTCCCCTTCACCCCCCATTCCCCGATGACTCCCTGGTAGAGAGGGAGGCAGGCAGGCGGTTGCTAAGCGCTCACCCGCTCTCTCATAAAAATAAACTCCTTCTGGCTTAGAGACTCTGGGTGAGATCCCCTCCCTACCAGCCAACAAAAAAAATTTTTTTTTAATTTAAAAAAGATCTCCATGACATTTATTTGAAATCCAGCTGTGCCAAATCAGAGGCCAATTTACTGACATCCAAATGGAGCCACGTGCTACCAAACCGCAGTCCAAAGACCCTCCGGGTCAAGAGCCTGGCCACTCTTTGAGATGATTTATTTCCCCAAGCAGGAAACGGGGGCCCAGGCTGTCTCCCAAGCCTTTGGGGCTGGTCCTGGGGGAGGCAGGGCTCTGGCAGAGGCCCGGCAGTGACCAAAATAGCCAGGTCCCTGGCCCTGCCGAGCACACGCCTCCTTTGCGGCCAGGCTAGTCTAGGCTGAGGCTTTGGGGCTGCAGGACCTGTTCTTGAGACTTAGCTCCTTGTGTGGCTTAACCCAGTGGGAGCGGACTAGAACCTCCCACCCAAAAGAGGAACCTACAAAGGGAAGGGGTGAAGTCTAGAGGAAGATGTGTCCAGCTGATCCACTGGCCATTGCCCCTGGCTGTCCTTCCTGGCCTCAGTCCTGCTACTCAAGCCTGGGGGCGGCTGTCACTGCTACCTGCATGCCACACCCAGGCAGCACCTGGAGCCATACCTCCCTCTCACCTCTCCTAAATACTACGGAGAGCTAAAGATGACCACTGGGTCCACTGGGCACAAGGGATGGCCTCTCGGGCACAGCTAAAAGACACCAGACTTGTCCACAACCAGGGACCCAGAGATAGCTACATTCAGGGGCACACACGTGCCTACGGCTAGGGTTCCGGAGACAGGAGACACAACCACACGTAGGTTCACACAGACAAGACATATATAGGGACACACAAGAGCGCACATCAGGAGACAGAGCCACACGACCACACTACACGCAGGTATAACAGCCCAGGACACAGGGAGCATCACACACCCTGAGGCGCACATGTGCACGGCTGCCTGGGGTGGAGAAACAGTCACCCTCAGAAACAGAGACATTCAGGGACAAGGAGACACCCCGTGGGACACACCACACCACACCACACCACACACACACACACACACACACACACACACACACACACACACACCTGCCGCCGCACCAGCAGCCCCAGCCCCTTCGCCAAGGAAACAATAACTCCCCTCGTCAGCGGGGCTGAGCAGGAGACCCTCGGTGCCCCCCAACCCCCCACCCCCGGTGGTGAAAGGGATGGCGAAGCGCGGGGAGGCCAGACCTGCAGGGACTCGGGGAGGTGGCGGAGCGCGGCCCGGGGAGGGGGCTGCAGTCGCGGCCCGCGCGCCCTGGGTACCTGGGTGGCTAAGCCCACGGCGGATGGCCCAGGACTGGAGGGACTGGCGGGGCTGGTGGTGATCGCAGCGTTAGCGGCTGGGCACTGGAGCTCGACTGCAAGCAGGTCCCGGAGCACGACGCTGGCGGCAGCGCGGAGGAAGCGGTAATTTATAAGCGGCTTCTCCCTGACCTCGCGTGTCTGTTGTCTGAACAGGCAGCTCTCCGCATCACCCATCCTGCTGGGTGGAAAAATACCAGCTTGGCCGGGCCTGGGGCGGGGCCTGGGGCGGGGCCTGGACTCTTGGTCACGCCCACACGCGGGACACGCGCGCGCACACACACACACACACACACACACACACACACACACGCATGCACGCACGCGCGCACGAGCTCGGACACACAAAGAGCCCGAGCTCGCCTCGTCGAGCGCGCGCACCCATCCTCATGCTCTATCGAAACGCTGGTGGCAAATGGCACTGTTCAGACCCCTCTTGCGGGCGATTGAGGAGCTAGAGACCCAGACCCCTGGCTCATCTCCTGTCCTGATAGCCACTACCACATCACAACGTTCTCTAGCACATCCACCTAGCTCTGGAGATGAGGCCTGGGGCTGCTGCAGCTGCTAGGTCGGTGCCAGAATCTCTTCCTCCTCCCCTACAACCTCCTGGCCAGTGTGCAGCTCTGCGAGCCTGGCTGAGCTGCTGTGGAAATGATCACCAGAGCCAAGCCCCCCGGCCCACATGAAGCTGTGCTTTTGTAACGCTCTTGGCTTCGTCCTGGCTGTGTGACCTCAGGCAAGTTCCTGAGACCTTCTGTGTCTTGGTTTCCTCATCTGTAAAACGGAAATAAAAATAGTGGAACTCATCACTTTGGGCTGCTGGGAGGACCCAAGGTTAACAGTGTAAATGGCCTGAACAGGGCACCAGGCACCTAGGAAGTGCCAAACAAGTGTCAGCAAATGTGACTATTTTTAAATGGAGATGGGGAGTGTGCCATTCTTCCTGCCCTTATTTGAATGAGCGGGTCCTCTTTCTGACGGCACACACCCACAACCTGGCTGAGCCTGAGGTGGCGCTGTGTGACCTTCACTAAGGCCTTCCCCTCTCTGAGTGCCCACTTCCTTTTCTTTCCTTGCCACCCTGTCTGCACACAAGCGGCTGTTAGCTAGCACACCTAGCCTTCTGCCTCTTAAACTGAGAATAAAGGCCCCGACCTGAGCAGCCTGAGTCCATTGTCCTAGGCTGGCACAAGACATCAAGAAGCAAAATAACAGAGGGGCACTTCCTCTCTAGGAGGCCTCATCCAGCCCCCCTGCCACTGGGCTCCAGCTTGTCCGCCCTGGAGGTGCCCCCAAGACCACCTCCAGCCAATCTACACAGTGGTCCCTCCTGTCTGTAGTCCAGGAGCACACCCAAAGACCCAGGTAGCTTCTGCTGCTGTTTTTATGAACACACCCCTGTACAGGAGAGAAAACTGAGGCCAGAGGAGAGAGAAGGGACTCCAGACAGTGGGTGGGATGGCACACTCCTATAATCTTAGCACTTGGGAGCATCAGGAGTTCAAGGTGAGCCTGGACTACATACCTAAACTTAAAAAAAAAAAAAATTTAGATGGGCAGTGGTGGCTCATGCCTTTAATCCCAGCACTCAGAAGACAGAAGCAGGTGGATCTCTGAGTTTGAGGCCAGCCTGGTCTACACAGCCAGTTCCAGGACAGCCAGGGCTACACAGAGAAACCCTGTTTTGAAACCCCACCCCATCCCCTCCAAAAATCATCCCCCACTTTCCAAGCTCACATGTCACTACCCACAGCGCAAAGTGCCAAGGCCAAGAGGCAGGTCAGAGAGTAGGGAAGTGGCTGAAGTTTGAACCCAGTGCACACTTGAGGAAGCCCAGGGTCACTGGGCAGGTGGAGGGGCCTGGGGGGGGGGTGCAGAGGAAGCAAGGGCTGCAAGGCTGCAAAGGCCTGCCGGTGTGGTGTCCCTCCCGGGACTGTGCAGGCAGTCAGGGCAATGGAGGCCCCAGTGGCACAGCACGTCCAGGGATGAAATTTGGAAAGTCTCTTGTGGAGGTCTGAACCTCAGAATGACCCACACAGTACCACACAAGTGATGGCCAGGAAGAGTGGTAGGATGCAGCTCGGGAACCCATCCACCTTTCCCGTCCGCAATGCCAGCTCTGTGAGCCATGAGATCTGGTCCTTGACTCCATCAAGTGCACAAGGCTTCACAGGCACAGTGCACAGAAAGTGCTTGTATTTATTTATTTATTATATTTTGAGATAGGGACACCACTACATTGCCTAGCCTGACCCCAAATTGTTGGGCTCAAGTCATCCTGCTGCAGACAGAGCCCTTGGGTAGCTGGGGTCACAGCTGAATGCCACTTGGGTCACTACACTTGCTATATTTATTTTTGTTTAGCTTCCTTTCTATAGCACTTTCATGGCTGGCAGAATTCACTTCATGAACACAGATTCAACTGCCCCCTTGCCAGAGCATCCCTGGGAGCTCAGCGCTGCTATTTCTCCCATTTTACAGAAGGAAAAACTGAGCCATAGAGAAAATAATTGGCCTGGGAATGCTTGGCCAATGAATCACAGAGCTGGAATCTAAACCGAGACCATCTGTTTGTTTCCAGGGGCCTTTGGGAGAACCCAGCCCTAGGCTGTGGGTGCAGCAGGTCAGTCAGGCATGAAGCATGAGCTCAGCACGTGAGAGACCACGGACTCTCAGAGTAGTCAGAAGTCTCAAGTGGGGCAGCCTGCACTAAATCCAGCTCCAGATGCTTTGCCTGCACCGGGCTTCATCCATCGTGGTTTGTGTTTCATTGCCATGCATCAAAATTGAAGTGATTTTGCATATACAAACACCTGTATCCCCAGCTGTTGGGCAGGACTGCTGGGCCCAGGAGTTTGGAGTCGGCCTGACAACATAGGGACACTGTGTCTCTTTAAAACAAATCATTTCTGGCTGTGGGGTGGTGGTGCATTCCTTGAGTCCCAGCACTAGGGAAGTAGATGCAGGGGGATCTCTGAGTTAGAGGCTAGCCTGGTCTACAGAGCAAGTTCCAGGACAGCCAGGGCTACACAGAGAAACCCTGTCTCAAAAAAACCAAAATAATAATATTATTTCAATCCAGGCACAATGTCGCACACCTTTGAGCCCAGCACTCAGAAGGCAGAGGAAGGTAAATCTCTGTGAGTGGAGGCCATCCTGGTGATGCAGTGAATTTCAGGCCAGCTAGGACTACATAGGAAGACTCTGTCTCAAATAATTTGTGCAGACACGACGGTACACACATGTAATCCCAGCATACAGGAGGCAGAGGATCAGGAGTTCAAGTCCAGCCTTGGCTACGTAAGATCCTAGATCAGCAGAGTTCAAACTGCTCTTGCAGAAGACCAGAGTCTAGTTCCCATCCCCCACATCAGACAGCTCACAACCACCTTGCACTCCAGCCCCAGAGGATCTGATACCTTCTTCTGGACTCTGAGGACACTGCACTCCTGTGTGCATGCACATACCTGCATAACACACACACACACACACACACACACACACACACACACACATCTAAGAGAAATAAATAAACCTATGATTCCAGCACTGAAAAGACGGAGGCAGGAGCATTGGCCACAGTTTAATCAGATCCTATCTCCAAGAACAAAACAAAACAGGAGGGCCAGCAAGTTGGCTCAACAGGTAAAGGCAATTGCTGCAAAAGAGATCCAATCTGAGTCGGATCTCCAGAACCTATATGGTAGAAGGAGAGAGCCAACTCATAAAAGTTGTCCTCTGACCTCTATACACATTGTGGTGCCCCACACACATTGAATGAATGAATGAATGAATGAGTGAATGAATGAATGAATGAATGAATGTTGGGGGGGAAAAAGCTTTAAAAAAAGGAAACTTGGATTCTCTTGAAAGCCGTCAGAATAGGCCGTCTGCTAGCTCATCACCTACCTGTCCACAACTATCTGGCACTGAAGAGCATGAACCCCCCAGAGATATCACAGTTACTCCCTAGCTTGTCAATGTCTCCATGTCACCAGCTGGTCCTGTAGGAGGCTGAGCTGGGAACCCAGACCCAGGCCAGAGGCAGGAGCTGGGGGAATCGGAGAGAGCTGTTGGGCACACAAGGCACCAAAACCATTGGCGCTTAGGAGGCCCTTCAAGGAAAGCCAGACGGAAGTTCCTTCCATGAGCCAAATACTGGCCGACGTTCCAATGGGACCAACTCATTTCAGGAATGAAAAATCGATGTTCAGGCAGAGCTCCTAGGGACGTGCGCAGGGTGATGGCCAGGTTTTGGGCTTTTGGTCCGCGGTTGTTAACTCACAGCGGTGAACGCGGTTTGTAAAAAGCCACTGGGAGTACATTACTCAGCAGCTCTCAATAGTGACATCAAATCGATCCGGGGCTTTGAACAAAACCTCCTGACCCTGCCAGAGGAGCTCCTGTCCTATTTGTCAGGTCATCAAGAGTAGTCACAATGCTGAGGGAGGCATTGCACATGTTGGGCCATCTGGCCGGCTCGCGAAGGCCACTTGGCACCAGCTCTGCCGAGGATCGAGGATCATCTTGGCCAGCTCACAGGACTCAGAGCACCATTCACCATTATAACCCTGAAAAGACAAAGAGGGCTGTTAGGTGGTGAGTGGTCCCTTTCCCAGCCACATCACTGTCTCCTAGGCACCTCCTCTCCAGTGTGTCCACATGTCCAGCAATGTACCAGTGGTCACACCATAGAACCTGATCAGAGTACCCCGCCTCTCAGGAACCTGCGTCCTGCCTACCTGCCTTCCTCTTGCCTGCTTGCAAATCCCAGATCCCATCCTGGGCTGTGTGTCCTGATCTGCACAGCCAGACTAAACAGAACACCAGTTCCCCCTAAGACTGCTGTGAGGGTCCTGTGGAGATGATTCATGGGAAGCACTGAGCAGGGTCTCTGGCACCGTCCACCCCTGGGCATGTGGAAATGTTCCTCCTACCCATATGCTGGTGTGCCCAGGACCTTCCCACTTCTGAGCCTTCACTCATGCTGTTTCTTCCCTACCCAAAGCATGTTGCCCACTGGCCTCCTGCAGCCTGGGACTCAGCCAAAGTTGGAGCTCCAAGCAGGAAGCACCCAGGAGGCAGGCTCCCTAGCAGTGCCCTGCATGCAGCCAGCGCAAAGGAGCATGGGAAACCATTGCCGGATGTGGTCTTGGGGAGGTAAGTCCCTAAGCCCTACTTCCCCCTCTCTGAGGGAGCAGACTGCCCCAGAGCCAGAGAGGGAAGGTGTCGAGCAAGCAGCAGAGCTGCGGGGGACCAGGGACTCACAAGCAAGCTAGTACACATTGCTGCAAGGCCACACCAGCTCGATTGCAGGGGCCTGCTTATTCCTGGCCTTCTCCGACCCCTAGCCCATCTCCACTCCCATTTGAGAACATAGGAGGGCACCACCACTCAGGAAAACAGCTCGGCAGTTTTAGAAATTTCAAGTAAGGCTGAACTCTTGGCCTGTGAGCAAACCACCCCACACCCAAGTATTGAGACTCAGAATCCTACCCCCTTGTGGAAGAATGTGAATGGCCGCACAATTCATGGCAGCTAAAAATGGAAACAGCCGGGGTGTATCAACAGGAAAATAGAAGCAGAGTGATTGCAGCTCTCGCAAGCAAAAGGACTCCTGGGATGCACAGAACCACGAGGGAGCTCAGAACACCCTGGGTGAGAGAAGCCAGACCCCCTGTGGTTTCATTTATATGGAAAATCAGACTGGGAATCCGAGAGCAAGGGCTGCCTGAGGGAGGGGAGCGGCAGAGCTGTGGGACCGGAGTACCCTGGGAGGGTGGACTCCGCAGCCTGACCTGAGGAGGCCGCACGAGTGCTAGATGTCCAAGTCTGAATGTTTACTGCAGTGGCAGCACACAGGTCTTTGATTCTGCAGTCCCCACCCCCACCCCCATTCTTCCTCCTATCCAGTTATGGATCAAAATATTAAGCCAAGGGGCTGAAGAGACGGCTCAGTGGTTAAGAGAGAATACCGCTCTGGCAAGGAACCTGGGGGAGTTCAGTTCTCAGTGCCCGCATCAAGCGACTATCACAGGGTCTGCAGCTCTACCTCCAGGGGACCTGGTACCCTCTTCTCTCCTTCTGCAGCACCAGCACATACCCACCCACAGACACACATATGTATACATAAATAAAAATAAAACAAATCTTTAAAAACCAATGTTAAGCAAAGAAAAAAGGACTGCCTTTAGCTGGGAATGTAGTATTGTTTTCTAGAACTCACAAAGCCCTGGGTTTAGTCCCTAGTACTCTATAAACTGGACTTGGTGGCACATGCCTTTAATCTCTGTACCTAGGAGGTTGGAGAATCACAAGTTCAAGGTCATCCTGGGTTACATGAAGAGTTCTAGGCCAGTCTGGGCTCCTTTAGACTTTATCTATAAAAAAAAATTAAGGAAAAATTGTATTTATATTGAACATATACAGAAATTTTCCTTGTTATTATTCCCTGAAACATTTGGTAGAATAACTGTTAACGCAGCATCCACAGAGTATTATGTTATTACAGTTATCATTTTCTGGCAACGCCTATTAGAACCGAGGTCTGGCACAGGCTAAGCAAGTGCCCTGCGGGAGACTTCCGCAGCCCATCCAGAGCTGACTCAGTGTTCAGGGAAGGTGCCGACATCACAAAAACGCCACCTCATCACCACTGCACACAAGGGGCCCAAACATTTGTAGATAGAGGGAAGGCATGCCACCAAGCCTGAAGACCTGGGTTCCATCCCTGATCCACACGTAAAACTGGAAGGAGAGAAAGGATCTTAGAAGGTTTTTTTTTCTGACCTACACACACACACACACACACACACACACACACACACACACACACAGAGATGATAATAATACTACTAAATTTCTTTTTAAAAAATTGGTACTTGTGGAGGGGGTATCCCCCAGAATTAATCCCTCACAGATACCAAGGGACCACATACACCTCAGTAAAATCCGAAAAGAAAGGCTCCCAGACCCATTCAGGCCTCCTTCTGTCTTTGAACCATGCTCTGTGCAGTCCCATGCTCCTGGAGGCCCATGAGACGGAACCCCCACAAACACACACACTCATCTTCCCAGGCACTCAGGACTCCGACACCCCGGCTTCAGAGTCTTTGCCCCCCTGCTCCCTGTGCAGGGCACTTGCCGGACCCGCAGCCCTTCTCAGGGTGACCCCCTGAGATCTCAGCTCCTTGGTCTCCTGCCTGGCTTCTCAGGTAGCCAACTGCCCATTGTCACGAGTACCCTATGCCCCAGCCTGGGTCCTGTTTTGTGAGTGGGCAGAGATTCCCTATTTTCTCTCTATCTTGGGGTGCAGGGGGACCCAAGCCAAGGAAGGCTTCTCAGGCCGCTTGGATTCAGGAATTCAGGAAGGGGTTCTCAGAGACCAGCCCCAAGCCAAACTATGGGGGAGCTGGGATGAAAAGCAGGGTGCTAGGCTCCACCCAGACCTCCTATCTCTAAAACTAGGGTGCATGTGGAGGTCCCACTGATCAGAGTAGTTTGCCTGCGTGTATGTATTTGCACTACATGTGTACTTGGTGCCAAGGAGGGCAGATACACCATGTAGATGCTGGAAATTAATCCCAGGGCGAGCATATATGTCTGTGTGAGGGTATCAGAAGCCCTAAAGACAGGTGAGGGTTGCCATGTGGGTGCTGGGAATTGAACCCGGTCCTCAGTGGTTAAGAACAGTCAGTGTTCTTAACCACTGAGCCATCTCTCCAGCCCCTCTGCAGGTGCCCTTTACCTTGGCAGCTCACAGCAGCCATCACTTGGATAGTTTAAGAAACCCTGACATGGCCGGGCGGTGGTGGCGCACGCCTTTAATCCCAGCACTCGGGAGGCAGAGCCAGGCGGATCTCTGTGAGTTCGAGGCCAGCCTGGTCTCCAAAGCGAGTTCCAGGAAAGGCGCAAAGCTACACAGAGAAACTCTGTCTCGAAAAACCAAAAAAAAAAAAAAAAAAAAAAAAAAAAGAAACCCTGACACAAGGCTGGCTGGAGCTCAATGGTAGAATGCTTGCTGGAGGCCCTGGGTTCCATCCTCAGAACCACAGAAAAGAGAGCTAGTGCCTGCCAGGCATGATGGTGCGCACACCTTTAATCCCAGCGCTTGGGAGGCAGAGGTAGGCAGGATCTCAAGGGAGTTCAAGCCAGCCTGGTCTACATGGAGAGATCCAGGATAGTCAAAACTACAAAGAGAGACCCTGTCTCGAAAAACAAAACACACACACACACACAAAAAAAAAAGAAAGAAATGCTGATGTCTATTTCTCTTCCTCACCAGAAATTCCAGTTTAACTGAGTGTGAAACTATTTCTTTTTACATATTTAGATAGGATCTCATGCATCCCAGGCTAACCTCAAACCCACAGCGATCCTCCTGCCTCCTAAGTGTTTGGTTTACGTAATTGTTAAATAAGCTCTCCAAATAGTGTGAATGGTTCCTCGGGACCCAGAAGCCTCGGCCCACGGGTGCCAGGCACCCTATGACGTCATAGCTGCCCAGACAAACCCGGGCAGGCCCGCTTCCTCTGCCCTAATTCCTCCACATTCTTGCCGGAGCCTCTCTGAGGCTGCCTTCTTATATTTGGGTATTTCCCCTCCCTTCCTAAACACAACAATTCAAAATATTCCTAGCCTCCAGACAATAAACAAAGCCAGGGAGGCAGCTCTCCTCTTTGTGCCCACTTATGGCCTGATCCAAGGCCTCCCTGATTGGGTACTCAGGCCATTGGGACTGGTCATCTGAGCCTGGGTGGAGTGGGCCAACTCCCATTGCTATAATCCCAGAATCCCTTGACTCCTAGGTGACCCCCCAGGCACACCCCCAACACCACTTTCCCAAGGAAACAGACTCAGCAAGGGTGAGTGATTTATGCTAAGTCACACAGCAAGGCTGATAATGCCCCTCTGGCCTGAGGTTTCCAGCTTTGGGGCAGATGTGGGCTCTGGAATCAGATACATATGTAAAGTCTTGGACTCGTGCCTTATCAACTGTTACCTTAAACAAGAGATCAGCTCCAGGCTGATCTCTGAGCACTCATTTGCAAATGAGTGCAGAGCCCTGGTTGTAGAGCCCTAGCTGAGGTCACTGTGAGGGCCTGGATCAGCATGGGGTCAATGCTCAGAATTATTGCTGTCATTCTTGAGCATTTGTGTCATGATGGCAAAACTAGCAGGAGTGAACAAAGACCCCAGGGGGTGACGGTGGCATGGGGGCAACGGGAGGATTGCTGCCTAGGTGCATGCCTGGGATCCCAGCAATGGTGGAGGCCAAAGAGCCAGAAGGTCAAGGTTAGCATCAGCTACATAGTAAGTTCGAAGTATGCCTGGGATTCACTGGGTTAATAAGAAAAAAGAGGAGGAGCTTGGAGGAGGAGGAGGGGAGGGGAAGAGGTGAAAGGAGAAGTCAGGTCACCTAGAAGGACAGAGCTAATGCCATCCTGGTAGCAGTAGCCCCGAGTGTGACTTACACCTGGCCCCTCCTCCTGCCTCAGTCAAGCTTTGATGCTACTCATAACTAGTTGGGGTCTTTCCTGCTGGGAATGGAGCCTGGGCCTCAGGTGAGCTGGATAGCAAGTGCTCTACCACCAACCTCCATCCGCAGTTGTTTGAAGCCTTGGAATCTATTATTTTCTGCCTGTGTGTTGAAAAGCTGTGAGCCCGGCCTTTATCCCAGACATCTCCCTTTATCCCAGACATCTCCCTTTATCCCAGACATCTCCCTTTATCCCACACATGGCCCTTTGTGTATCAGTGGTGGAGAAATAGGGGTGACACAGAACACATGTCACCCCTAACAGCACAGACAGGACAGGGGTGCAGGGCTTCTGGATAAGCCCTGATGGATCACTGGGTATACGATCCATGTGTGGATGGCTCCCTGCACAGATACCGTTTTCTCACAAGTGGTCCAGCCCAGACAAGGCAGATGAAAATCTCAAGGTGTTCCTTAGGCTGTGGTCTTCTACCTGAGACAGCGTTGGCCCGGGATCCATGCTTTGCCGATAATGTCACCTTTCTACAATCCACCCAGATACCACCATCGATGGTCAGAACACACGGGGCAATCTGTTCGTTTGGTCTTTAGAGTTTATGGTCTCTACTCTGTCTGTGTGCCTAGCCACCAATGATGTTCCACTCGGGCTGTGTGGTAGTGGACAGATCGCCCAGCCTTTCTGGGTCTGAATTTCCTGAGATGTAATAACAAACATTACAAGTTTGGCAGAGAGGAGATGCTCACGCACGAAAGCTCCAATCACTAGAGATAATTCTAGCTAATAAGGGGTTTTCTCTTTTCCATTAGAAGCTTCTCCAGCTGAGTGCCCACATGTCAACACCTTTTGCCGCCTGGCAGTCGCCTTTTCACTCCATTTTGTGCCTTTATTTTTATTTATTTATTTATTTTTCTATTGCACCCAGGGTCTCTCCTCACATGCTAAGCAAGCATCTCCAGCCCCCACCTCCTTTTCTAACAAAGCCATCCCCAGAGAGAAGCTGTCATTGTTGGGTGATTGAATCCAGCTAGGTGGCTGGCTTATCACGGTCCTCATTTTTATGGGAATTTTATTGTTAACAAAATGTGTAGAAGTGATGTAAAAGTGTACCAGGAAAAGAAGTTCGGAGGAGAGAATCTCGAGGCCCTGCAGCTCCCAAGGCTGCTGTTACCTCAGTGGATCTGTTCTGTCACTCTGGAGGCCTGCAGACCCAAGACAAGGCACCAGGTTTGCCGGGGCTCTCAGCTCCGCCCGTGCCTGTTCCGGTCCGGGTTTGTATGGGTCTCCAACAGTCCCTGGCCTTCTTGGTCTTCAGCTGTCTCTCCTCTGCCTCTACCTTTGTGTGGCATTCCCCTGTGGCATCATCTGGCCATCTTCTGTTTCAGACCCCGCGTCCACATTTCCTTCTTGTTTTAGGGAGGCAGCGTTTCCTGTAGCCCAGACTGCCTCCAACTGGCTGTGTAGCCAAGGATGACTTTGAACTCCTGAACCTCCTGCCTCTACCTCCTGAGTTTGGGGGCTACAGGTGTGTGCCACCATGCCCAGTTCATGCAGTGACAGTGATCCAACCAAGAATTACAAGCTTCCTAGTCAAGCACTCTACCCACTGAACTACATCCCCAGCCCCTCAAAATGCTGTGAAAAACTAAAATTTACAAATAACTAATAGGGGTAGGGAGGCTGTGGGAGATGGCTCAGGGGTTAAGAGCACTGCTCTCCAAGACTTGAGTTGAGTTCCCAACACCCATGCTGGGCAGCTCATAGCCATCTGTAACCCTAGGTCCAGGAGATCTGATACCCTGTAGGCACCCTCACACACACACACACACACACACACACACACACACACACACACACACACATAAAAAATAAAAATTAATCTTTAAGACCGGGGGTGGGGTGGGGGTAGGGGTGCACGCCTTTAATCCCAGTACTCAGGAGGCAGAGGCAGGTGGATCTCAGTGAGTTCGAGGCCAGCCTGGTCTACAGAGTGAGTTCCAGGACAGGCTCCAAAACTATACAGAGAAACCCTGTCTTGAAAAAAAAAAAAATTAAACAACAACAACAAAAACCCAAAACAAAACAAAAACTAATTTAGTGTCTGGGAATGTGGATCAGTTGGTAGAGTAGCATCCAGAAGGTCCTGGGTTCAGTCCCCAGCACTGTATAAACCAAGTGTGGTGGTGCACACCTGTAACCCAGCACTTGAGAGGTGGAGGCAGGAAGATCAGAAGGTGAAAGTCACCCTCAGCTGTCAAGTGAGTTCCAGGTCAGTATTGTCTCAAGAAACAAAAACAAACAGCACACCTGAGCAGGACCCCTTGGGGCCCTTTGGAAGGCCGGAACCTGGATAATCAGTGTAGGCCAAGGCAGGCAGGCAGGCAGGCAGGGGAGGAAGGGGATTCTCTGCAGAGACACTGACTCTCACCTGAGCACCAGCAGCATCCTCCTGTCTCTGCTTTCCAGTCAGCTCCTCACAAAGGCTGAAGGGCAGGTGCTGTTAGCCTGCAGCCTCACCAACAAGGAGTAGAGCCCGTGCAGGAGTGGAACTCTGGCTTCCTGACCCCAGGGCACTCAGGAAGAGGGACAGTGCCTGGGATCAGGAATTTGTGGCTGACGTTGGGGCTCAGGGCTGTTTCAGACCTGTCATGGGTTCCCCATTCAGGCCTTGTCACCAGGTCTGCACGCGCTGAATAGGGTTGGGCCTGGCATTCCAGAGTTGCACAGGGCCTGCTCTCTCTTGCTTTCTTCCAGCTCCTCATAAGGCTTAAATGTCCCCTCGTGACCAAAGCTAACGCGGGTCCCTCGGGCCCAGAGCACCCTGAGAGAACACGCAAGGCCAGTGCTCTCTGAGCTGCACCCTAGCCCCAGTTTAGTTTGCTGTTTGGGAGCCCTGGAGAAGCACCTGCCCGTGCACAGAAGCCAACCAACCTGACCAGACTGGTGGCTATAAGAACCTTCCAGAATCCTCTTCCGAAGGTGCTGTACAGATTTAAAACAGTATTTTTCCAGGCATGATGGTTCATGCCTCTAATCCCAGCACTCAGGAGGCAGAGGCAGGCAGATCTCTGAGTTTGAAGTCAGCCTGGTCTACAGATAGAATTCCAGGACAGCCAGGGATATGTAGAAAAACCCTCTCAGAAAAAAAAAATTAAAAATAATCTTGTGATTATCCAGGTTCTGGCCTTCCAAACAGCCGTAAGCAGACCTGCTCAGGTGTGCTGTTTGTTTTTGTTTTTTGAGACAATACTGACCTGGAACTCACTTGACAACGGAGGATGACTTTCCCTTTCTGATCCTCCTGCCTCCACCTCCTAAGTGCTGGGTTACAGGTGTACACCATCACATCCAGCTTATGCAGTGCTGGGGGTTGAACCCAGGACCTCCTGGATGCTAGGCAAGCACTCTACCAACTGATCCACATTCCCTGCACCAAAATTAGTTTTCGTTTTTAAAGAAGATTCAGTTTTCAGTCTCATTTTAAATCTTCACAGCGCCTGTGGAAGAAGATTCAGGAAGATTCTCACAATCCCCAGTCATTGACTCTCCTGGCCCCACCTACCCTGTCCGAGAACCTTTCCTGAAGATGCCCAGGGCTGGCTTTTCAGACCCTGAGAGCATTTGCCATAGCTTGGGCTCAGCACAGCCTCTGGCCACACATTGTTCTGCCTTTGACACACTTCACCTCCAAGACAACTTCAGGAGCGGCTGCTGTGTCCCCTCTCCCTCCCGCCCCCCATGAGTCCTGCTAGCCAATGGACTGTCCCATGTCACAGCAGCACTTGTGTTCAGCTTAGATATGCCAGGAGAGCCAGGGAGGCTGCCTGAGAGGGAAAGTACAGGTATGTAATAAGGAGTGCAGAGAGAGATGCTTCACTGTCGTAGCCCAGCATGTAGATTGTAATTGTTTAGTTTGCTCAGTACTTACCAGTGTTAGACTTTCCTGAGCAGGATTCAGAAATCTAGTGTACATGTTTAGAAGGAAACACTGCAGACTGGAGAGACGGCTCAGTGGTTAAGAGCACTGGCTGCTCTTCCAGAGGTGCTGAGTTCTGTTTCCAGCACCCACTTTGGGGCTCACAACCATCTGTAAAAATAGTTTCAAGGGATCTGATGCCCTCTCCTGGCCTCCTTGGGCACTGCACACAGATGGTGCACTGCTATACAAACAAGCTTATATACATGAAATACGACTAAATAAATCTTTAAAAAGACAAGAAAACTTAAAGTTCTAAAAAAGAACAAGCGTGAAACATTGTAGAGACCCTCTGGCCTTACAGGATTGTGTTTGCGGGGATGCCATTATTGCTACAGTGTCTCAATTTCTCACACAGGGAGAGGGCTTCAAAGGCTGTGTTGTTACTTTTCCTGTTGTTAAGATAAAATACCCGGATAAAATCAATTTAAGGAAGACAGGGTTTATTGGCTCACGGTTCAGGCATCCTGGAAGAGAGCCATGGGGGCAGCAGCCTGAGGCAGCTGGTCACATTGTATCCCAGTCAGGGAGCAGAGAGAGGTGACCGCTGGTACTTGGCTCTGCGGCTTTTCTCGTTTTATTCAGTCTGGGACGCCAGCTCATGGAATGGTGCCACCCACAGCCAAGTGACTCTTCCCACCTCAGTTAATCTAACCTGGAGAACCTCTCACAGGCACGTCTGGAGGCTTGTCTCCTAGGTGACTCGAGGTCCTGTCAAATTAACAGTTTAAACCCTCGGGAAGTCACAGACACAGCTAGCTGAGGCAGGCTCCAAGGGTGCTCTGGCTCAGGAACCCTGGCTCAGCTTCTCCTTGATGGTGCTTTCTTTCACTTATAACTGTCTGATTGGTTCTACATGGTAGTAGCTGTGGCGGTGAGGACTGAGAGGTCCCTGGTACTGTGAAGTGCTGAAGGGGGCCACAGGGAATGAAAGGTACCTCTGCTCTTGGTAAAATGATTCTACCAGTCCCCTGAGCCACCAGATTTCCCTCTGCCCATTCCACAGCTCTTTTTCTTTTCCATTTTTTTTTTTCCTGATCTCCGGCTGGCTCAGATTCACTATGTAGCTAATGCCTCCACCTCCAAGTGCTGGGATTACAGCATGTACGTACCATCATGACATCATGAGTCCTCATTAGTCTCTACCTGCTGTGGTCTCCACCTCACCCTTCTTGTTCTTTTTCATCTCATTCTTCTGTCTCCCTAGAACCTTCAGTGGCTCCCCATTCATTACCTGCTTAAGATGGTGGTAGTCCTAGAAACCCACGGCATCCTCCTTTCCAGCTCTCTGTCTCTCTCCTTGTCCAAATGTACCCATCGCTCTGCCCTTGCACTCCACCTGTCCCCACTTGATTCTTTCTTTCTTTCTTTCTTTCTTTTTTTTTTTTTGTTTTTGTTTTTGTTTTTCGAGACAGGGTTTCTCTGTGTAGCTTTGTGCCTTTCCTGGATCTCGCTCTGTAGACCAGGCTGGCCTCAAACTCACAGAGATCCGCCTGACTCTGCCTCCCAGTGCTGGGATTAAAGGCGTGCGCCACCACCACCCGGCTGATTCTTTCTTTAGCCTCTCCTCAAATTCCCTCTACATCCCAAGCACCGCCCCCGCACAACCCATCCCACCACACCTTGCTGCCCCTCTGAGATGTCCGACCTACTCCTGCAACTCTCTATTTACATGTGGAGGTCAAGGACAACATTGTGGGTCAATTCTCTCCTTGCACAAGTTCCAGGGCTAGAATTTGGCTCCTCAGGCTTTCCAGGCCAGCACTTTGACCAGCTACACCACCATCTCCGGGCTTGAAAAGCTGAACTCTTGGCCTTGAATATACTAGCTAGGTAAGCACTCTCCACCACCGCTCCCCCCAACTACTCCCCAACCCTTTTGTTTTTCCAGAAGGAAAACTTGCCCCCCAGCAGCAGGTTCTGTCATGTGTCCTCGGCCAGAACCAGCCCCACACCATTTTAGATGGCTTGCACCACCAGTCAGCCATGGGTCAAGACCTCTGAAACCATAATTCAAAGCAAATCTTTTTCTACATCGATTCTCTTAGGTGTCTCCTTGCAGGGAAAACTCTGACTGAGGATTTCATCTCTTGTGGAAGTGCTCTTTGCCCTCTTTCTGGGGAACCTGGGCCCCACTGAGGCAGTCACAGATGCTCTCACAAACTGGCCAGGCTGTTTTTGAACTTCATGTGAATGGGTCATACAGTGTGTCTGATCTCTTTTCCTAAGCAGGAGGGCACAAAGATGGAGAGACTAGTTTAGGTGTGTGTGTGTGTGTGTGTGTGTCTGTGTCTGTGTCTGTGTGTCTGTATGTTGTATCAGTTGAGACTTTTGTTGCTAAGCAGTAAGTTGAGGGACATTTGGGGTGTGGTTTACTCATCAGCTCCAGGGCTGGGGTGTAGTTAGTAGTGTAGGGCTGGTCTTGGGGCTGGAATCCTCCTGGTCTCCACTTACCCAGTCCTGGGATTGCAGTCTACCCAGGACTCCTCCTGATTTTGTGTAAACTGAGATAACAAGAATCCCAGCAGTCCTCAGGAAATAAGAGGATCACCAAAAACCAAGGGCTAGCCTGGTCTACATTGGGAGTTCTAGGCTAGCCAGGACTATATAGCAAGAGCCTGTCTGAGGTTTTATTATTTATTATCTATCTATCTATCTACCTATCTATCTATCTATCTATCTATCTATCTATCTATCTATCTATCTTTTATGTACGTTGGTGTTTTGCTTGCATGTATATCTGTGTAAGAGTGTCAGATACCCTTGAACTGGATTTACACAGTTGTGAGTCACCATGTGGGTGCTGGGAATTGAACCCAGGACCTTTGGAAGAGCAACTAGTGCTCTTAACTGCTGAGCCATCTCTCCAGCCCCCTATCTAAAGTTTTAAAAGCAAAATAATGGGGCTGGAGAGCTCAGCAGTTACAAGCACTGGCTACTCTGGCAGAGAATGAGGGTTCTATTCCCGGCACTTACACAGGGCCTCACAACCGTCTGTAACTCCAGTTCCAGGGGATCTGATACTCTCCTCTGGCCTCCACCAGCACCAAGCCCCAAGACTTAAATGCAGACAAAACACATAAAAAATAAAATAATTTTTAAATTAAAAATAGCTCATGATTCAAGTAATAGATGCACAAAATTTTTTAAATGAAAATTATAATAAAACAAAAAAGTGATTTCATAAATAGGTCTGTGTTTCTTTCATCCCTTCCCAATATCAGTTGATCTGGTTATTAAAATCTTAAGTTAGTCAGGTGATGACCCCCAATACAAGTCTGAGGCTAAACAAGGTTATGTACCAAGATCCTATCTCAAAAGGAGGGGCAGAGAAGGCCAAGCATGGTCGCACACCTCTAATCCCAGCACTCGGGAGGCAGAGGCAAGCAAAGCTCTGTGAGTCTGAGGCCAGCCTGGTCTACATAGTGAGTTCCAGGACAGCCAAAGCATGCCAGAGATGGAACTCGGGTTCTCCACATGTCAGGCGAGTGTCTGCCCTTGAGCTAGATCTCAGGCAAGTCTTTGTTTTGTTTGTTTATAGGTATGTGTTATGTCTGTGCACATGAGTGAAGTATCCAAAGAGTCCAGAAGAGGGCATTGGAGTTACAGGCAGCTAGTGGCTGCCTAATGTGGGGGCTGGGAACTAAGCTTGGGCCCTCTGCAAGGGCAATACACATTCACAACAGCTGAAACATCTCTCCAACCATTTGTTTTAAAACTGAATATCACTTGGTTACCCAGGCAGGCCTACAACTCACTCTGTAGTCTAGGTCTCAAACTTGAAGCAATCCTCCTGCCTCAGAGCCCCGAGTGTGGGAAGTCCAGCTTCAAGCCACACATGATTTGAAGTCTTGGCTTCCGTGTGAGAGTCAGTGCAAGGTTCCGAGAAGCAAAGCAACAGGATGAGATTTATTGATTGGAAAAACCACTTGGAGCCGTGGGCCAAGGGCAAGTACGGGAGCCCGGGAGAAGTTGTGTCACTTGCTAAAACACGATGTGGTAGAAGTACGCTGAGCCCTTGAGCATGGTTGCACCAGCTCAGTCCATGGTGCCTGCTGGCGTTGCACTTCCAGATGGCAGCGTGCACCGTTGGTTCACCTCCCTGTGCCTGGCTCTGGGACCACAGAGAGGAGGGACTCACCTGCTTGGGTGTGCCTGAATTCTGGGAAAGGGAACAGCTTCCAGGTTGGATGCTGCAATAAAAAGAATAATTTGACCTGTTTCCCAGCAGCTCTTGCACCAACCTCTGATGAAGAAGTACAGCTCAATGGTAGAAGGTCTGGGGGGGGGATGGTTCCCAGCATGGCAAAGGAAAAAAAAGGTCCTAAGAACCTTCTCAACACCTTCTCCCGGAACACTGCTGTATGGAAGTAGCTTGACATGGCTGCAGCCATCTTGAGTCATGAGAGGCACTTGGCTACCTTTTTCTGCATAGCCTCCTACAGAAAACTGTAAACAGATAAAGCCATTCCAGTTCTGTGGGTCTTAATCAGTGACTTTTCCAGATCCTCAGATAAGCAGATACATTCCAGCCAGTGGAAGCCCCTTAAGTCCACTCCGATTTCTGATCAGGCAACCAGTTGGTCATGATGCTGCTGGGACCATCTGTCAGTAAATTTCTAATAAGCCACAGCATGTAGTCCCAGGTCTGTCTGCCTCTCTTGGTTTCCTAGTGTGTTGGGGTGGATCTTCACACCAGGCAGGACTGCGTTGTTCGGGAAAACCTATGAATCACCGGGGAGGCTCAGTTCTCTCTTCTGCCTTCAGGGAGCACAGTTCACATTGCCTTTGAGTGGTAAACAAACGTTGAGAACATTTATGTCTACTTCCTGGGAACATGAAGTCCCCATCCTGGGGCCGGGGTGCCACACCTCCTCAGCTTAATCCAGGGGATTCAAGGCCTCTCATGTCGTGGATACATAATGAAAGGCCATCCCCTGACAACCTGGGGGCAGTTTGGACCTGAAATCCTGCCGTCTGTGGACAGTAGTGTGACCTCAGATTGTGTGTTGGCTGCCTGTCAGATCACCCCAAGAGAGTGGTTCAAACAATAAATCTGTGCTGTTTGCAGTGGCCAGGAATTTGGGTGACAGTGGTCAAAGGGTCTGTCATAGGGTCCCTGTCATGGTGTCATCTGGGGCTGCTGTCATCTGAAGGCTCCGTGCACTGTCTTGGGGCTGGTGTACTAGCTGTTGGTGGGATGACTCAGTTCTCCTCTGTGGATGTCTATCCCTCTGTGGCTGGCTCCCTCCACGAAGGAGTACAGAGTGGAAGCTGTAGTGTCCTGTGATCCAACCTCAGAAGTCACCATCATCTTCCCTGCAATACCCCTTGGGTCACCGAGGCCATGCTGTTTGCTGGGAGGGGACACAAGGAATGTGGAGACTCTTCACCTGGCCACCAGATTGCAAGCATGAGGAGAGAGCCTGGGCCACTCTCTGGCCTTGGTGGGTGCCAGGTGCTGTGCTAGGCCTGTGGCTGGACTTGTAGAGATCCTAGAGAGCATCCCAGTTGTCAGAGGACTCCCGAAATCACAGCAGCCGAAGCCACCACAGCCAGGACTGCCGGGCTAGTGAGCGGCAGGACCTGGGAAGGGGGCGAACTTCCCAGCCTTGGAGAAATCAGGGAGGTCTCCACAGAAGGTGGCTTGGATATCCAGAAGAGCTTAGGCCTGGAGGGGGAGGGACAGTGTCACACCACACACGGTCATGGCAGAAGAATTGGACCCATGGCACACACCTTGGAGACATTCCTCTTCCTGGCTCCTGTCTGACACAGAAATATTGGTCATGTGTTGCGCTCTGTTCTGGATGCTGCGATCTAGCTGTGGGCAACAGGGACCACCGCAAAGGCCTTAACACTGTGGTACTGGCTTAGGGACAGGGCCTAGAAATCACCGCCAAAATAAAGGGTAGTTCTGCTTTAGCCAAGCTCCATGCACATGCCGCCTGCAGAGGGCACCATCATGTCCCCATGTGACAGATAGGGAAACTGAGGCTTAGAGCTCCCAGCACTGGCTGAGGTCATAGACAAGACTTTGCTGTGGACACCCCAGCCCAGACAGATGCAGGACCCGCAGCCTCTGCCTGCCTCTCAGAACACACAAAGCCTCTTTGGCACTGAACAGGCCCAGGGCTTCCCAAGTTGGGAGGAGGCAGCCTGGATTCATGTGTGGATCAGCCTCTGTGCTCAAGGTCAGTCATGTGACCGATTAATAGGGACTGTGAGTCCCGCAGGAGGGATTTTCAGGGATTGCTGAGGAGTGAGGAGGATTGCCTCACCTCCCTCTCTCCTCCCTCCCTCCTTCTCCAGAGGTGAGAAGAGATGCAGGGACTGATGAGGGTTCTGGGACCCCAAGTCTCAGGATCTCTACATAGTCTGCCACCTCATCTATGCCCCAGGTTTGGAGTGATTACAGTCACTGGAAGAGCCCTCTCATTATAGAGGAGAAAAGCACAAGCCAGGCCCCAGATGGTACGGCTCCCTCGATCCTTTGTACTGAATTATATGAACAAGAAGAAGAGACCAATAGATAGGAAGAGAGCCCTGGGAGCCCTCTCATCCTTGAGGGCTGGTCAGGAATGGGACCTTGCTTGACCAGGAGGTTGTCCAAGGTCAGAGAACACCCTCAGTTCTAGAGACTCGGCTCAGCAGTTAAGAGTACATGTTGCTATTGCAGAACACCTGAGTTCGGTTCCCAGCACCCATACTGAGGGGCTCACAAATACCTGTAACACCAGGGGATCTGTGTCAGGGCATCTGATGCTCTCCCACAGCCTTCTGTGGGCACCTGTACTCATGCACATGCCATACACATGTACGTACCCACACACATGTGCACATCCCCATACATATATGCACATACCCCCACACATGTACATACCCACATACATGTGTACATATCCATACCCATGTACATATAACCACATACATGTTTACATACCCACACTCAGAGACATGAGTAATAAAAATAAATCTTTTTTGTTTGTTGTGGGTTTTTTGTTTTTGTTTGTTTGGTTTGGTTTGGTTTGGTTTTCAAGACAGGTTTTCTCTGTGTAGTCCTGGCTGTCCTGGAACTCACTCTGTACGCCAAGGCTGGCCTGGAACTCAAAGATTTGCCTGCCCCTGGCTCCTGAGTTCTGGGACTAAAGGTGTGCACCACCACCACCCGACATACAAATAAATCTTTAAAAAAACAAAAACAAAAACAAAAACAAAAAACCACCCTCAGTCCCACATCCACCCGCCATAGGAGTGAATTCAGGACATAGCCCATAGATCCCATAGAACTCAGGTTCTGCAAAATACCTCTTCAGCTGGGCATGGGGGCACATGTCCATAGTTCCAGCACCTAGGGCAAGCGGACTGCCATGAGTTCAGGGCCAGCTTGGCCTTTATAGTGAGTTCTAAGCCACCCTGAGGTATAGTGTCAGACCCTGTCTTTAAAAATAAAAGACCCTGCTGGGAGGTGGTGGCACTTGCCTTTAATCCCAGCACTCAGGAGACAGAGGCAGGCAGATCTCTGTGAGTTCGAGGCCAGCCTGTGCCACAGAGTGAGTTCCAGGAAAGGTGCCAAAACTACACAGAGAAACCCTGTCTTGAAAAAAAACAAAAACAAAAACAAAAAAACCAAAAAAAAAAAACAAAACCCAAAACCAAAACCCCTACACACACACACACACACACACACACACACACACACACACACACACACACTTTTTAAAAAAAGGACATCTCTTCCCCTAGACAGTGAATTAGAACAGCTTGAGCCAGACTCAACTTTAAGCTTCAATTTCCTTGTCTGTAACACGGATTAATCTGAGAGCTAACAATCATGGAGGGGGCCGGAGATGTGGCTTGGTTGGTGAAATGCTTACCTCGCACAAACAATGCCCTGGGTCCACCTCCAACGTCACTGAACCCCGATGTGGTGGGGCACACCTATGATATTTGCTCTAGAGAAGTGAAGACAGGAGGGTGAGGAATTCAAGGTCATCCTCAGCTATATAGTGAATTTAAGGCCAGCGTGGACTACATGAGACTCAAAAAATATAAATATAAAAGTCCAGAGCCACCCCATCCGCGCAGGCCAGGCTCTCACTACAGGCAGGAACGTAGTTAGAATCCTGGGCCACCTGTCTGTCTTTCTTCTGTGGTGGGATGGGCTTTGTAGGTGTGCCTTGATCCCACACTAGGCTTCAGGAAGAGGGGCTATATTCTTCCCATGATCTTTGGAAGGTGCAGCCCAAGCCCTAGCCACGAGAGGCCTCCGAAGTCCCACTGAGCTCCTTGAAGCTTAGAGTCAAGGCTTCCGGCCTGTGCCCACATTATCGAGCCCCTGGGTATAGCTGGCACACAATCCAGCTCTCAGCCCATGCCCCAGACATATGAGCATGTCATCCAGCACAGGAGGAAACCCCTCCTCCAGTCACCTCCTCCCTTTTCCCTCCCCGTCCCTGGGGAGCAGAAGTTGCTTCTCTCAGAGTTTCCACAGCCTCTCCACCCCTCAGACCATCCACCCTCTGGGCCTGGCACAGGCCCTGCCCTTCCTGTGAGGGGCAGCTGCTGCCAGGGGAGCTGCCTACCCTCACATCACTCTAGTTTGGCATAAACAGGAGCCCACAGACAGAGCCAACCCAGGGCACACTCAGCAAGTGCCCCAGCTGGTGTAGAGCATGGCTGAGCAAAGCCACATATGGGTTGTCTGAGTGCTAAGGGCTGGCTCCTTCCAACCTTTGTTGGTTGATCTATTCAGAAGCACCCTCAGCACCAGCCTAGATGAAGAGGTCGCAGGTGCATTCAGGAGCTTGGGTGTAGCTCCAGTACAGAGTGTGGTTTGGGGTTCAATGCCCAATTTTTGTCTCAGGGCAGAATGCAGAAGTGGTAAGTGGGTTCAGGAGTTTGGGTGTAGCACAAGTAGAGCATGTGGTCCTAGGTTCATTCCCTGGCTCAGGACTCAGAACAGCCCATCGGCTTCTTGAGCTTGGTGACCCTGTGTGATACGGAGCATGTGGCCTGAGCTGAGCCCCAGTGTTCTGATCTGTCCCTGCTTTGTGTGGGTGACAGGATGATGAGGAAGACAGTACCACCCAGAGGGAGCAGGGTCAAAGTTTAGGGTCAGGATGGTAAGTGTATCATAGGCTGGAAGGTCGTGACAGCGGGGACACTGACAGCAGGGACAGGAAGGCTAAGCTGGCTGAGTGTGTGTGTGAGGGACAGTCCTCATAAGTGCCTGTGGGCTTCCAAGGAGAGGTGTTAGAGAGACCGGGACAAAGCCACCGCCCTAGCCACTCTCCCCTTTTTTTAATTAAAATTAAAATTTTGCAACAGTGTTTCTCTAAGTTGCTGAGGCTGACCTTGACCTCACTCTGTAGCTCAAGCAGACCTTGAATTTGTGGTGTTCCTGTCTCAGCACAAGCGGCAAGGATGCTAGGTGTGGACCACGAGGTCCAGCTCACCCCCATCTTACAGCATAGAAAACAGAGTACCAAGAGCTGAATACCAGGCACGTTGCCCCTGCTCGCCAAGCCTCCCTTTTAAAGAGGGCCAAGGGCATCTGAGCGCTCAGTCCTCAAACCGGCAGGTATAAGAAGGCCCTGAGGACCGGCTGAATACATGCCAGGGAGGGACCAGGCTCCATGCACACCTTCCAAGGCTGCCAGGACCACGGAAGCAGAGCGGATGAGCAGAGAAAGTGAGGCACGTGTGTGCAGTGTCTCTCTCCCCAACAGCCTCCTCCTGAGTGCTCAAGGGGCCCTTTTTAGGAGTTACTGCTCCAGGCTGAGTCCTTTGGTGCCTGAGTCCTGGGTGATGGTGCCTCCTGCAAACCATGAGCCTAGCTGCTGTGTCTGGACCTAGAAACGGGACCTAGGGGGTATGTGAAGTAGAAGGAGGAGAGTCTAAAGGCCCCAGCGCTCTGTGTGGAGTGGGAGACCTTTACTGCCCCCTCTCACCTGCCAAATAGTCTTTGGCAAGTACAGGAAGCACATCTGGCTTTACCTGTCACATCTGTTGGAAGCTTCATGGTGCCTCTGCAGAGTTTCCAGTGGACTTTCTTGGGTTTGGATGCTCCAGTGTCTGGGTGGTGAAGGGGCACTGAAATGTTTATTGTTTATCTCAGAAGTGAAGACAGAGAAAGGGGGAGAGAGAGAGAGAGAGAGAGAGAGAGAGAGAGAGAGAGAGAGAGAGAGAGAGAGAGAGAAATGAGCCAATGAAAGTTTAGGGAGACAGGGCATAGAATCAAGAGACATGGAGCCCCTAACCAGGGATAACTGGACATGGCGCCTGGGCTGGCTGGCCCTGGTTTAGCAGGCCCTTTTCACTGCTTACCATATCCAGCTGGGGAGTAGCAGACCCTGGGGTGGGAAGAGGAATGGTGCCAGCTGGCTGTGGGCTACGTGGTCTCAAACCTGTCTGGAATGACAAAACTTACCCAACACATCCTTAACTAGTGTCCTGCAGCAGGCGGGGCCAAGCAGTCCCACCTCCTCCCAGCCTTATGGACCTGTGCCGTCAGTCCAGAGATTATGTTCTCAGACCCCTCAGCCGAAATGTGTCTGTCTAGCAAGTGTGGCCTGCATGCTTGAAATCCCAGCACTCAGCCAGGCGGTGGTGGCGCACGCCTTTAATCCCAGTACTCAGGAGGCAGAGCCAGGCAGATCTCTGTGAGTTCGAGGCCAGCCTGGGCTATCAAGTGAGTTCCAGGAAAGGTGCAAAGCTACACAGAGAAACCCTGTCTTGAAAAACCAAAACAACAACAACAACAACAAAACCCCAAACAAACAAACAAAAAAACGAAATCCCAGCACTCAAGATACCGAGGCAGGAGGATTGCCATGAGTTCCAAGCCAGCCTGGGCTGTATAGCGAGACCCTGTCTCAGAAAATAAAAGATGTCGAGATGGCTCAGCAGGGTTTGCCATGCAAAGCTGGTGACCGGGTTTGCTCCCTGGAACTTCCATGAAAGTGGAAGGAGAAAAGTTACTCCTCAGAGTTGTCGTGACCTCCAAGGCATGAGTGCTGACACGCCACAGACACACTAATAATAAGGCTAAAAAAATGACAATAAAATGACTTGTGCCAATGGTTGTGTGTGTGTACACGTGTGTTCTGTATGTGTGCATATACATATTGTATATATGTGTTTGTATATGCATGTGTGCATGTATATGTGTTTTGTGTGTATATATATACATGTATGTGAGTGTTTTTATGTATATATGTGTCATGCACGGTGTGTGTATGGATGTGTGTGTACACGCACGCGCGTGCCATGTGCTTTCATAGTATGACCCCTAGTCACTTGTTATGGTGTAGCCACTCTGTGCCTCAGTTTCCCTGTACAGAAGATAGAACCAGAGCCACCATCATCCTGTGGTGCTGTTTTGAAGGCTGAATGAGGGGTGTTACTGCAGCAGTAGGCACAGTCACAGACCCCAGCCTTACCCTGTCCCCACTCTGATGGTGACAAAATAGCCCGAACTGGTCACACCTGTGTCTGGGTGCCCGGGTAGGAACTGCCAGTGTTGTGGTCCATTCTCGGTCTCTGACACAATCCAGCCTTCCGCTAGGGAAACTGAGGCCCTGGGGGGCAGCTCAGCTAAGATCAGATGGCACACAGGTGAAGTAGGTGGTGGCAAGCGTGACTCCCAAGGACTCAGCCTGTTCCAAGCTTGGTTCCGTCGGGGGCCACCTGAAGCCCCGAAGGGCGGCAGCAAAGGCGAGTGAGCTGCCTCAGGGGCCTCTGGGTAGCGGCTGAGCTGGGAAACTCCAGGCACCTTAGGCCATCTTGTGTTGGGAGGTGGCCCTGGGACACCAGCAGAGACAGCGTGGGAGCAGGTGGGAGGGGCCTTCACAGGCTTCCAGAGGTGAGGCCCTGGGCAGACTTGCCCGGGCTATTGCAGAGGAATAAAGAACAAAACATGGGTGCTGTCTGTGAGGCAAGCTAGGGGCCTACCAAGGAATGAATGAGTGAATTTTTACCACATACACTAAGATCAGATTTGGTCCTAGAAACCGTCCTATAGGGCTAAGGCTCTGGCCACACAAAATCTGTATATAATATAAAGCCGACCCTGAGCCAGACACATGGTTTATGAAGTCATTGCAATAACCTCACAAGGAAGCAACTGTTAAACACACACACACACACACACACACACACACACACACATGCATATTTTTTTTATATTTATTTGTGTATGTGCATGTTCGTGTGGGTATGTGTGTACCATGGCGCTCATGTGGAGGTTAGAGAACAATTTTGAGGGGTCAGTTCTCTCAGAGTTCAGAGATCGAACTCAAGTCATCAGACTTGGTAGCACGCCCCTTTACACACTGAGTCATCTTGCTGGTCCTGCTACATCTCTTACCCTGGTCCTAACATGCTGGGGTGTCCAGAGAGGTGAGGAAGAAGGATTCACTGGTTTAGAGAAGCCAAGGGCCAAGAATGGGTGGAGAGAAGGCAGGGAATGGTTGGAACCTTCAGAGCAAGACAGGCTGCAAGTCAAGTGTTTGAATCACACATTGAAACTAACAGAATCCTGAGTTGCTGATAAGGAGTGCCCAGCGCAGCCCTCCCCTGTCGCCAGGCTTGCTGAGCAGGTGGGAGCTGCGTTCTATTTCCCAGCTGAGTGCCTGAATGCCTGGCAGGTGTCACAACCCATTTCAAGAGGGGGAGACTGAGGTCAAGGGCAGTACTGGGCCTGGCATTGGAGGCTTTAGGCATCAGGGATGGTTAGGACGTGCCTGTGGGAGGAGGCCTGAGCCTGAGAGAGGACAAAGCCTAGAAACCTAAGCTTGTTTACACCTAGGGATTAAGGCAGAGCATGTAGAGGGGGTGGGGGTTGCCAGAGGAGCAGGCAGGTAGCAGCAGGCCTAGGGCAGAACTCTAGGGCAAAGGGGTGGGCCAGTCCAGCCTTGCCCAGGTGGTGTCTGCATGCCACCAGGCTGCCCATAGGTCAAAATTATTTTTTCTTTTTCTTTTCTTTTTTCTTAAGATAGGGTATCACACCGCATGTAGTCCACAGGAGCTTTGTATATTCCTCAGACTAGAGAATGTCCTGGGCTATCCTTCTACTGCACAGGTGGAGAGACAGAGGCATGAAACCTGCCTGAGGTGATGCAGCTACAAAAAGGCAGAGCAGGGACTCGAACCCAGCCCCTGGCAGTGGAGTCCTTCAGATTGGCTCCTCTGCTGCTTGCTACTATTGCCCAGGTTAAAACGCTTTATTCATGATGAACCCAAGGAAAGGCTCTCCAAACCAAGGGCGTCATAGAAGCGAATGTGAAAGCACACTTGGTTTTGACATTTTCCCTGGGTGCTGTTTACTGGTTCAGGACCAGAGACCTGGTTTCTGTTTACTGACCTAACAAAGCAGCAAATGACAGGGAAACTCGGGCTGAGCCCTCCTCCTTACAGACAGCCCCTTGACCTGTGACCAACCTAAGGCTCAGGGCTATTGTCACTGTCAGAGGCCCCTGGGCAGGTGGAGCTGAGCTGGGCTGAGCAGACTGCAGACTCCCAGAGCTACTTCAGGTGTGTCTACCCTGCGGGCACCTACCAGGTAGCAAACCCTCTCTCACTGCCCAGCCAGGACTAGTTGTCTCCATTCTGGATGTCTGCAAAGAAAGGGCTGGCCCCATGGTCAGACCATGGCAGGACAAGGGCACATGCAGAAAGCCACCCCTCTGGCATCTTTACTTCAAGTGGGTTGGCTTGAAGCAGTGGTAATTGGCCCAGCCAGAATAAGGTAGAGCCGGAGTTTCTTAGATTATACAGATTGATGGGGTACAGCATGATAAATAAATGCATGTGTGCTGGTGTAGTGTTCAAACCAGGATAGTTAACATCTATCTAACATCTAACATGGCCTTACATGCCTGTAATCCCAACACTTGCAAGGCAGAGGCAAGAGGATCTCAACTATCTAGAGAGTTCAAGGTCAGCCTGAATTACATAAGATTCTGCCTCAAAAAGGAAGAAAAAATTGAGGCTGAAGATGGGTCAGTGGTTGAAGCACTCAATACTCTAGCAGATTGGGCAGTTCACAACCTCTTGTAACTTCAGCTCCTGGGGATCTGATGCTCTCTTCTGGCTTCCTGAGGCACCTGTGTGCATGTCGCACACATAAACTCATGCAGGTGCAATACATATGTTGAAATAAATAGATACAAACACATAAATTAATCTTAACAAAATAAAACAAACCCAACCGACCAAACAAACAAAAACCCTCCTTGTTTGGTTTGAGACAGCCCCGTGTATCCCGGCTGTTTTTTAAACTCCATATGTATCAGAATGGCTTTGAATTTATGGTCCTCCTGCCTTTACTTTCCAAGTGCTGGGATTTTACTACCGTTCCTGTTTGCTTGCTTGTTTTTTTTTTTTGTTGTTGTTGTTGTTTGTTTTTTTTGTTTGTTTTTTGTTTTGTTTTCAAGACTTAGTCTCACTATGTAGCTCTGGCTGTCCTGGAACTCACTCTGTAGACCAGGCTGGCCTCAAACTCACAGAGATCCACCTGCCTCTGCCTCCCTAGTGCAGGGATTAAAGGCGTGCGCCACCACATCTGACTTCCATTCCTGGTTTTATTTGGTTGTTTGACTTGAGCCCAGGGCTTCATGCTAGACAATTACTCTACCAACCAAGGTACTCTCAGCCTTCCTCAATCTCTCTTCCTTCCCTCCTTCCCTCCATCCATCCCTCCTTCCTCTTCTCCTCCTCCTCCTCTTCCTCTTTGTCTTTTAGAATAGGATCTCTTTATGTAGTCTAGTCTAACCTTGATGTTATGGCAATCCTCCTGTCTCAGCTTTACAAGTACTGGGATTACAACAGTAAGTAGCCTCTGTGGGTCTTTAAATTTTTTTTTTATTTTTTTATTTTTTATTTTTTTTTAATTTTTTTTGCTTCAAAGTGACAGTTGTTGCTGCTTGCAAAATACAGTGTAATGGTTCAGTAGAGAGCATCAACTCAAGGTCCTTAAACTTCTAACTCCCTGGGTTACATTGTTTCAAGTCTCCAAGCCCCTCTCAGATTCAGGTCAGAGTCCCTAAGGCTCTGCCTACCTACACTTTCTCTTCCTGGTCCTTTTCCAGCAGACTGTCTGGATCCCTTCCTCCCCAAGGCTGAGACCTCAGGACCTCCCCCCTCGTTCATTCCACTCACCATCTATCAGTCAAGGCCAGGGGCTTCCTGAAGCCACCCCAGGCTCTGTCATCATAGAGAATGGTGTAGTGTTGCATGAACCTTAGATGGTCTTTTAATAAAAAGCCGGGAGCCAGATATTGGGGTAAATGCTGAAAGATCAGAGAGACAAAGGAACAAGCCACTGCCGAGTCTCACCTCTAGGACTCCTCAGCCTGAAAAGGCTCTAGTTCCTGTCTCCTCACGCCTTATATACCTTTCTCCATCCAGCCATATCACTTCCTTCTTAGTGCTGGGATTAAAGGTGTGTGTGTGCCTTTAAATCCAAGTACCGGGAGCAAAGGCATGAAACCCCAAGTGCTGGGATTAAAGGCGTGTGACTACCAAGTATTGGGATTAAAGGTGTGTGCCACCACTGCCTGGCTCTGTTTCTCCAGGGTAGCTTTGGACTCACAGAGATTCAGACAGATTTCTGCCTCCCTCCCGAGTGCTAGGATTAAAGGTGTGTGCCACCACTACCTGGCATCTATATTTAATCTAGTGGCTTGTTCTGTCCTCTGATCTTCAAGCAAATTTTATTACAGTACATAATCTATCACCACAGTGTAGGAGGGAGACAGAGATGTAGCCAGAGCATGACATAGAGAGGAATGGACACTGAGGAGGCTGCAGAGGGCTGCCTCATCTGGGTCAAGAAAGCCTTCCTGGGGACTTCCTGGAGGAGGAGGCCCGACCTCCACTGGACACAGTTTAGTCCCCAGGACTGTTAGAGGCACACGTACATACAACAATGCTCAGTTTCCTCCTTGGAAAGAAGGACTCCACTGAGGAACTGGATGGGGGAGGCATTCCAGGCCCCTCCAAATCTGATACCAGGTTCTCATCAAGCACCTGGCCCAAGGCTGGTCCCCCTCCACACCCATATCCTTGTCATAGGTCTGCAGAATGGGGGGTGCCTTCATAAGAATGGGTGAAGGCCATGGTGGCCTAGCGAGGGCTCTAGACTTGCCAAAGTTCACATAGCCAGTGGGGGCTTTAAGTGGATGGCATGACCCCGTAGTTCCTTTCTCTTCTCATCCTTATATTCTCATTATCCCCCACAGTCCTGTCCCGAGGAGGGTGGCCATCACTGGTTCTCCACGGAATCCCTGGGCCCCAGCTCAGGTCCACATACAGCATGAGGGCTTGAGAATGAACATCACCAATGCTAGGTGTTATTGTTGTTGAGACTGGGTCACATGTAACCCAGCAACAGCCTCAAACTCATTAGATGGCCTGGAACTTCTTCTGCCTCTGCCTCCTGAATGCTGGGATTACAGGTGTGTGTCACCAGGCCCAGAGGACAACAACAATGGTGACAGCTTACCTCCCCGAGCTCTTAGAGCACTTGTTAAAGCTTGGTTCCTCCCAGAGAAGTCAAGCAACTGGCCCCCAGCTTCACAGCCGACAGATGCTGTGCAGGGTTGGCACCCGTGCTCAGGACAGCCAGGGAAGGGCAATGTGCTCCGGTGATGGTGGATGCTCTGCCCGAATGGGGTCATTCCCAGGTGTGGGTGGTGACATGTCTTGGGTGGTGTTTCCATTTGTCACTCTTGGCCCTGAACTGGGTGTCTCAGAGAGAAGAGACTATCTTGAACTTAGCTGAGCTCAACCTTGGCTGAGCTAACGGAGCAGCCTGGGGACTGGGCAGGGCCAGCCTCCAACCAGAGCTGGCTCCCAACACTTGTACACGCACCTCTCCACATCACCCTGCCCTGTCACGGCACGGGGCCTGGCAGGCAATGTCCTAGAGCTCGAGGCACGCTCTGCCCATACCTGCCTCTACCTGCCTGTTGGAATGTGGAGCCCTGGCAGCCAGGAGGCTCAGCTGAAGGGTGAAGAGGAACAGAGGGAGGAGGGGGTCTCTCTTGGGAGTAGGGTACCCCTGGAACAAGCCAGTCATGCTCGCATCTGACACCTAAGCTTCCTAGCCTGGGAATTTCCCAGGCATTTCAGAACAGGTCAGGACCTCAGCGGTTTGGGGATAGGAGTCAGCCACTTCGTAATGTCCCTAAGTGTCACAGCTCCGAGGCTGCTGCTATGAGTGGCCCAGAGAGGTGAAGGTGCTTTCTTCAGATCACACAGCTTTGCCTTTGTAGCAAATATATAGTGCAGGCCCTAGCTGATGGAGCAGTTCCGGGGTGGTGTTCCCACAGCTGTGACAGACGAGAGGGAATCAGAGGCTGTGTGTGTGTGTGTGTGTGTGTGTGTGTGTGTGTGTGTGCATGTGAGAACTCTTGTGTGCAGGGGGTGGGGTGGGATGAGATTCTAAACCATAACAACTGAAGGATTCTTCATGAACTGGAAGTCTTTTTTTTTTAAAGACAAGGTCATAGGTAGCCAATCATGACCTTCAACTTCTGACTATCCTGCTTACCAAATGCTAGGATTAGAAGCATGTCCCACCATGCCTGGTTTATGCCATGCTGGGCATGGAAGCCAGGGCCTTGGGTATATTAGGCAAGCACCCTACCAAGCTACAGCCCCAGTCCCACAGTCTAGAAAACAGAAAGACTTGTCCCTGCTTAGCAAGAAGTAAAGAGGAGGAGGAGGGTGTTGGGGTGAAAGCAACCAGGGAGTTAGCCTGTGTCAGGTCTGCTTGGCTTGCACCTCAACATTCTGTTCCAGTCTGAGAAGGAGAAGCAGACAGCTCTCCCCTCCTCACATTTTCCAGAGCCTCCCTGGGGTGGGAAGGATGGATGCCAGGCAGATGCGTTCTCTTGATAATCTTCAGAGACAGGGCAGACTCTGTGGGATATGGGAGGGCTGCAAGCAGATCGCTGTCATACCTTCAAATAGCCTCACGGCTTCCAAGGGGCAGAAGGTATGTCTGAGGCCTAACCTGAAGCAAGGGAGTGAGGCAGTGGACACCTGGGGGCCTGAGCTGGCCGGGGTGTGATGACGGAGTATCATGGGGATACCCCGGCTTCTTCATGGAGATTTAAGATGAGGGCACCCAGTGGCTTCCCCAGCCTCAGGCCACTGTGTACTATGACCTGGGTGGAGAGGACAGGATGGACACACAGGTAGCTGCGCCATAGGACAGTGCTCAGTAGCTGGATTGTGACTTGGTGGCCTGGAGGGATATGGACAAGCAACAGGACTGGTCTGGTGTAGATTCAAGAGGAGTTTGGGAGGAAGAACAGCACCGTTCTTATGGGGAAGACATGGGCTCAGAGACACTTCGTTGGAATGTCAGGACAAGAGGGCTGCAGTTAAGGTGTGGACCATCTGAATTCCTAAGACTGCTTGAAAAAAGGTGCCTTGCTAAGACAATGAGAGTCAGGAAAGGTTGAGCTGGTGGGGGTGGAGAGGGGGTGCTCAACAGGACAGGGCTGGTGGGAAGGGAGGATGGGGCTGAGTCTCTGAGTCTCCAGCCCAGATGATTTGGGGTCAGAGGAGGCTCTTACCGGGATGTGGTGCAGTTGGCAGGGTGTTTGCCTGGCTGCATGAGGTTCTGGGTTTGATTCTCAGCATCAGCCTTACACACACCGGACATAGTGCTGCATGCCTCTGATCCTAGCACTTGGGAAACAGAGGCAGGAGGATCAGAAATTCAAGGCTACAAATTGAGTGTGAGGCCAGCCTGGGTTATGTGAGACCCTGCCTTAAGGAGAAAAAAAACAGGTCCCAGAGGAGATTCTTTCCCAATGTCTGTTGCCTCCTGACTGACTGTGGAGCAGGAACTTTCTGGAAGTTTTGAGCCTGAGACTGGTAGTAGTCTAGGTCCTTCTTAGTTGAACTGATTCTGGAGGATCCACTTGCTGGTTACTCCATCTCAGGGCCAAGCAAGATGTAGAGTGGTGGGAACCCCAATCTCTCTTGTAGATGGTCTGCCCTGGACTGTTCCCTAAGTCTTTGTGACTTACTCTATAAAGGACCTGATGCCTCCCTTCTGGTCCCCTAAATGTGTCGTCTGCCTCCCAGAGACTTGAAGACAGAGTCCTGGGCCCCAACAGCTGATGTGGTCTGGGTTGGGCATAGCCAGCTCTCTAGCCACACCCACCATCACCTGCATCCTCATAGCTGAAGGTAAGACGGAAGGATCCCAAGGCCCAGCCCTTGGGGGCTGTTACTTCAGTGCCCATGAGAGTAGGTGGTTTTTTGTTTTGTTTTGTTTGTCTTTTTGTTTTTCAAGATAGGGTTTCACTGTGTAGCTCTGGCTATCCTGGAACTCACTCTTAATTCCAGGCTGGCCTCGAACTCATAGAGATCTACCTGCCTCTGCCTTCCAAGAACTGAGATTAAAGGCATGCACCATCACATCCCAGCTGTATTTTGGTTTTTTGTTTTGTTTTGTTTTTGTTTTTCCAGACAGGGTTTCTCTGTGTAGCCCTGGCTGTCCGGGAACTTACTCTGTAGACCTGTCTGGTTTCAAATTCAGAGATCTGCCTGCTTCTGCCTCCTGAGTGCTGGAACAGAGTGTTTTCAAGCTGTGTCGTTCAGCTCTGGGCTCAGCTACATAAGGTCCTCACCAACTCACAGGCAATGTAGGCTAGGGTAGAAGAGTGGTCTGACATGGCAGGGATGGCTCAGTCCCGCCTGGGGGAGGACAAGGTTAGTAAACTGATCACATCTCTCTCTCTTCAGACACTTCCTCTCCAACATGTTGCCCCTGTTCCCCGCACTGGACCTGCACATCTGGAGGCCAGGTGGACTTTCTCACTCTCCCGATTAGCATCTCAGAGGCAGCCCCCAGTCTCAGGGTTTTTCAAAGGGTATTGCCAGTGTAGAGGAGCAATGTTTAAGAATGACGACTTAGGGAGAGACATGGCTCAGCAGTTAAGAGCACTGATTGCTCTTCCAGAGGACCTGGGGTCAATTCCCAGCACCCACATGGCAGCTAACCACTGTAACTCCAAAATCTAATGCCCTTACACAGACATATATGCAGGCAAAACACCAATGTACATAAAATAAGAATAAATAAATTACTTAAAAAAAAAAAAAGAACACCTCCTTAGGAGCCAGGCTTGAGTAGGTTCATGCCGCTGGGTAACCTCTGCTTGTTCAACAACCTCTCTGGGGCTCAGTGTTCTCCTTAACTAGAACAATCATCTCCTAACAGGGCTACAGGATTAAATTACATAATTTGGGCAAATTACTCAATATGGAAAAACAGCAACTGACATAATCGTGCTTACAATATCAGTCCTGATGAGCGGAAGGAACACTTTGTTTGGACTTAATAGGGGTTGTTTGAAAGGTGCCGAGGCATCTGTGGAGCATGGCTCAGGGGCTAAAAGCCATTAAGCTGAAATCCTCTCTCAGCACGACCGCTGCATATGCCCTCCTCCGCGGAAGCTCCAAAATGAATGTCATTAGCGTTGGCGTGGGAGGTTAATTCCAGGTCTGTGTGGGGCTTCTGCTCAGGAAGGCAGCGGGGCTGGCAGCTTCAGGCCCACTTATGCCTCCAGAGAAGCTGCATGCCTGCAATCCCAGCCCTTGGGAGGTGAAGGCAAGGGGATCAGAAGTTCAAGGCCACCCTCAGCTGTAAATTGAGTTTGAGGCCAGCCCACCAAGGGCCAGAAGCAGCCTCCTTGTCACAGGATGAGGAGAGGCTGAGGACATACACGCGGTGACGGAGAGTCTTTGGATGAAAGGTCTGTGCATTTACTAATTGTCACATTCATTTTCTCACGATAGCCTCAAAACAGCAAGAATAGTGTTCTCTCCATTTTACAGGTGGTGAAATAGAGGCACAATGCAGTCAAGTAGCTTCTCCAGGGCTTTACAGCTGCAAAGAGGCAGAGGCAGGATTTGAACCCAGGTCAGCTGGCTTTGTAGATCATGCACACACTCTCCTCCACCCTCCCCTGCAAACAGCGCCACACTTCACAATCCAGGGCACATGGTTGTCAGCAGTCTGCAGAAGGTGATATGGAGATTCAGGGAGCTGATGTCCCCACAGCAAGAGGTAGAGGTGGGGGCTGTCTGGTTCTGTCTGGTTTTAAAACACCTATCTGTCTTTGAGCAGCTGTGCTTCTGGGGTCTGAGTATCAAGTCATTCCATCATTCATTGAGATACCTTTCTCATCTCTCTAATGAACAATAAGTGAGTACTGAGTGTATACCAGGCCCTGTTCTGGGCCTTCTTAGGATCTAGAGAAGAGATTAATTATATATGTAGTTCTGTGGAAGGGCAATCATGAGGAGTGGTTTCCAACTGGGTTTTAAGGGATGAATAGGAGTTCACCAAGAAGAATAAACCACTTTGGCCAGGAAAACAGATCAGTACCTTGCTCAGCTATCATCAGAGAAGCCTCCTCCTGCAGTGGATAGGAACAAATACAGAGACCCACAGATAGACATTATTGCAGAGAGTGAGGGACCTTGAAACCCTCATCCCTAAGTGGGATGTCTCCACCAAATCCTTCCCCGGGGCTCAGGGAACCCTGCAGAAGAGGAGGCAGAAAGAGTGTAAAAGAGCCAGAGGATGGAGGACGCTAAGGAAACAAGGCCTTCTAAATCAACAGGATCGACACGCATATGAACTCACAGAGACCGAGGCAGCATGCACATGGCCTGCCTGGGTCTGCACCAGATGGGGTCCTAGAGCTGAAAGGAGAAGTGGACACATGCTCTCATCTCTAATCCAGAAGCTATTTCCTACTGATAACCACTTGCAAATGAAGTTTCCTCCAAGGGAGGCTCACTGGGGAAAACAGTTTGTTTGTTTGTTTGTTTGTTTGTTTTTCAAGACAGGGTCTATGTAGCCTTGGCTATCCTAGAACTTATTTTGTAGACCAGGCTGGCCTTGAACTTACAGAGATCTACCTACCTCTGCCTCCCGAGTGCTGCGATTAAAGGCGTGTGACACCACTGCCCGGCTAAACAAACTATTCTTAAGGGTAGGCTGCATGCTCAGTGGTAGATGGCCAACAGGAAACGAACTCAGTAGAGTTTTTGGAGGGTCCTTGTTTTATAATGTCCTGTCAGGGCTATATTTTTATTTCTCTCTCTCTCTCTCTCTCTCTCTCTCTCTCTCTCTCTCTCTCTATATATATATATATATATATATATATATATATATATATATATATATATGTTTTTTTTCTTTTCTCTTTTGACTCCACAGGTCCTTTGCACCTATATTACCTCTTCCAGTTTAGTGTTTTTATGGGATTCTTGAGTGTGCAAGTGAGTGGGTCTCTGTTTCTCATGCCTTCTCTTGGGCTCTTTACTTCTGTCGGTCTGTCTTGTCCATTTCTGATGTGTTTGTTTTTTTCTTTCATCTTATTTTATTATTATCCCTTAGAAGCCTGTTTGTTTTCTAATGAGACAGAAACAGGGTGGATCAGGATGGGAGGAGAGGTGGAGAGGATCTGGGAGTGGACAGAGAGGAAACCATGATCAGGATATAATATGTGAGAAAAAAATATTGTCAATGAAGGAAAAAAATAAAAAAGAGAAAAAGAAGAGGAGGAAGAGGAAGAAGAAGTACAAATCAAACATACATAAAAGCCACGGTCCTGGGAGATGTCAAATGGCTTAGTATCTCTAAGATACTAGCACAAAATGGGGCTTGGTGTGATGTGTCACTTGTGGAGTGAGCTCTCGGGTGTCTGGATAACCTAGATGGAGCCTGAGCTAGGGCACAGGTGGGTGCTTCAGTGCAGATTGAAGGCCGTCGATGCAGATTGTGTGAAGGTGGGAAGGGAGGTTGAGCCTGAGTGTCCCAGCCAAGTGGAGGAGAGAGTTAGGGCATTCGGGTGGGGCCTCACTGAAGGGCTGGTGGGAGAAATGGGGGGCTAGGGTGGGCATCAGCCACCTCTACTCAGTGCCAGGCTGAAGAGTGTGAGTCCTTTGGAAAACCAGCCTACAGGAGCTTAGAGTGGAACTGAACCCAGGTGGACACCGTAGGGAGCTGGGTTTTGACTCCACCACCCCATTACCCATTGGGAAGATCATTTTGGGAAGTACTAGCTTCCTCTTCTACAGGCTAGACCGTGCCTGCCAGCCTGTGGCCCATTGGGGACCTGGCCTATCAGTTGGTTTGTTCTCTGGAAAGACTCAGACGTCACCTGAACCTTTGTTACAACCCTACCTCGATCTCTCAACCCTTATGCTTTACCTGTCTGTGCCACTGCTCACTCCGGGAAGGCGTTTCTGATTCTGACACAAGCCCTTACACAAGCCCTAGATGCTCAGGGCCTTCAGGAAGCCAGACGCCTGCCCTCCTGTCTCATATCTCTCCCCCACACAGCAGGAGCTTTATGCTCTGGCTGTAGAACATTATATACACCTTCTCCAAGGAAGACATGTCGTGTCTCTAGGCCATAACCCATGCTGTTCCCCCTTCCTGGATGCTTGTCCTTGTGTCTGTCCGGTCTCTGTAGCCCAGGCTAATATCTGTGGGGCTGAGTCATGAGAGGAGGGGAAGAAGGGGAGTTGGTACATGGCCAGCACATCTTGCCACAAACATGGTTCTCATCCAAGCTGGCAGTCAGACCCCAGAGCCTCAGGGGTGGGCACCAGGCCACCATGAGGAGGCGAGGTGGCCAGGCAGGACTCACAGCACAGTTTCCCAAGCTGCCAGAACTCTGGAATGTGTGGTCCCGTCCTGTCTCGTCTGTGGTTAGGGAAATATTCAGCTGAAAATAAGCACTCCTCATTCCTGATGAAGGATGACATCAGGGACCCTCTGACCCACACGAAAGAACCCTGAACATCGGTCTGGTCACATTCACCTCCAGAGGCCCACCTGCACCACACTGTGTGACATCTCATTAACCTCTCTGCCAATACGGCTGTTGCCTTCACTTAGGAGACAGCAGCTCCTGCCAGTTCAGATGTACAGCTCCCATGGGGACCCAGCCCAGGGTGCTCTGTCCTGCTTCGCTGTCTGCCCTTTGAGCACACCTCCTGTGGTTGGCTGTTCTTCCCAAGTTAGTACTAGCCTATAGCTCTGACCTTGCCAGGATAGAACTGACTCCCTGACACCAGCCGAGCTGCCACTGTTGTCCCCAGGTTCTATGCCTGCCTCATCCCTCCCAGAGATAGCCCTGCAGAGGCCAGGGGGCCAGCGTGGGCTCCCTCTCTGCCACTGCCCTGCTCTCTGGTGAGAATGTCCTCGGTTGTGACCTGTCCCCTGAGGACATTGGTAGTTTTCCTCTCTAGCTTGCTCTGGACTGGGGGATGAACACTAAGGAGCTGACAGGTCAAATTTACACCTGGGAAGGGACTGGAGCTAGCACTCAGGGTCAGGAGTCATACAGGGGTCAAGTTAGGGCTTGTGGTTTGGTCTGTAACAGACAGAGCTCACCAGGGTTAACGTTTGGGTTAAGTTAGAGATAAGGCTGAGGTCTGCATGCAGTCAGGACCAGGGCTTTGTTCACTACATGAACCAGGAGTATGGATTAGTATATATGGTTAGTGTTCAGACTCCAAGACCAGAGTCAAGTGTAAGTTTATAGCCAGAACTATTTCTCAGTCTGTGAACATCAGGTCTTACCTGTAACCTCGTCCTGTCTGAGACCAGAGTCATGGTCTCCATTCTGACTAGGATCAGGGCTTAGCTGGGTACAAGGGCCAGGGCTGAACGTACGACCAGATCAGAAGTCTGTGAGAAGGGCTGAGTCTGAGGTCAAACTCTGCCTTAGCCTCTAACTAGGAGGAAACCTGAACCCAGGGTCAGTCAATGCTTATAACCCAGGTGTGGGAGGGAAGACGGTTCAGTTTGAAGCAGGATCAGGGCTCAGCCTCCATGTGTTTACAAACTCCTCTTAAGCACACAACAGAGTAAGCAGGGCTTCAGAAACACTTAACCAACTCCCAGAATGTGGACCCTGCAGTCAGCTACCACTTCCTTCTGTTTCTCACACCAGCTTCTCCAGGGAGCCCACCTCTGGAGATGCCCGGCCTCCTGCAGGGACACTCCTGGCTCCAGGAAGGGTAAGGAAAAATCTGTGGGAAGAGGCATGGCGTGGGTGCCCAGCACCCCCCACCCCCCAAGGCTCTGCAGCCCCCTTGGAGCAGTCATGTTGACAGGAGACTTAATGAGACCCAGAGGGAGGTGCTCTCACAGGGCCACCTGGCAGGAAGCCCGGCTTGGGAATTAAATTAAATGCTGGTGTATGTCCCAACAAGCAGAAAGGCGTGAGCCCGGGCCAGGGCCCAGTCACGGCGGGAGTTTGCCATAATTACAGGGCAAAATAGGTTTCGGAACTTACGTAACTCCATTAAGTGGGCCCTGAGGGTTAGGCCGAGCCACTCTCCCCCAGAAAACACTTGCACCGTGAGGTTGCACCTGTAAGCCACGGTCACTTCTTCAGGTGATAGGGTGGGAATGGGCACAGAGAGAGAGAACTTGGTTCTTGTCCCTATCTTGTAGAGAAGGCAAACTAAGAGTCAATAAGCAAAGGGCGCTTGCTGACAAGCACCAGGCTCTGGGCTCCAGTCCTATCTCAAACTATGGGAAGAGGGGCAGTACCTCCCCACACCCCAGTGAGGACTATCTGGGCTAGGGAGGGAACCCGCATAGGAAGAAGCCTACATAAAATGCTGGCTGGACCGGACACATCAGGGGAAAGGAGGGTTCTCACGCGGAGTGCTTGTGCAGGGTCAGGAGGCAAGGGACCGGGGTGAAGGCTCACCACTGGGGCCCCAGGAAAAGGCCTCTGCAGCTCGGCTCCATTCCATCCTCACAGTACCTTCAGGATCTTTCAGGTGGGGAAACAGAGGCTCTGGGAACTGCAGTCACCCACCCAAAGCAACAGCCCAGATGTGGCGGCACTAGGGTTAGACCCTAGGCTGCTGGCCTCCAATGGCTCTGTCAACACTTTGCTTCCTGCCTCATAAAAACAAACAAACAAACAAGCAAAAGCAACCTACTGCCAGGCGGTGGTGGTGCACATCTTTAGTCCCAGCACTTGGGAGGCAGAGGCAGGAGGATCTCTGTGAGTTCGAGGTCAGCCTGGTCTACAAAGCAAGTTCCAGGACAGCCAGAGCTGTTACAGAGAAACCCTGACTCAAAAAACCAAACCAAACCAAACCAAAACACCTGCTGTGTGCCTCACACTGAGCCAAATGCTCTGCATTTCTCAGAACGTTTGACAAGACAACAAACAAGGTAAGCAATAGAAGACTGTCACCTCTCACCCCACCTCACAGATCAGGGAACTGAGGCAGAGAGTAGCAATGTAATCTTCTAATGAGTTCTCTATATTCTTCCCTCCCCCAGCTCTTTTTAGGTAGGGTCCCATGTAGCCAAGGCTGGCCTCAAATTTGCTGTGTGGCCAAGATAACCTTGAACATCTGAGTCTTCTGTCTCTACTTCCCAAGGACTGGGATTATTGGCATACCTGGCTTAGGTGGTACTGGGAGTGGAACAGTCTAGTATGAAATTGAGCCATATCCCCAGCCCTGGCATATGCCTGCAGACTCAGGGGCTTGGGATGTGGAAGCAGGAGGATCAGGAGTTCAAGTTCATTCTTAGCTACATAGAGTTGGAGTCCAAGGCCAGCCTGAGCTACATGAGACGAGTCTTGAAAAAAATCACCATCAGGGACACACACACACACACACACACACACACACACACACACACACACCACACACAGAGAGAGAGAGAGAGAGAGAGAGAGAGAGAGAGAGAGAGAGAGAGAGAGAGAGAGAGAGAGAGAGAGATTGCAAAAACGAAGAGCCAGGGATGTCAGATGGCACATGCCTTTAATTCCAGCTCTTGGGAAGCAGAGGCAGTCGACAGATGAGTTTGAGGCCAGCCTAGTCTACATAATGAGATCAGGTTACCCAAAAGAAGGAAATGTTGGGAGGAGGAGGAGAAGGGGAGTGAGCTAGGGGATGGCTGGCAGACAGTGAGAAAGAAAGCACTCAGTGTCACTAACCAGGGCCTGCGGATCAGCACCACAGGCTCGGCTTCCCACCTTGTCCTGCCAACACTTCCTGCACATTAAAATCATACTCAATTTCGCACAGTGCTGGGGATTGAACCCCTGGTTTCATACATGCTAGGCAAGCTCTCTGCCCACTGAGCCATGTCCCCAGCCTGCGTGGAAGATCTTCTGTGTCCATGTTCCTCACACCATTTCTTTTGTCTGGTTTCAAACCAAGTGAATTTTGATATTTATTTTTAGGTAGGCCTCACTACATAGCTTATGCTGTCCTGGAACTTACTTTGGTAGACTAGGCTGGCTTTGAACTCAGAGATTCACCTGCTTCTGCCTTCTGAGTGTTGGGATTAAAGGTGTGAGCTGCCACTGCCTGGTTCTTATTTGTTTTTCAGATATGCCCTTCTCTGGGTGAAGTTTTCATTCCCAATCCATGTCTTTTTAAAAGAAAGGGTTTATTTATGTATTTCATGTGTACATCCATGCACTTGAGTGTGTGTCTATGTGTATATGTGCAGACGCTAATGAATGCCAGAAGAACGTGTTTGATCCCCTGGAACTAGAGTTCCTGGTGATTTATGAGTCACCAGATGTGGGTGCTGGAAACTGAACCCCAGTCTTCTGCAAAGGAGCAAGTGTAACTGCTGAGCTACCTCTCCAGTAACCCAATTAATACACACAATGGCTTCTTTCTGAGTGTGGGTGATTGTCGATGCTCTGGTTACTCCATGTTACCATAGCCAGGTCAGAGGCAGCTGGACAGGGAACGGGAAGCAGGCTTCCTGATGAGGGCTGAGAAGAGACACTCAAAGGCCAGAGTGTAGGAATGTTCTCACCCCTGGCACATGGGTCACTCCGGGCCAAGTGTATGAAGGTTCCCTTCCCACAGTAACCAGCTGGCTGAGGATGAGGAAAGATAGCAGAGTGCCCAGCTGGCGCTCATGGGAAGGTCAGAGGGCAAGGTAGAGCAACTGCTTGCTTGGGCCAACCAAAGAGCACCAGGCCCAGGGCCCAGGAGCCAGCCACACCTACAGTCAGGAAGCCTGTGACACACTCCTTTCTGTGGCTTCCCAGGACCCAGGGATCCCCTCCCCTTCCACAGATCTCTGTTCTCCTGGAAGCAGCCCTGTGCAGTGACTGGCCCTGTCCCCTGACAATGGAAGCCACTTAGACTCACCGCTACCAGCCTTTGCAACAGTGGGACCTGGTGCCAGGAATGACCGACCGTCCCACCCTTTCCCCAACAGAACCTTCTTCAGCCTTTGTTCAAAATGCCAAGTCCCCTTTGAGAATGTTTTTAAAGAATCTTGATGGCATTTGAGCTCTGTGGCTACAAATAGGATGTGACTCATTCCGAAGCCAAGGCTGGAGCCGGAACCCAGCCTGGGTCTCCACGTGTGAATGAATGAGAGAACAAGTATGCGGGGGAGGGTTGGGGGGAGGGCTAGGGGGAGGGCTGGGGGGGCTCATAAACCTTGCTAGCTCAGGAGGCCGTGCCCTTGCTGCCACATCTCTGCTGACACCCAGATCCCAGTCCCTAGATGGAAGTGGTCCCTGCACTGTCTCAGCTTCTGCTCCCTGAGCAAGGCTGCAGCCTCTTGCTCCAGAGCTACAGAGGACCACATGCTCACCATCCCTAGGTGGGTCAGAGTGGAGCTCTCTGCCCTACATGAGGAGACATCCTGGCTGGAGACACACTTGTGACCTCCAGTCTGGGGACACAAAAAAACAACAGCATGTGCTGCAGGGCTCAAGCACAGAGTCCCCAGCCTTACATACTTCCGTCCCAAGACTTGGACTCCTGAATTTGCTGTGTCACCCTAGTAGGAGTCATCAGGCTCATGTCTGCTTCCCTTACACAGCTACATGAACCGGTCCACGAGGGACTGGCTCCCTCACAGCCATTGCCCTGTCAGCCTAGGACACACTAGCTCTTTCCTACCTCAGGGCCTTTTCACTGCCTCTTCCCTCTTCATAGAATGCGGTCATCCTTCCCTTCTTTGTGTCTCAGCTCAAACGCACCTCCTACAGACCTTTCCTGACCACCCCAGACATGGGGACAAGTCCAGATGAGTGTCCCTTTGTAGCTGCCCTGGCAGAGATGAAGATGCTCTAAAGAGATACTTGTGTTTCTCAGTCTGACTCTCAGGCTATTGAAACAATGGACGTCCCCCAAATGGGAATTTCCCTGGGAATCAGAAGAAAAAGGTGCCAACTAGAGGGGAATTTGTCTCCTAGAAAGAGATTTCCCACAGCCCTAACAGCTTGCCAGACGTCTTACAGGATGAGACTGAAGCCCAGACAGTGACGGGTCAGTGGTGGACAGGGCCACACCTTGAGCAGGACATCCTTGGCCTCCATTTAAACTTGGTTGTTGCTTCAGGACCCTGAAGACAGACTTAGGTCTCTGGATCTCTCTGTCCCTCTTCCCAATGTGGACAAGCTGAATAAATCTCCTTCTCTGCTTTCCACGATTAATTTGGCTCTTTTAATTGGCTTATTAAGGACGGGTGGCTGAACCCCGCTTGGGCCACAGGCTGTGACCTCCAAATTCAGTGTCACCTTCACTACTCACAGTGGCCTGGGAAGGGGACATCTGCCCACTGTCTGGCTCAGAGTAACACGTTCTGACTGTGTGGGAGAAGGCCAGGCATTGTGCTGCGGGTTTTGGGCTCTCCATCTGCTGGCTTCTGGTTCTCACCACAGTGCAACCTGATGTGGAGTGATGACCTTGAAAAGATGGCACCTCAAGCCTGATTTTGCAGTAGAAGAAACTGGGGCTCAGCATTGTGAGTGACTTGTCCCCAAACAAAACCAAAGCTACCCCAAACAAAAAACAAAAAACAAAACAAACAAACAAAAAAAATGGAGATTGCAAGTCCCGACTGAGTTCCCTCTGCCTTCTTCCTGCTCCATCCCTGTCTCTGTGGCTCTTCTAAGGTTTGTTCTTTCCCCCAAGGCTGGCTCTGATTCACAAAGCCCAGCAACAGACCCAAAGGAGAGTGTCTGCACCCAGGAGGGAGGCCCTGGGACTGTGGACCTTAGGGTGGATGACTGTATCCTGCCCAAGCCCGAAGGGAGCCAGGAAACTAAAGCAGGGTGACCAACTGACCCTAATTGTCCTTGGTGGTCTTGGTCTGAGCACTGAAAGGCCTGCTCCTGGGATACCCTCAGCTCTGGGCAGGTTGAGGTGTCTGTCATGTTCCAGTGAAGGGAAGGTGAGGTGAAGGCAGGGAGGTGGGGATGAGGGGAGTGAGTGGCTGAGAGGAAAGCCTGGGCATGGGGGCTAGGCCTGGGAGAGGAAGAGCAGGATCCCAGAGGTCATGACTATCCCATGAGACTTATTGGGAGTTGCCTCTGGAGGAAGGAGATGTTGGAGGAAGAAGACAGCCTGGGAGTGTTCTCCAGAAAAACCTGTGTACTCTCCAAATTCACTTGCCCTTGCTTGGCTTGAAAAATCACTAATCTGAACTATGTGTGATGGCCCACACCCATAATCCTGCGCTCAGGAGGCTGAGGCAGATTGCCAACTGGGCTATAGAGTGAAATTTTTGTCTCAAAACAAGAAACAAAAAATAAAAAATAAGCCGGGTGTGGTGGTGCACTCTCTTAATCCCAGCGCTCAGGAGGTAGAAGCTGGTGGATCTCTGAGTTCAAGGCTGGCCTGGTCTACAGAGTAAGTTCCAGGACAGCCAGGACTACACAGAGAAACCCTGTCTCGAAAAACCAAAGGGTGTGTGTGTGTGTGTGCACGCGTGCGTGTGTGTGTGTGTGTGTGTGTGTGTGTGTGTGTGTGTATTTCCTGCTCTTGCAGAGGACACAGATTTGGTTCTTAGAATCCCACATGGTGGCTCACAGGCGCCTGTAACCCCAGTTCCAGGAGATTTGATGGCCTCTCTGAATTCTGTGAGGTCCTACTCACATGTGGTGTACATATATACACTCAGGCACACACACACACACACACACACATACACACACACACACAATTTTAAAAGGTGGGGGGCGGGCGAGAAGGCTCAGTTTTTAAGAGCTTGCATTGTTCTTCCAGATTCAGTTCCAGCACCAATGTCAGGAGGTTCACAACCTTCTGTACCTCCAGCTCCAGGAGATACAGCGCCCTCTTCTGGACTTCATGGGCACCTGCACTCACACTTGCACATACCCACACACAGATATACATGTACAAGCATAATGAAAAGTAATATGAATTTTTTTTTGTAATATGAATCTTTTATAAAAGAAAATAATTAAGTAAATACATATTAAAATAAAAATTAGTCAACCAACCAATCACTCACTCAATCACTGATCTGAAGTGCCCACTGCACCCAGCTGGGTGGTACTTTAGTTTCCCCCATTGGCTTTTCTGCCATGGGTTTTATGGTAACGGTTGCCTAGGCCTGACAATGCTGGCTCCTCCCTCAGGCCTGCAGACATCCTGGGAAACTGCAGTGGGGTGATGGGGCTTATCCTTGCTGTCTTGATTCCAGGTCTGGTCCTTTGGAGTCAGCTTCTACTCAGTTTTGCATATAGGCATGCAGAGCTTTTGAGAATGTCTAGTATGGAATTTTAATGCTGGATCCACATGACTCGGCCTCGCCTAGTCTCAGTCTCCTTCAAGGCTTAATAATGATGCCTATCAGCCTTCATTGTGGGAAACCCCAGACCACAGCAAGATGGAACAGGGGTGGCACTCGGGTTCCTGGAAGACCCCAGCCTGCTCCCAGAAAAATCCTTAAGTATTCCTTCTGGATTCTAAGCCCTTCTCTCTCACTCATGGTTTCTTCCTGTAGAGATAAGGCAGCCTTCCAGCCCCTGGAGGGGGAGGCTGATTTGTGGGCATAACTCTATCTTCTCCGTTCTTTGGCCAGCGAAGCCTTTCTTTGTCCCCCAACCTCCCCCTACGTGTCTCTCAGCGGGATCAGCTTCTGAGCCTGGATTTGATATTAGAGCTGGGTGCCCGCTCCTCCACCCTCAAGCTGGAGAGCAGAGATGGGGCTAAGTCTCAGGCTCGCACAGCCCCAGGCTCCCGACACAGTGGGCTCTTTCTTAGTGTCTTAGAAAGAATTCAGTAAGAAAACACCAACCGTCACCCGTGACTCAGACTCAGCCCTGCTAGAGGGGCTTTGGGAGGGGTGGGTGGGCGGGGGGGCGGGGGGGGGGGAGCCCAGGCTCTAGTTTTGTTTTTCTTTGTTTTTGGCAGTACAGGGATAGAACCCAGAGCCCAGTGCATGCTGGGCAAATACACCCCACACTGAGCTGCACCCCAGCCCCAAGCCAGGCAGTATGGGGCCAGGTTAGCCTGGAGGTGCTCCCTCCAGGCAAGCCTGTGGTTTAAGGGCATTGAAGGCCGATTTTAGCTGGGTTCTTGGCTCTGAGAAGAAATCTGCTCAGCAGCCTTGGTGTATGGGGGGGGCGGGGAGGGGGGAGGTAGGGGAAGTCCTAATTGGGGGTACTCATGGAGTGTCATGCCTCCATCAATCTTCCCAATAGCCCAGTTTTCTTTTCTTTTGGTTTTTCCAGACAGGACTCCTCTGTGTAGCCCTGGCTGTCCTGGAACTCTCTCTGTAGACCAGGTTGGCCGTTAACTCACAGAGATCCCCCTGTCTCTAGTAGCCCATTTTACTAACCAGAGTGCAAGGTCCAGGGAGTTCACATGGTCAACTGCGTCTTAACCCTTTCAAAAGTCAGATGTGGTGGGCCATGAGTCTGATTCCAGCACTAGGGAAGTGGAGGCAGGAGGATTACAAGTTGAAGGTCATTCTCAGATACACAGTAAATTAGAGGACAGCCTGGGCTGCATGAGACGGTGACTCAAAAAACAAACAAACAAACAAACCAAGCAACCTAGCAAATAACTAGATAAGAGCCTGGGCCAGCCCAGAGCTGGCTCAATCTGAGACTACTGAGTCAAGAATGGACACTAAACCAGGTGAGGAGACGCGCCCACTAGGTGGCCAGAGTCCTGTGCTGTACCCCCAGGTCTCCTGTGGGGTTTCATGAAGACAGGAGCGCTGTCTCCAGCCCAGAGCTAAGTCTAGACCAGACAAGGAAAGAGGGTGAAGGTGGACTTCAGCCTTGCCTATGGGATGGAGTGCCAGCCTAAGACTTCCGAGGGAACTCACTAATCCCACAGGGCACAGCTCGGCTGTCACGTGGTGTTTAATCGCCTCATTCTAACCCCAGCCAGGGAAAGGGATTAAGCTTGATGGAGCAGGGCCAGGGCAGGCTCCACAGTGCTCTGTCCTCCCTCCCTCCCCCCACCTGGCTGTTCCCACCAGCCGACTACAGAGTCCCTGCCTCTGTCTCTTCCCAGCACACATGCAGCCCCAGCACAGATGTGGCTATCCCAATGCTAACGACCCCTTCCCTGAGCCCCGTGCCGTCCAGGACACAGAACACTTAGCTTGGTACTCAGGGCTCTTGGCAATCTCACTTGAACTCAGTATCCCTTCCTCCGTTTCCTTCAGCACCTCACACGAGCCCTTTGATGGAGTACTTTCTTCAGACACATCTTCATACTTCCCTGGGATCTCCAAGGGACAAGACAGTCACCCTTACTTCCCTGGACTGGCCATTGTATTAATAATTCTTTTCACAAAAATTCCATTCTATAATACTTTGATGACACCTCAAATCTGATGTTTGGGGGACAACAGTAGTGACTTTAAAGAAAACAAAGAAATTCACAAGCCAAGATGAAGATCTCCCCTCTGAGGGTCGTGAACTGGAAAGAGTGACCCAGGTCGTACAATCCCAGAGGCTTCCTGGAGGAGGTGAGAGCTGAGCAAGATTGAATGACAGAGGGAGCAGCATGGGAGAGGCCACCAAGTGGGAGGCGGCAGGACAAGGCCAAATAGAAATCCGTGATAGTTTCTGGGTTTGTTTCTTTCTTTGTTTTTCCTTTTCTTTTCAGGTACAACTCACGGTGTGGCCCAGGAGGGCCTGGAACTCACTCTGTAGACCAGGCTGGAACTCACAGAGATCCACCTGCCCCTTCCTCCTGAGTACTGGGGTTGAAGGTGCGCACCACCACTGTAGTAGTTTAACAGAGGAAGACAGCCTTGGCAGGTCGGAGCCAAAGGGTACCACAAAGCCACGCCATGCAACAGAGCTCCCGTGGGAGGTTTATTGGTGGTGGGGTGCCGCAGAGGTGGCCTCTAAGAAAGAGCGGGAAAAAAGAGAGCTTGGGCGAGAAGGGCTTGCTTTTTTTTTTTTTTTTTTTTTTTGGTTTTTCGAGACAGGGTTTCTCTGTGTAGCTTTGCGCCTTTCCTGGGACTAACTTGGTAGCCCAGGCTGGCCTCAAACTCACAGAGATCCATTTGGCTCTGCCTCCCGAGTGCTGGGATTAAAGGTGTGCGCCATCACCACCCGGCTGAAGGGCTTGCTTTTTATAAGGGGCTATAGCACATGCGCACAGGGAGAGTGCTCTACTCAGTGGCTACAGTCATCACAGTGTCACATCTTGGCTGCTGCTGCTGACATGTCCTGCTAGGTCCCCAAGGGCAGGCCAGTGTAATTGCCTGAATGCCAACAACCATTCCTGGCTCTTTCTTTTCCCTCCTGCTTGCAAACGGGGATCAAGTCTCCCTGTTTACTCTGGCCTGGGGAAGGTCTTTGTATCTCCACAGTAGATGATAGCATATCTTCCCTCCCCACAGCTCTCCTCTGCCCAGCCATACTGCCTGTCACAGACTCTTCAACATACCCATCTCCATCCAGGGCAGTTTTATGATCCTCGGGGCCTGGTGCTGAAGAAAAGCAGGGCTTTGTGGAAGGCAGAATTGATACTGCGTGGAAAGCAGTGTGGCTCAGTGGGCAGAGTCTGTGTGCGTGATCTCTCTGGCGCCTGGCGATAGTTTTGGTTTTGACCCCTCATTTGTAAGTGACGGACCATGGGCCAGCAGAGCATGCCTGGGTGCTTGGAGTCTTTTCTGTGCCCTGGCATCCCAGCTCTCCACCAAGTGACCTCTGCTGCCTTCTGCCAGGGGCCTGGGCTGATAGTTAGAAGCCTGGGAAAGAGGAGATGGGGCTTGCTATGAAAATATTTTGGGAGGGTTACCCTGGCAGGGGCCAAGGATCCTAGTTTGAGTGCCTTGCCGGGACAGCAAGTATGCCATCTTGTCTTGGGTCATCTAGCCGTGGCAGGTTGGCAAGATGCCAAATGCAACCTTCTCACCTTACCTAGAGTTTGACCTTTGTCAGGTAGCTGTTGAGACAGAGGATCCGGTAACCAGTGGCTATAAGCCTCTGGGTGGCTGGGTAGGTCCTCAAGCCCCTGTGAGGATTCCCCATGAATGTCCCTGTATACAAGGGCTAAGACATTTGATGTCAAGTCCACGACAGGCTAGAGAGAGACAAGCAGAGTGGGAATGCTTATTGTCTTTGCTCCACCCCCCGTTTTTTTCTTTTCAGACATGGGCTCACGTATTCCAGGCTGGCCTCAAACTCACTACGTTGTCAAGAATGGCCTTGGACTTCTGACCCACCTGTCTCCAACTCTCAAGTGCTGAGATTACAGGTATGTGTGGGCCACCATGCCTGGCTTTTGTGGTGGTGCTGAGGATCAAACCCAGGGCCTCCATGAGCATGCTAGGTGAGCGCTCTGCCCACTGAGCCACACTGCTTTCCACGCAGTAGCAATCCCGCCTTCCACAAAGCCCTGCTTTTCTTCAGCACCAGGCCCCGAGGATCGTAAAACTGCCCTGGATGGAGATGGGTATGCTGAAGAGTCTGTGACAGGCAGTACGACTGGGCAGAGAAGAACTGGGGGGAGGGAGGGTATGCTATCATCCACTGTGGAGATACAAAGACCTTCCCCAGGCCACAATAAACAGGGAGACTTGACCCCCATTTGAAGGAAGAGGGAAGTGGGGCTCTCTGAGCACAGGGCCTCTTCAGGCTGAGCTGTTATCCCATTGGAGCTGCAGCTGACTGGGCCTTTCCTGGGCGAAGGTGGATGCAGGGCTAGGGAGTGCTCTTTGTAGTGAAGTCTCAGTGGGGCAGTGGCACATGGGAAGGTGGTACAGTACGTTTGGAGTCTGGAGCCTGCCACGGCCTTGGATGTCGGTCTCACTCATCAGTGCCCAGCCTCAGACTCTGAACAGCTCTTGGAACTTGCCCATCAGATAAAGAGCGATCTTACATCACACTTCTCCTGGCACCTGGCACTGCCAGGGCCATTTCTTAGCCAATGTCAAGGCTGTTTAAGAACCACAGAAATAGGAGGGTGCTGGAGGGACCCCGATTCCCTCTGAGCCCCTGGAAATTCACCCCAGGGCCCCTGGCTCTTCAGTGTCTTATGGCAGACATTACCCGTCCCAGGGGCATCAGGCTGAACAGAGGCCCAGTGCAAATGGAATTTCAGATGCCTGAGGAGGAAGCCGTCAGCCAAAGTCTACCCCGAGTGTTACTTTTGTTAGGTATCGCAAACTTCACAGGGGGAGGGATTAAGAACTTTATTTTCATTGGCTAATCTGACAGCTATACCCACCAAGTTTATGAGCTTCGCTCCCCAGGGAGAAACCCCCAAACTATCTTAGGAACCCCACATTTGAAGTCCAAGTATACATCTTCCAAAAGCCCCAAATGCCATATGGGGGGTGTGGCTCAGTGGTAGATCCTTTGCCGAGCCTGCATGAACTCCTGGGTTTCGGCTCAGCACTGTAAAACTCCAAATGAGAATGGCGGAGACATTGCATTTCCTCACCTGAGACCTAATGTCCAGAGAGCAGAAGGCTCTGCCTTGTGTCACACAGCCTGGAGGGTCCACAGTGCTCAGTGCAGCACACTGCTCCTTGGGCCACCTGCTAGGTGGCTTGGCCTTCTCAGTACAACTTCTCAGAGAGGACAACTGGGGGGCCCTGGGAGGAAGGGGAATCCCTGGGGTGCTCAGAAAGTGTGACTCTGACTAACCTAAGCCTTGACTGTCCCTAATCCAAAGCACCTGCGTGAGCAGCCACCACAACCTGACTAGGAGCGTGGTGTTCGGGAAAAGTGGCCATGCTGTGACCCTCTGGACTTCTCCCTGGCTTGGAACCCAGCCAGGTGTGTGTTTTTTCCTGGAGCCTCAGTTCCCTCATCAGTGAGGTGTGCTGACATCAGGGCAGCCTTCTGGAGAAGGGAAGACACCCTGTCCGTGATGACTCCTACCCGCCTGGCTCCTTAGCAGCCAGCACCCATCTCCCATCCCTGACCTTTCCCCCTCCCACTGACCCTGTCCCCTGGATGCTCAGGCTGTAAGGAGGCTATGGACTCTGGCACAAGATACCACGCTGCTGTCCCTCAAAGCAAACCAGCATAGGCCTGGGACAGAGGACTCAGAGCCCTTTAGGGCTGCGGAAACCAGCACATCTTTTTTCTTCTTCAAGCAAGCCCTTCTGTGTATCCACCCCGGAGTGGCTCTGCTCAGGCTTCTGCCCTTCTCTGCCCAGTGCCAAGGAGCTGGGCATCTCCTTCAGGCCAGAAGCCCTTAGTGCCCCGTCCTCCCCCAAATGGCTCTTATCTAATGTAACCAACAGTCATTGATGGTAACTGGGCTCTACTAGCCCTCAGTGGGGACCACGCTCCTCTAAACACTCCACACAGAATGGGATCGTGTCCCTGGAGCACTAGCCCTGCAATGCAGACTCCACTTTGAACCCCACAGCAGATTGAGGGAAGGCCCCACCAAGGTCCAGACAGTCAGTGGCAGATCTGTTGTCTGGACCCATGCAGATCAACTGCTGTCTAGACTCCCCCAAGTCACAGCTCTGCTGCTTCTCAGCCCCAAGCAAGGGCCTGGCACATGGTAGATGCTTGGCAAAGAGCTGTCAGCTTTGTTCTGTGTGGTGTATATGCATGTATGCATGTGTTCATGCACATGGGCATGTGCCTGCATGTGTGCACACCTGTGAGTGTGGAAAGCAGAGGGTCGACGCTGGATGTCTTTTCCAATCATTCTCCTTACAAGATCTCTCACTGAATCCAGAGCTCACTGGTGTGGTTGGGCCAGCAAAGCCCCGGCAAGCCCCAGACCCTCCTGTCTGCCTCCCAGGTGCTGGGATTGCGGCTGTGCACTGCCTGCAGTCTATGGTGCTGTGGGCTTCATGCCCGGTGCGGTGTCAACAGGGGCTCCCCAGCCTGCCTCGCGGCTGTCTCTGGCTGCTTTCCTGGGGAAGTGGCTACTTTTTCCAGGTCAGGACAGGACCATATTAGTCTCACGACCAGAACGGTACCTGGTAAATCCAATCTTGTCCCTTCCTGGAAAGAGCGAATACTACCCAGGTGCACATAATCTTTTTCAAATAATTAAAAAACGACATCCCAACTCCAAGCATTCCTGTAGCTTCTACAAAGTTGGGGCTGGGAGTCAATGAAAGAGTCCTTAAGAGGTTTATCATACATCCTTGAATTCAAATCCCACCTTTATCACTTGCTGTGTGACTTTGCCTAGGTATCTCTACCTCTCTGGATGTCATCATTCTCAGCTATAAAAAGGGAAATTTTTTTTTTTTAAACATGAAAGTTGCAGGGAATCTGTTAGGATTAAACGTAAGGACTGTGTGGCATGTTGGCAGGGGCTCAGGTCAAGACTGTAGCTATCATTCAGTGCAGCAAACTCGTGTTTGGGCCCAGTGGTGGATAGGATTATTTTAAGCTGGGGAGACTGAAGTGTGCACAGTGTGTCTGACAGGAGGCATCCATGACATACACAGCAGAAGGAGGCCACTGAGCCTGGCCTAGTGTCCAGTTGACAGTGCACTGCCCTCCAGCTATTTAGAGGAATGCACCAAGGACCAGGAACACTGCAAAGTGAAATAATACTGCCTTGAAAGATTTAAAAATCCAGGCACATCCATTGCGATATGGAATAGCCCTCAGTTGGTAAGAACTCAGGAAGTGGAATCATGGTCCCTGCCTGGTCTACAGGAATGTGGAACAGAGCTGGCTGGTTGGTAAACACTGGCAGAGTTGAAGCTGGGCATGCACATGCTAGTGACCCAGCCTTCCCACTTTAGCTGTTTACCCAGAAGAAATGTGTACTTACCAGCACCCAAAGACCTGTTCAGCAATGTGTGGAGCAGTGTGGACTGACACCCAGAGACCTGTTCAGGAATGTGTGGAGCAGTGTGGACTGACACCCAAAGACCTGTTCAGCAATGTGTGGAGCAGTGTGGACTGGCACCCAAAGACCTGTTCAGGAATGTGTGGTTCAGCGTGGCCTGTACCAAGCACTAAGCTGGAAAAAATAGTGAGTTCAACAGTAGGAGAAATGAGTGAACGTGGGGGTGGGGTGGGGTGGGGTGGTGGGTGGGGGCAGAGAGATGGCTCAGCAGGTTAGAACATCGGCTGCTCTTCTCAAGAACGAGGGTTCAGTTCCCAGCACCCACATGGTGGCTCACAATCATCTGTAACTCCAGTTCTAGGGGATCTAATGCCCTCTTCTGGCCTCTGAGGGCACTACATGCATGTGGTTCACAGACATACACACAGGCAAACACTCACACACACACAAAATAAAATAAACAGATCTAAATAAAAAGCAGAGAAATGGGTAAACAGATACGTCAGGTTTCCACAGGGAATGGTAGAAGGCCGTGGGAGTGAGCGATAAAAAGGTCTGACCAGCCCCGGGGCTGGAGCTCACAGTGCAGCAGGTATGGGTTCCATGTTCCTGCTCCTAGCAAGCTCAAGAACTGCCATGTCCAGCTCGTGAACTGGAGGCCAGAGCTGGGCCCTGAGCTTCTTCAGTGCATAATGGTGAGACCAGAGCCTAGGCTTGTGCTGCAGGGCTACTGAACTGCACCCCCACACACTTCGCTCTACATTTTTTCCTTTTCGGGGGGGGGGGCTGTGGAAATGCACAAGGCTCCCCACATGTCATCCTTTGAAAAGGTGACTGAGTAGTCTATGGCCGTAGCACCCTGAGTGCGGCTCATCTAGTCTGAAAAGTTGGATGAAAAAGTACGTGCTTTTTGCAAGAATGCAAGGCAAAAGGGAGTAGAGAAGAGTAACAACAGGAGGTGGGCCTGGGTGAGGCTGGCCTGGGGTGGGGCAGGCCTGGGGGGGGGAGGCTGGCCTGGGGGGGGAGGGTGTGTGGCTGGCCTGGGTGAGGCTGGCCTGGGGATGTGGCAGGTCTGGGGGTGAGGCTGGCCTGGGGGTGAGGCTGGCCTGGGGGTGTGGCAGGCCTGGGGGTGTGGCAGGCCTGGGGGGGGAGGCTGGCCTGGGGGGGGAAGGCTGGCCTGGGGGTGGGGCTGGCCTGGGGGTGGGGCTGGCCTGGGGGTGGGGCTGGCCTGGGGGTGTGCTATTCAGGCATGGAAGATCCTGTGCTCAGACCCAAGGGGAGTTGCAGGGGTAAGACTGTGGGAGTAGGAGTCTAATTCAGAGCTCAGCCATGAGGCCCTGGGCCTAGAGGAAGTGATTGACAAGGAGACTGGAGGGCTTCCTAGAGGAGGAGGAGGCTTGGCTGCACAGACACCCTGTGTGTGCGGAGTGAGTAGAGGCCATTTGACAGGGAAGCAGCTTGCCTGAGGCCACACGGGGAGCAAGGCAGTGTCAGGATTTGAACCCAAGGCTGCCAAAACTTGTATTTCCAACACAGTGAATTTGAAGAGAGGATGTATCCTCAGTCTAGAAGCTGTGGGATGAACAATCGTGAGCATGTGTGAGCACCAGTAGTCTGCCCAAAGAAGCATGTGTGTGGCCCATGGCAGACTCCAGCCTTCGAGGCAACAGGTTTCCCACCCCTCAGCCACCACTGATTAGCCAGGCCTGTGGGTCCCCTGCAGGAACAGGAAGCTGTGATATTTGGGGCATAAGGAATAGACTTTCTAGACTAATCATAGCGATGTTTTCTGCCTGGCTGACTCCAGGCAGCTCCTTGGTACGCCCAGCCCTAGCTCAGGGGAGTCCATTGCCTTCCCAAGGAGAGGGCAATGCTGGACTGGGGCTCTGTGGGCCCCCCCCCAAATCAGAGCTTAACCCACCTGACCTCTAGCAGCAGCCAAGACATTCTGAACCAGCTCTTCCTATAGTACCCAGCTAGTACACTTGGCCCCAGCCTCCTTCTGGGGGCAGGCAGTTATGTAACACAGTGTACCTGCTCTTACAGCAGGGAGACTGGGCAGAGGCCACACTGGCCTCCACCCCGTAGAATCCCTCACCTCTGCGGTTTGTGTACCCGCAAACAGGAGGCTTGCCTCCTCTCGTGCTGGCCTTGATGTTGCTTTCCAGGGCTCCAGAATGGGTCTGAGTGGTCTGCCCCAGAGCATGGCATAGCTGTCATTATCCAGGGTTAGGAGTTGGACACACCAGAGCCCAAGGACTGTGCGGCCTAGTTTTATGTCAACTTGACACAAGCTAGAGTCAACAGAGAGGGACGCTCAGTTGAGAAAGTGCATCCCTAAGATCCAGCTGTAGGCAAGCCTGTAGGGCGTTTTCTTAATTGATGGGGGAGGGCCTAGACCACTGTGGGTGGAGCCACCCCACGTTGGTAATCCTGGGATCTCTAAGAAAGCAGACCGAGCAAGCCATAGGGAGCAAGCCAGTGAGCAGCACCTCTCCGGGGCCTCTGCATCAGCTCCTGCCTCCAGGTTCCTGCCCTGTTTGAGTTCCTGCCCTCACTGCTTTTGATGAAGAACAATTTGGAACTGTGAGTGAAATTAACCCTTTCCTCCCCAAGTTCCTTTTGGTCATGGTGTTTCACTACAGCAACAGTAACTCTACCCAGGACAAGCACTACCCTCTCTTCTTTAGTTCCTGAGTCGTCCAGTGGGGAGAAAATATATTTGAAATTGTGGCCCTCTGTGCAATCAACCCTCTTCAGACAGCACTGGCCCCAGAGCAAATTCTCTGTTATTGCTACGGTTCTTGCTGTGAACATTATCGTGTTATTATTATTCTAATTCAACCACTTAGCGCCTGTGTACCAACCTCTCAGATCCTCTGGATCTTCCTCTGAAGACAGAGAGAATTGCTCTGCCTGCCTGACAGGGTCATGAGGCTCAGAGAGGCTAACTCTTGTATGTGGAAATGATTTCACAGCACCCCGCATGTAACTGATGCTCTGTATCCTTACCCTGGGGCCTGGGACAGAAGAGGAATGATCCGTCCAGTCTCCCTCTGTGGATGTGGGACCCTGGACAGGTTACTCTTGGTGTGGGGACATAATGAGAGCTCTGTCACTGGGTCCTTTCCTTGCTTTCTGAGGACTGTCTTCCCCACAGCCCCGCAGTACCAGAGTAATGAAGAAGTCGGGAACCTGCAGAACTTAGGTCTCAGACTTAGGCCTCAGGTAACGGAGTGAGGAGGCACTGAGCTCAGCAGATGCTGAGAGTAGCAAGCAACACCAGAGTCCAGGACGGAGAGGCTGGTTGGAATGAGGAGACCAGAAAAGCTTCCTGGAGGAGGTGGAGCTTCCACTCACATTGGAAAGGGGCTGCATGAATACCCTGCGTGGGCTGGGTATCAGAGGTTTCCTGGGGGACAAGCACCTCAGTCTCCCCAAGGAAAGCCTGTGGGTGTTTGGCGACATCTCAGCTCCACAGTGGAAGCCCTTCTGGTATCAAGGGAGGGTATGTAAGTCCCATCTGGGGACCTGGAGTTCAACGGTAGAGCACTTGGTTAGCATGAACTGGACCCTGGGTTCTGTCTCCAGCAACAAGAGATTTTTAAAAATCCCAGTGGCGTTAGAAGGCAGGCAGATCCAGCTAGCAGGGAGTCAGAGCCAAGCAAGTGGGTGTGGAGTGGGGGACATGGTCACCAGTGGAAAGGTGCCAGCTGTGAGCAGAAGTTGGGTGGACTTGGCATGCCGAGGACTTGCCTGCACAGTTGGCATTTCTTACTGTAGATTGTCGATCTGTGACAGCTCCGCCCTTCTGCCTCTCTGTCTAGGTCATGAGCCCCTTGAGACCTGACCGTGGCTACTCAGGCCACTGTGGCCCCTGCATGAGCTCTATAGGAAGCAAGCACCTCACATACCTGCAGTCACTCAAAAAGATCTCATGGGCAAGGCTCTGTCCCGGGCATAGGGGTTCAAAATCAGGCCCACAGCGTCTTTGTGGGAAGAGACGACTGGAGGGTGGTTGGCTTATGTAAAACACTGGTTCAGAGGAGGCCTTGCTAGGGGGCTGGCATGAATGTCAGACTTAGAGGCAAGATGGAGGTGTCAGTGGGAAGGTCAGGGAGCCGCTGGATGATGGACAAGACAACCATAAGCACTCCAGTGAGGTTGAGTGTGGGGTGTTGGGTAGGGCTCCAGGAGGCAAAAGGGCCAACGTGACCAAGATGCAGCAATGGGGTCCTGGGTCTAGAGTGTGTGCACCATGTCTTCAGGGGAAGGGACTGGATGCATCGGACAGATGCCCAGCAGAAGTGTGTGATGTTCCTAGGGATGAGGAGACTTGAGCCCACTGTGAGCCAGAGAAGCACTTTATTTCCCTCACTCTGGAATCCCCAGGAGCCACGTGAATAACAAAGCCTGAAGAAGAACTGCCGACTTGTGCCTGGAAGGAGACAGCCTAGAATGCAGAGCAGGTCAGAGGCCATGGAGAACTAAGGAGTCCCACCCAGTCCTAATGGATAAGCTGAATCGAATTTCAGTTTGCGTTGTTGGTGTTGGGCATTTTGGTGATGTGCCTTGGAGCCATTGGTGTCTCCATTATCAGACCATTACTGTACTTCCATTACCCCTTCATCAGCACACATCCTCTCATAACTGGTCCTTGGTATGCCTCCATCACATCCCTCCCATCTCCTTGTATCGTGGCAGGTAGGTGCTTCATCCTGTCACTGTCATTCTGTGGTTATTAAGGTGTTCTGATAATAGGCTAAGTGGGCTGTGGCAGTGGACTCCTGTGATCCCAGCCCTGGGGAGCTAGAAGCTGGTGTGGACTACAGTGGAACCCTGTCTCAAAAAAAAAAACAACAAAAAAAACTTCCATCATGTACAAATGTGCATGGCCACCTGAAGTATGAGAGTTAATAGTGTTATGATGGCATTTTTTCCCTGACAGAAAATTTGGAGTTGGATGAGTGCAACTAGCCCTTTTGGGGGGGCGGGGGAAGGTAGTACTTTTTGTGTTATGATCAAGAAATCATTGTTTTCTTATGCATACATATGTGTGTGCCTGTGTGCCAAGTGTACTGGGGTGTCCTCAGAGGCCAGAGAGGGCATCAGATGGCCTGGAGCTGCTGATAGAAGTGGTTGAGACCTGCCATGGGGGTCATGGGAACCAAACTCAGGTCCTCAGAAAAAGCAGGTTCCTGAGAGTTGAACCATCTTTCCAGCACCACCGTTTCTGTAGCCTAGACTGGCCTTGAACTCCTAAGTGCTGAGTTTACAGGAATGCATCAGAGTGTGTGTGCCTGTGTGTGCTCTGTTGTTTCATTGTTTGTTACAAGTACTTTCTTGGGGCTGGAGAGATGGCTAGGCGGTTAAGAGCTCTTACTGACCTGGAAGAGGACCCGGGTTCAGTTTCCGGAATCCAAATGGTAGCTCACAACCATCTGTAACTACAGTTTAGGAGCCCTAACACCCTCTTCTGACTTCCACAGGCATCAAGCACACACATACACAGAGGAAAAACACTCATGCACATAAAAATGTAAATCTAAAAAAATATAAAAATCTTTTTAAAGAGTACTTTCTTATCTCTTTTGGTTTATATTCTCTCTCTCTCTCTCTCTCTCTCTCTCTCTCTCTCTCTCTCTCTCTCTCTCTCTCTCTCTCCCTCCCTCTCTCTCTCTTCCCCCCCAACCACTGACAGTCTGTAGCCCAGGCTGGCCTAGGACTCACAATGTCTTCCAGACTGACCCTGAACTTGTGCCAATCCTCCTGCCTCAGCATGCCAAGTGCTGGGTTACATTTCCCTGTTCTTTGTGTGTCTGCTTCATATTTAACAAAGGGCTGTCTCTCACTGTGAGTCCTGTGTCCAGTGCCAGGGGTACAGTGCAGCAGCTCCTTGGAGGTGATGGTTCGGTTGTGAGATAGGCAGCTGGCTGAAACAGAGAGAGGTGGACACTTTCTCCCAGGTAGAGGAGAGATTGACTAGTCCCAGCTGTGGTAGATTATTATTTTAAGGTGTGTTACTTTTGTTAATGTTGTATTAGTTTAACTCTGTGAAGCTGTGTTACTGTGCCTGTCTAAAACACCTGATGGCCTAATAAAGAGCAGAATGGCCAAGAGTAAGGCAGGAGAGAGAAATGCTATGAGCTGCAGAAATATGAAGTAGGAAGTCAGCTGACTATGACAAAGCTATACCTGGAAGAAGCCAAGGGACTTCCAGAGGATTAAAGCCAAGTCTTAAGGAGTCTTGGTGATATTGGCTTTTGAATATTAGCCATTTCCTGCTATGAATTTCTCGTGTGCTATAGCAGTGTATTGATCATTCTTTGGGCATAGTTTTTCCCTGCACAATTAAGTTATTTGGATAACAGTCACACAGGCAAAGGCTTCCTTCTTCCTGGCTTTTTGTTTCTCCTTTTTAGCATTAGAATCAGATACCTCCTTTAGCTAGCATCCAAGATCAGGGCCAGCTCCAGATAAAAGCATTTTATCTGTAATACCTCTCAAACACCCAAGGACAAACAGAATAAGCATTCCAGACCACCTGCTAGTCTGCTAGTCATATGGAGACACCACCTAGGTCAGGTGGACATTAGGCACATAGCTTTGTTTCTTGTGCAAATTAAGCTCAGACCCTCCTTTCTTACACAGCCTTAGTGGTATCTTTAGACTTCCCTTTTGACATTTAACTTCAAACAAAAGGGCTTTTTTTTTTTTTTCTTACCAGGTACATCAAGTTGTGACATAGGCTGCCTGGTTACCCCCTGCCCTGCCAGATGATGACATAGCCAAATTTTTTTTTTTTTTTTTTGGTTTTTCGAGACAGGGTTTCTCTGTGTAGCTTTGCGCCTTTTCCTGGAACTCACTTGGTAGCCCAGGCTGGCCTCGAACTCACAGAGATCCGCCTGGCTCTGCCTCCCAGACGTAGCCAAATTTTAAGTGACAGTTACGGCTCCTAAAGAAATAGAGGCAGTTTTTATTTTACTTGTGTTCTATACTAACACTGTAGACTCCTAACTTTTTACCTAACTACTTCTAGGAATGTAAATAAGTTCCCCTTTTTCTGATATATTAACCGATTTTAACTCTTAGTTGACCCCACCTCCTTTAACCACTCCCCTTTTGGGTTGTAAAAGAAAACCTGGCAGTCACTGCCTGAGGTAAACTCTTATCTGCCTTTATGACCCTGTAAGAATTCAAGCCTGGGTGACCTTGCCTTGGCCGGAGAATTGCTGCTCTGTATGGGTCTATAACTGAAAGCCTCAGAGACTTGAGAGGACTGGAAGAACAAGCTAAGATGAGGAAGGAAGGTGGAAGGAACTTAGAACAATGAGAGGACAGGGGAGGAAGGGACAGAGAGAAGCTAAATATGAGGACAGAATTGAAGCTGTGTAGATAGATTTTGACTCAGAAGAATAAAGTGTATGGGCTAGAGAATTTCATGTAAGTAGATTCATTTGATATCCTTCAAATTAGTATCCCCACCATTTGTAGCCTCTTCCCCAGGACTCTGAGAAAAATCTCCTCAGGGCAGGACCCTAAGAGCAATTCAATAGAGAAATAGGCAGGGCTGGCAGGCAGAGAGGATAAATAGAAGGAGGAATCTGGGAAGAAGGAAGAAGTAGCCAGCAAAGAAAGAAGACTCCAGGAGCCAGCCACCCAGCTACACAGCAAGCCACAGAGTAAGAGTAAGATTTACAGAATTAAGAGAACAGAAAAGCCTAGAGGCAAAAAGTAGACAGGATAAGTTAAAGAAAGCTAGAAAGAAACAAGTCAAGCTAAGGCTGGACATTTATAATTAAGAATAAGCCTCCATGTGTGATTTATTTGGGAGCTGGGTGGTAGGCTCCCCAAAAGAACCAAACCAAACAATAATACCCAGCTGTCAGATGCAGGCTGGGCACGGCCTTCCCAGGAACAAACAAGGTCTAGAGATCTGGGGCTGGAGAGATGGTTCAGCAGTTAAGAGCACTGGCTGCTCTCCCAAAGGACCTGAGTTCAATTCCCAGCAACCGCATGGTGGTTTACAACCATCTATAATGGGATCTGATTCCCTGTTCTGTCTGATGCCCTCTTCTGTCATGCAGGCATACATGCAAATAGAGCAAATAAATCTTAAAAAAAAAAAAATCTAGAGACCTTAATGGATCACAAGCTCAACCCATATCAACTATTAAATACCTTTAGTTTGGCAATGGTGATGCCCACCTTTAATCCTAGCACTTAGGAGGCAGAGGTAAGTAGAGCTTTGTGAGTTGGAGGCCAGGGAGTTCTAGGACAGCCAGGGCAACACAGAGAAACTCTGTCTTGAAAAAAACAAGTAAACAAAAAACCCAATTGAGTACCTTAAGGCAACATCCTTTTGGGCCTCCACAGTTTATATGTAGTTTATTCTCTGTTTAGAAGAGAGAGAGGAGGCTCCTTCCTGTCTGTCTGGGGTACTCTGCTGTGTTCAGTCCTACTTAAGGGTCTTTGGTTCATCTGTTGAGAAGGGACAGAGTGATGAGAAATCTGGGAGAATTAGGAGCAGAGAGAGATCCAGGGCTCTTGCTGTATGGAAGGCAGGGGATCTGGGACACTCATCTCTATCAGGCATGTAGTGGACCTCCACTCCAAGCAGGGATGTTTGATCTTGGATGTGGATCATTGGCCATGTCCATGGATTTGCTGGGAGAGAACAGATTGCCTCAGAGGATTGATTCTCCAAGGTGGCTTTCCACTGTGATGTAGAAGCATGGCTCCCATCCCTCCACCTGTGATCCTTAGATTGTGGGACACCTCTGTCTTGGCTTCTGTGGCCCGTGGTCTGACATCCTAAAGGAGGACCCAGCCCTTCCAGTCTGTTTATTGGAAGGTCTCTTGGCTCTCATTCACACTCTTGGGTGGGAGGGCCTGAGAAGGCCCCCAAGAATGTGCCACTAACTTCTCGGCTCTGTCTGGAATTTCACAGTGACATTCAGCAGTCACTAAACTTAGCAGCAGAGCCTGTGGCCTCTGGGTCTCCCAGGCATGCCAGGGGCTGAGCATGAATCATGGTGAGCTGACAGAAAAGAATGGCATAAGCTGCTGGGCTCTGAAGACCTGTTGCACCCTGGGCAGCAAGCAAGGTCCGGGGGGGGGGGGCAGTCCTGTACCACTGGGACCCATGGGACTCCTCTGTTCCCCAGGGCCCAGAGAAGCAGTCTTGGGGTAGAGTGATGTATTTGGCTGGTCACTTACTCGACAAATATTTATTGAGCATCTACTATGCACCAGGCATCTGGTGGGACACACAGGGCCGGTTGCCTGTAACATCTTCATCTTCTGGAGTTTAGACCCCTCCAGGGGAGATGCCTGAGTTGAAAGAAAGGCTGTGTGGGAGCTGACAGGTGGAGCTCCAATTTAGGGAAAGTAGGGGGTCTTCCTGGAATAGAACTTGCTTGCTGAAGACTTAAAAGGAAAGTGGGGAAACTCAGTTTGTAAGAGGGAGAAGGGTGTGACCTCCATGCCAGACCAAAGGGACTCTGGGAAAAGAGGGCTGCTTCCCTGACTACATTTTGACATTTTGCTTAGTTCTTGGAGACTAAATTACTTAGAAGTAAGAGGGCCACCTTTGGAGATGAGACAGATTTGTGCTGGAATCCTATCTGACTCCTCCTGCTGTGTGACGTTGGCAAGCCAGATCACCTCTCTGATCCTTCATGTTCTCTCCTGTAGAGTGGAGATAATTAGAACTTGCTGGGATGGTGATGAGCAGAAAAGCTGGCTATCCATGCGAGCCGCTGGCCGCGGTGCCTCAGGCCACATAGTTCCCTTACTAAGGGAGTGAGTCCCACAAGGCCTGTAGCCTGTCCCCTGTTGTCTGGTGAGCCTGGGCCCATCTCCAGCATCTCCAGCCAGAGACTGGTCTTATGTGGCAATGCACCTGCTGGGCCAGGAGGCTTTGGTACAGCCCCTGGTTAGTAGCCGGGGAGGTGGCAGGGGCGGGGTGGCTTGAGTGCCAGGATGGAACAAACCATCCTGCCCTGTCCAGCTGCCCAGGGGACAAAGAGAAGGTCATTCCATTGAGAGGAGCAGCTGTCAGGGACAGGGCCCAAGTGCTGGCCTGGTACTCTCTCTCCCACGTGGGTGTGGTTCTGCTAGCTGCCAGCATTGTGATGGACAGGGCTGGCTCTCTGCACCCTCCTCCTGAGGACTGGCCCGCACCACTGTCCCATATTGCCAGTCCATCCCATGAGCTGGCAGACTGGAATCTGTGCTCCCAGAGACCCTCTGCTGTCCCACTGGATGCTCCTCTTTGGGGTTGGAGGGGGGGTTGACTCCACATGCCTGACCTCCTCCTCTGTCACTAGGCTCCAGAAGCCCTGCCTGAGATTCGTCACACATTCCCGTGGGCCACTGCATTTTTATTTTTAGGATTTATTGAGCACTTCCATGTGGCCCAGGGTCGTCTCAAGTGTCCTCCTCTCCAGGCAACCTGGGTGGTTGATGTCTCTTGGGAAGATAGACACGTGAAGTGGCTGCCCAAGGCCACAGGGCTGGAAGGGGGTGGGTTAGGAACGGAATCTGCCCCTTGGCTCTAAAGCTCCCTTAAGTCAGGAAGGACTCAGACCTGTTGCCAGGTCCCTGTCTGGCAGAGGAAGAGACAGCTGGGTGGAAAGACGGTCACCAGTCAGTAAGAGGCAGAGCCCAGGTTTGACCCATGCCTGTAAACTGAGTCTCTAGGCTGTGTGGGAGAATCAGCTCAGCTGTCCTTAGGCCCTGGCAAATCTTGGCAAGGGGTGGAACCTTGTTGGTGCACCGACCTGGTTATCAGAGATGTTGTTGGCCAGGCTGCCCAGGGGCTATGTACAAGCAAGTCCAAATGGGCCCATTCAGCCGCTCCGCTCACTGTTGATTGGCACTAACTGGCCAATCACAGCCCACTCTTCTTGGCCACAGGAATTTACATCATCTAACTCGGGCTCACTAGTCCCAACACTGGAATTTTTTTAACCTGAGACTTGAAGGTTGGGTTCTGAGACCAAAAATGAGAAGCTCAGGCCAGAGGTAAAAATGCCTCCATTGTTTGAAAATGCAATGTACGGTACTAGGTGAAGAACAAGTCATAGGCATTGCTTTACTTTTCTTGTAGGGTACTAGGTGAAGAACAAGTCATAGGCATTGCTTTGCCACCCTACAAGGTCAGAGCTGGGATTTTGTGATTGAATCAGAGGGTGGAGTCAACACTCAGCTGGCCAGAATTAGCCGTAGAGGTTTTGGAGGACTGAGATAGGAGGGCACAGGACATAGTAGTGAAGGGCTTAGAAAGATGTGTGGGTTTTTTTTTTTTTTTGATACGGAAGTGTGGAGAGGCAGGGTCAGCTGATTGTTTCTATATTGCTCTTTGGATCTATCAGGTTTTTATTCTAATATCTGACTCCCAAGTCTTAACTAATAATAGAACAATATAAGTAAACACTTCAGGAACGGAGAGTTCTATATCTGTATCTACAGGCAGTAGAAGTGAGAAACACTGGGCCTGGCTTTTGAACATCCCAAAGCCCACCTCCAATGACACATTTCTTCTAACAAGGCCACACTTCCTAATCCTTTCAAACAGTGCCACTCCCCGGTGACCAAGCATTCACATCTAGGAGCCTATGGGGGCCATTCTAGTTCAAACCACCACAGTGTGAAAGGTGGAAGCCCGGGCTTCCTGACAATAGAAGACACATCTTGTGCTTGGTGTCAGAGGACAGCAATGATTTTGAGGGACCCAGAGGCCCTTCCACTCTGGCAGAGGGCAGGAGACAGGCCTGCTCAGTTTGGTGAGACTGTGTAGCCTCTGTACAAGGCAGCTGGCTCCGTGATTGCCATGGTGGACTCTGGAATTTGATAACCTGGGATAAAGTTCTGGCCAATAATCACTTCCCTCTCTGTAGATTCAAGAACGTGGGAAGTCACATTGTAACGAGCTTGGTACCGTGTCTGGAATGGGAGAAAATGTACAATCAATAGTTTTATTTCAATTCTACATTTGTCATTTTGTGCATGTGTATGAATGTGCACATGCACGCCATGGTGAAGCGTGATCCTAGTTGTCTTATCAGTAAAAACCAGGAGTCAGATATCAGGGGGAAACTGAGAGATCAGAGAAGCAAGGGAGCAGCCACAGTCACTTGTTACCGCTCCAAATCCTCCAACCAAAAGAGCCAAGATCCTGTCTCTGCTCCACCTTATCACTTCCTGTCTCCTGTTTGGATAGACCTCCAGACCTCAATGGTTAACTAGTGGCTAGCTCCACCCTCTGATCTCCAGGCTAGCTTTATTTGTCAGAACACAAACAAAATATCACACAAGACCATGGTGTATGTGTGGAGGTCAGAGGACAACTTTCAGGAGTCAGTTTTCTCCTTCCACAGTGTAGACTGTGGGGAACAAACCCAGGTCATAAGTGGCAAGCTTCTATACTGTCTGAACCATTTCACTGGGCCCCCATTCTTTCATTTTTGTTCATTTTTAAAACATGTGCACTGCCGGGCGGTGGTGGCGCACGCCTTGAATCCCAGTACTCGGGAGGCAGAGGCAGGAGGATCTCTGAGTTCGAGGCGAGCCTGGTCTACAGAGTGAGTTCCTGGACAGCCAGGGCTACACAGAGAAACCTTGTCTCAAAAAACTAAAAAACAAAACAAAACAACAACACGTGCGTTGAGGAAACAAAATACAAGACGCAGAGAACGAAGTGATCTGGCCACAGGCTGCTGGCCTGGATGTTAACATCTACACGCCGCTGTACACACATGGTTCCACTGAGCTCACTGACTGAGTTTCCCGCCCAGTGACTGCTCATCAGCTCCAAACCCCACATGACAGGACTGTTCTGATGACCCAGGGGATACCAGGCCATTTCTGCTAAGATAGCCATTTATGTTACTGTCATCTCAGGAAATGTTGGCAAAAAGATAAAAGAGAAAAAAAATCAGAATTCCTCAGGCCCAACACTGGCCCTGCCTTCCTCCATGTCACAGGCCAGACCTCCCAGACCTCTGGAGTGAGGCTGGATAAGGGCAGGGCGAGGGCTTCTCGGACAGATATTCTTTGTGTTTTCTCCCCACAGAGACAGGTGGCCCTCACCACTGTGGCTGACGTTCCCAGAAATGTTGCAGGGCTGCCCAAGGTTGCCCAAGCCTAGCTTAGGGCCTCCTGACATTCCTTTCCAGTGTCACAAACATCCAACTCAAGCTCAAGGTCCCCCAGTGTTCACCCTGCCAGCAAAGTCACCTCTGCCAGTCAGAAACCTGGGCAACGCCTTCGATGACCTCTTTTCCCTCACTCTGCACCTGGGCTGTCACCATCCTGTGACCCCATCCCAGACACCTATCTCAGATTCATCTGCTTGCGTCAGGCAGGCAGGTTGACTACTGTAATGAAACCCCAGATCTCAGGGCTTAACACAAGTCCAATGAATGGAGCTGGCGGCCTCTGTTCCACACAGTCAGCCAGCAACCCTGGGTCCTCCCAGCTCCACCCTGAGGCCTTCTGGGAACTGAAATAGCCTTGCACTATAGGGCAGGTTTTTAATGACCTGGTCAGGAAGTGCCTTTCATCACTTCTGCTCACATTCTATAGGTCAGACTAAATCACATAGCCCCGCCCACCCGCAGAGGCGCCTGGGAAATGTAGTCCAGCTGAGTGTCCCGCAGAAAGGGAGCAAGATTAACCAAGGCTTTGCTTTGTCTTTCAGAAACACAGACCCACACCCGGCTTTGCCCTGCACGTAGATAGCCTGGTCCTTCCCAGTCTCTTCAGAGACATTGTCCAAGATCCAGCCCCTGTTGTAGCATTCCTCCCCAGCTTCAGCCCCCGGACCCCTGGCCAAGGATTCCCTGGGGTCATCATCATACCTGCAGGTCAGAGCCCTTTCTAGACCAGTCCCGTGTGGGCTGGTAGCTGCTGACCTCCCTCTGATGCCGTACTCCGCTCCTGAGAAGCCTCCCTGTTTCCAGCTTAATTGGCATCCAATTCAAGTTTGAAAGTGCAATAGGAAAACCCTTTATTTTTGAAGTAATCTGGCCCTGGTGCCTTTTGAAGGAGTGATATGACTGTGACAGTGTCAGGTTTGGGAATTCTTAGAGACTTAAATTCAGGTCTTTAGCTTTTGGTTTGTTTTCGTTTTGAAAAGGGTCTCCGTAGATAGCCCAGGCTAGCTTTGAGCTTTAGTGATCCTCCTGCCTCAGCTTCCTACGTACCGAGATTCTAGGCATGCCCAGGAACTGCCATTGTGAGTCTCAGTACCAGGATGGAGGATACACCTGGAGCCAGCAGGGCAGCAACAATGGGGACTCAGTGCCCTGTGTAACCGCCTGGCTGCTGCCCAGGCAGCTGGCTGTAGAGGAAGAGCTTGCCCCGTGCTCCTGATTCTTAGCTTAGTGGCCCCGAATCTGAAGCAGGGGGATCACAGCCAGCAGCCTGTGTGAAGGCTGTGTGGGGTGGGAAGTGGAAAGACCAACTAGCCACAAATTCAGAGGCACCCTTTGCTCACACTCAACCTCTGTCTAGAGCAATCTCTGAGAACTAGAAAGCACCCCTTTTTTAGTGTATACCCTACTACCATGTGCATGACCCAGGGGAAACTGAGGCCCAGTGGCAGAAAGTACATGGCCTACCATGCTCTTCTCATGCATCACATCCTTGTAGAGCATGGGCAGAATGGCCATCATCTTTATCTGGTCAGCAGCATCCGTGCGTGTGCAGGACTCCATCATGACGCTCCTTCAGAGAAGGAGCTTGAGAGCCGCAGAACTTATATGAGATTTCAGCTGCTCCCCACAGCCATCTGTGTATAGTGCTGCCCTGACTGTGGCTTCTAGGTTCCCAGAGGTGCTGGAGCTTGTAGGCTGTGGGAGGTTATGAAGGGGACTTCATCTACACAGTTATGAGGAAGCTGCTGTCCACTCTGGGTGAAGATTTTCCAGTGTGGCTTCTTTGAGGTTGCCCACATCCCTGTAAGTAACCCCTTACCCATGCTCTGTAAGAAAGCCCAATAAATTCATTGAGTCCCCAGGGAGAACTTGGGTGGGATTGCGCTTCGGCTAACAGCTGGGACCGTATGAGGAGGGGCCACACATCATTTACATCTCAGTTCTAGGAACACTTCTTCACGTCCCTTCTTGGTCCTTTTCCGAAACCAGCACTGCCCATACTGGTACTCAGCGGGGTGCCAGCCTTGAGGTAGGCTCTGGCTACGTGGCACTGGGTAAGCTGGTTCAGCTGCCCATATCCCCATTTACTCCGCTATGCTGTGGTGATGCAATCTCCCTTGAAGCAGGATGCCTTTTGAGCAGCCCCCAGCACCCTGCTGGCTCAGTACATTCCAGCTACATGTTGGGTCAATCATCTTGTTAGGAAGTCTCAGGCAGCACCCTGGAGAGTCCGTCAGATTGTGGCCTGTCTGGAGCTGCACAGGCAGGGTGGGCACTGCGGAGGCATGGATGGTACTGGAGCAGGGGAATGCCTGGCTAGGAGGGAGTGCCACAGAGTTGGTTCTGGCTTTACCTTGTTTATCAGCGTCTGGGGGAAGGCTTTGGCTCCAGTTGAGACACAGGGAGGAGGCTGCCAACAGAAGGGGCCCCCAGTTAAGCCCTGGGACAATAGCCTCTCCCAGCCTTTGTGGAGCCAGATTCCTGCTGTCCAAACCACCCCACTTCCTGTTCCCGACCTGCTAGGAGCTGCAGGAGGCACCTTTATCCCCTGGTTATTAGCTAGGGGAAGGGTTCGTTTACCCCAGCCTTGGGCCAGCACAGGCTCATGGTCCTGACAGGCTTGGGCTTGGGTTTACTGAGGTGAGCACAGTCCCCACAGGTCTCTCTGTGGCCTTAGGTATTCAAACCTGACACTGGCATTGTATGCACTTCAAATTCAAATGAAGTTTAAGAGTAAGTCTGAAATTGACTTTCCTCCATGGCCAAGAGCCCACATTAAACAAGAGGTCTGTCTATCCACACGTGTAGTGAGGGATTTTCCCTTGCTTAGTATCTGAGGCAGTCTTATCCAGGCCCACCCATTGTCCTTATACAACTAATGAAGCTAATGCTTGTTCCCAGGGGAACCAAATGACCAACTCGGGGCTGCAGAGGCCTCCTCACCTGAGTCCCACCATTTTCTTTCTTTTTCTTTTCTCATGCTGAGGATGAAACCTAGAGCCCTGGCCCAGGCTAGGCGAGTGCCACACCCCTAACCCCAGTCCAATTTTTAAAGTCCTGCACATAATGAACTTGATTTGTCAAAACAAAACACAAAACCGGGCTGGAGAGATGGCTCAGCGGTTAAGAGCACTGGCTGTTCTTCCAGAGGTCCTGAGTTCAATTCCCAGCAACCACATGGTGGCTTACAACCATCTGTAATGAGATCTGATGCCCTCTTCTGGCCTGCAGGTATACATGCAGACAGAATACTGTATACATAATAAATAAATAAATCTTTAAAAAAAAAAACAAAAAAAACACAAAACCACTTTTTTTGAGGTGGGAAACAGATGTGAGGGTCTATGGGGTTTTTCTAGGGTTTGCAGAATGGAAATAAATATTTGGGCCAGTGGGATGGCACAGAGGTAAAGGTGCTTGTCCCACATAGGCTGGCGTCCTGAGTTCAATCTCCAGAATACACACAAAGGTGGAAGAAAGAACGGACTTCTCAAAGTTGAACTGACTTCTCAGAGTTGTCCTCTGACCTCCGGAGACCCATGGGCCCCCATCACAAAATAATACTTTTAAGTTTTTGTTTGTTTGTTTGTTTTTTAAGAATCAAATTCTAAAACATAACCCCATGTTGGTAATTGAGAAAGGCTATTTTGCTTAATCTGTCTGGCTTTAAATTTGCAGGCTTCCAAAGTCTTAAAAGTTATTATTCTTTTAAGAGGATAATTGATCTTGGTTCTTAACTTTTTTGGAAGCTGTTTGGCAAAAGACCTGGTATTTTTATACCTGGACTATGAGGATTGTAGTTAGCTGCTGGCCAGGATGGCAGTTGCCGCCTACATCACGTGGGTGCAGCCCTCTACCCCCTCCCTAGGCATCTGTCAGTGCTGTGCTAGGGTCTTTGGGGCATGAGGTGGCCCAGGCCAATCCTGAGGCAGGAGGATCACTACAAGTTGGAGGCTAACTTGAACTACAGAGTAAGGAAAGGCCTTGTCTCAAAACAAAGACAAGCACAAGAAGAAATTAAGGAAAAGGATCCAGGGCCATTTTTTTCAAGTCTTAAAGCTCAGTGTCTGGACCTAGAAATCTCCCCATGGGCTGAGTCCTAGAAACCTTTCCACAGGCTCATGGAACATTCAGGGTGGCTTGTGTGTGGTCAAAGATTAGGGACCACTACAGTGCTATTCAGATAGATCAATAAGTAGGAGTTCATTCAAGAGCCAGGTATGAGGCTGAAAAGAGAGCTCAGGAGTTAGGAGCCTTGTCAGCCTTCCAGAGGATATGGGTTCAATACTCAGGACCCCATCTTGGCTCAAAACCAACTGTAATTCTGAAGCGAGATCCTAATTAGTCTTAACAATTGAAACTCAAAGTCAGATATCAAGGGTGAAAACTGAAAGAGCAGAGAAGCAGAGCAGCCACCACTAACTTCTTACCTCTCCTGATCCTCAGACCAAATGGGGAGTGGGATCCTGTCTCTACAAATCCTCAGACTGAATGGGGCCAAGATCCTGTCTCCACTGACTTATATTCCTGTCTCCACTTCCTTAGTGCTGAGATCAAAGGCTTGAGCCTCCCATGTGCTGGGATCAAAGTTGTGATTCTCCCAAGTGCTAGGATCAAAGACTTGAGCCTCCCATGTGCTGGGATCAAAGGCATGCAGCATCACCACCCAGCTCTGTTTCTATTTTAGGCTGGATCAATCTCATGTAGCCTAGGGTGGCCTTGAACTCCTGATCTTCCTGCTTCCTCCTCCCAAGTGCTGGAATTAAATGTGTGTGCCACCACTGCCTGGCCTCTATGGTTAACTAGTGGCTAGCTCTGTCCTCTGATCTTCAGGCAAGCTTTATTTGTCAGAACACAAACAAAATATCATACAACATAGTTCTAGTTCCAGGCAATCCAATGCCTTCTCTGGCCTCCTTGGGTACTAGGTATGTGTGTGGTACACAGACATACATGCAGACGAAACACCCATAGTAATATAGAATCATCTAGTATTGTTCAGCAACACAACAGCAATGGGGTGTCTTTTCTTTGGAGAAAAGTGAATGGAGTTTGTGCATTCAGAAAAAGTTGCCTGAAAGACACAAAAGACAGAATAGGTGGTGAGTGGGAAGGGAGACTCCAGCAGAGAGGAGGAGTCTGATTTCACCAGAATCCTTCTCCATCACCCATAGTTGGGCTAACTATACATAGGCATTAGTTTCCCATTTAAAAAGTCAGTTGGGACTGGAGAGATGGCTCAGTCGTTAAGAGCTCTGGCTACTCTTCCAGAGGACCCAGGTTTGGTTCCCAGTACCCCCATGGCAGCTTACAAACATCTGTAACTGCAGGTCCAGAGGATCAGATGCCCTCTTCGAGCATCTGCAGACACTGCACTCACACAGCACACAGGCATGTGTGCGGGTCAAACATTCATACATGTAAAGCAAAACTTTGTAAATTTTATGCATTTATTTATTTGTTTGTTTGTTTATTTCATCCCAACCAAAGTTCCCCCTTCTTCCCCTCTTCTCCATCCCTCCCAGCAACCTTCCCTCTACCCTCCCCCATCCACTCCTCCTCCATTGTTTCTCTTCAAATACAGGCAGGCCTCCCATGGATATCAGCCAGCCTTGGTATATCAAGTTGCAGTGAGACTAGGCACCTCTTCTTCTATTAAGGCTGGATGAGGCAATCCTGGAGGAGGAATGGGTTCCCAAAGCAGGCGACAGAGTCAGAGGCAGCCCCTGCTCTTACTGTTAGGAGTCTTACAAGAAGACCACATTACACAACTGTAACATATGTGCAGAGGGCCTAGGTCAGTCGCATGAAGGCTCCCCGGTTATCAGTTCAGTCTCTAAGAACCCCTATGAGTCCAAGTTAATTGGTTCTATGGATTTTCTTGTGGTGTCCTTGACCCCTCTGTCTCCTACAATCCTTCCTCCTCCTCTTCTATAGGATTCTCCAAGTTCCACCTAATGTTTGGCTGTGGGTCTCTGCATCTGTTCCCATCAGTTGCTAGGTGACGCCTCTGTGATGATAATTGGGCTAGGTACCAATCTATGAGTATAACAGAATATCATTAGGAATAATCTCATTTATTTATTCATTCATTCATTCATTCATTCATTGCCAGTCATGTTTGGTTCTATCCTAGGTCTCTGGAATGTCCCGTCTCTGGGTCCTGGCCCTCAGGGGTGAACTTCCTCTCAGGGTATGGGTCTTCAGCTGGACCAGTCATTGGTTAGTCACTCCCACAATTTCTGTGCCATCTTTACTCCAGCACATCTTGCAGGCAGGACAAATTGTAGATCAAAGGTTTTATGGCTGGGTTGGTGTCCCAGTTCCTCCACTGGAAGTCTTGCCTGGTTATAGGAGATGGCCGGTTCAGGCTCTGTATCCCCCACTGCTAGGAGTCTTACAAGGCTAGAGGGTCACCCCCATAGATTTCTGGGAGTTTCCATTGCTCTAGGTTTCTAGCTCATCCTAGGGATGCCCTCTATTCCAATACTCTCTCCCTCCATCCTCCCACTACCTGATCCCCCCTGTTCCCATCCTCATTCCCCCTTCTATAACCCCCCATCCACTGAAAAGTCCATTCTATTTCCCTGTCACAGTGAGATTCATGCACCCCTCCCACCCCCCAAGCCTTCCTTGTTACTTAGCTTCTTTGGGTCTGTGGGTTATAGCATGTTTCTCCTTTGCTTTATGGCTAATATCTACTTATGAGTGAGTACATATCATGTTTGTCTTTCTGGGTCTGGGTTACCTCACTCAGGATGATCTTTTTTAGTTCCACCCATTTACCAGCAAATTTCCTAATGTCATTGTTTTTAACAGCTGAGTAATATTTTATTGTGTAAATGTACCACAATTTCTTTATCCATTCTTCAGTTGAGAGACATCTAGGTTGTTTCCAGGTTCTGGCTATTACGAATAAAGCTGCTATGAACATAGTTGTGCAAATGTCCCTGTGGTACTATGGAGCATCCTTTGGGTATATGCCCAAGAGTGGTATAGCTGGGTCTTGAGGTAGATTGATTCCCAATTTTTTGAGAAACTGCCAGCAATGGAGGAGTGTTCCCCTTGCTCTACATCCTGTCCAGCATGAGCTGTCACTTGTGTGCTAGCATCTTCAGGCATCACACTCACATGGTGCATATGCATATGTGCAGATCAAACACTCATACACATAAAGTAAAATTTTTTAAAAGGAAAACAAAACACCAAACCATTATTTATCCAAGAGAAGTGTATGTCCACACAGGAGCTTAAACAGGAATGTTCCCTGCAGCATTTTTCATTGTTCATAACAATGCCCTACTGGGAAGCAAGCTCACATACTTATCACCAATGAAGGAGTCACAGAGTGTGTGGTTCCTCCTGGGATGTACTGGTACTCCTCCATTACAGGGTGAACTATGACTGTGCAAAGTGATTGAAGGCAGATACAGAGGCCCACATGACTAGGAATGTCAGATACAAGCCAGTCTGCCGACAAAGAGCCAATTAGTGATTGGTATCCAATGATGGGAGTAACCACCAGACAATACTGAGTTCCTTTTTGAGGGTAAAAATATTTTAAAATTAGGTAGTTGGGTGTTGTGGGATAATCTTTTTGAACTCTGTGAAGATGTGTCTCTGCCAAGGCACCTTCTGATTGGTTTAATAAAGAGCTGAATAGCCAATAGCTAGACAGGATAGGCGGGACTTCCAGAAAGAGATAGGAACTCTGGGAAGAAGAGAGGCAGATTTCACCAGTGAGATGGGGAGCAAGTTGTACTTACAGTATGAAGGAGAGATAATGAAAAACATGGCAGTACATAGATTAATATAAATGGGTTAATTTAAGTTTTAAGAGCTAGTTGGGAACAAGCCTAAGCTATAGCCAAGCTTTTATAATTAATAAGAAGTCTTTGTGTCATTATTGGGAGCTAGCAGTTCAAAGAAAGACCTGCTACAGTTGTGCATGACTTTGAAGATAGGCTAAATGCCAGGGAATGTACTGGAAGTCTTGGAATTATACACATTTTTGTAGAGAGTCAGATTCATAGGGTATGACTCATTGGCTAGTCTTATGTCAACTTGACACACGAACTAGAGTCATCTCAAAGGAGAGAACCTCAATGGAGAAGATGCCTCCATAAGATCCAGCTGTGAGGCATTTTCTTAGTTAGTGACTGATGTGGGAGGGCATAGCCCATTATGGGTGGTTCCATCCCTGGGCTGGTGGTCCTGGGTTCTGTAAGAAAGCGGGCAGAGCAGGCTTGGGGAAACAAACCAGTAAGCAGCACCCCCTCCATCAGCTCCTGACTCCAGGTTCCTGCCCTGTTTAAGTTCCTGTCCTGACTTCTTTTGGTGATGAACAGCAATATGGAAGTATAAGCCAAATAAACAGTTTCCTACTCACCTTGGTTTTTGGTCATGATTTTTCATGGCAGCAATAGAAACCCTAAGATACTTATATCCCAGTAAATCAGGTCTTTTATTCTAAAAAGATTTGTTTTTATTTTGTTTATGTGTGTGTCTGTGTAGATATGTGTATGAGTGTGCAGTTGACCTCAGAGGCAAGAAAAAGGACATTGGATTCCTTGGAATTAGAGTTATGGGCAGTTGTGACCCACCATGTGGATACTGGAAACTGGACCCAAGTCCTCTGGAAGAGCAGCCAGGGCTCTTAACCTCTGAGTCACCTCTCCAAGCCAAAGCAGTTTCTTTAAAAAGTTGTTACTATATGTATTGGGTTTTGACTGTGGCAACAAAGTCCCAAACCCCAGGTGGCTTAAAACAGCAAGCTGGGAAAGATTGTAAGAGCCAGAGAAACAGACTTTCCTGTAACATTTTGTCTCCTAGAAATGGCAGTAGCTATATCAATGAAATCTCACTAAGATGACTGCTTAAACATGAGCTGAGTAAAGGATGACACCAATAGGGATGATATGGACCAGGCAAAGCTCCTGAGGCCTCAGCCCTCGACAAGGAATTTACGGCAACTAAGGAACGCTGAGTGGGAGGAACAGAGTTCCCCAACTGGTTGTTCAATACCAAATGGGAAGCCCCGAAAACATACACACAAGTAACATACAGACTGAGCAGGCTGTATTTATGTATTTAGGAATACACACACACACACACACACACACACACACACACACACACACACACACACACGCACCAGTTAAAAAGAGGCTATGAATTTGAAAGAGAGCAAGAAGGAGGTATAGGAAAGTTTAAAGGAAGAAAGGGAAGGATGAAATGATGTAATTATATTATAATCTAAAAAGACACAAAAACAATCACAACAAAACCGAGCAGGTCTCAGAGTGCTGGAGCCTAAGGAACACTGCTGGGCTCATCAGGACAGAGTTCCCCTGCTAGCCCAGGGTAACCCCTTCCTTGCCTCCTGTTGCATCTAATGGTGATGACCCTTGACATCCCTTAGCCTATAGAATCATCTCAGAACTTTCCTGTGTGTGTTGATCACTAACTCCAAGTTGTCTTTTCATAAGAACAATCCTCATGATGGGCTAGTGCCCATCCCGATGACCTCATCTGAACCTGAGAAAATCTGCAAAAACTCCCTTCCCATACAAGGTCATGTTCACAAGTGGAGGCAAAACTTCATTGTTTCTGTGTGTCAGATGTAGACATGGTCTCCTCTGTAGCACAGGTTGACCTAGAATTTGTGGCAATCCTCCTGCCTCAACCTCCCAAGTGCTGGGATTACAGTTGTGAGCCCCTATTCTCAACACTTCCATGTTAATCTTTCTAATAAAAGGACTTGCCTGCATGGCAGGAGAGAGAAGCTCCATGCCGAGGAGAACTGCTAGCCTGCTGGCAAGTGTGGTCAGTGTGGAAAGGGACTGGGCTACAGCGTGGCTTCCCGGAGGAGCATGAGAGAAATGGTCTTCTTGTGAGATGACTACAGAAATGGAGCCTCTGCAGTGAGCACACCGTCACAGGAGGCACGCCAGGATGAAACTCCATGATTGTCTTGTCTTAAGAGACTGAGAGAATTAGAACACGCAGAGACTGGGGAGGAGAGGAAGGAAGAGCATGCCAAGGATTAGCAGCAGCAGAGGCTTGAAAGATAAGAAGCCAGGATTCATGCTTGGGAAGATCCGAGGGAGTGAGCATTGAGGGTCTGGGAAAAGTTTAGGCCATTCATCCTCACCAGACCCCAGTGAGCTGTGCCCTGTTAAACCAAGGTGAGAGAGGTACCTTGGAGCAGAGAGCTGCCTTTCTTGCTCTGAAGCCCTAAGGCTCCTGTGCTGGGGAGCCACTGCAGGTAGAGGCACAGGCCTCGGAGCCCCAGGAAGAAACAAGAGCAGAGTGGATGTCTGTCTGTCTGCCCAGAAGCACAAAGGCCCCAGGAGGCCTGGCAGGACCAGGCTCCCTGAAGGTTAATCCCCCCACAGGGTCCCACAGCCTGGATACAACAAGCCTTTCTTTGCTCCAGTGCTCAGCTCAGGTTAGAGTCAAGGTGGGAGTGGGGGTGGGGGGTGGGGGGGGGGGTGTCGGGGGGCGGTGATAACGGGGGGGGGGGTCCTTTCAGTTGTTAAAACCTTCCACAAATATTTTTTCATTGTTTTTGGATCCTTTCCCACCACGGTGTCAGCAAACCCTGTGCTGTCTACGTGGTTCTCTTTGTTGCTTTTGGACAGGGACACGTTGGAGAGAGGACCTTTGAATCCAGGCCAAGCTGGGGTTTAGTCACTTGATCCTCTGGAAAGCTGTCGATCACTTTTCTTGTTTAAAACAAAACAAAACAGAACAAAACCCAAAAACCCAGGGGCGGCAACTTGCTTCCATGGGTGAAGGTGCTTGCTACCAAGCTGGTGACCTGAGTGTGAGCTTCAGGGAACACACAGAGTGGAAGGAGAGGACTGATTCCCACGCTTGTCATCGGTCCTTCTCATGGGCGCTGTGGCACCTATGCAACCACACACACACACACACACACACACACACAGATAATCGCAATATATAGTACATATATGCATATATAAATGAAAGGATATATACATCTATAAACAAAAGGGGGGGAGTGGGCATTTACAGCAGGATGTCGAGGCATGTGTGTACTAGAAGGGGGTCCAGTGTTTCGGCCATGCTGGCACAGGGGATGCCTGCCCTGCTCCAGCCTGCTGGGCAGCCCTCTTCTCCATGGGCATGAAGCCTCTTTCTGCCCCTCTCACAAACTCCTCTCAGCTTCCTTTGCTGTTCGCTCTACTCCCTAACATATGCGTGTTGAGGTGCCCTGTAGCTTGATGGTCTTTCCCTGTCTGCATGTGTGCCTTGGGGTCTCCCCCGAGATGTCCATCTAGACTCCATCCCAGATTCCAGGCCTGGGTCTCCATACCTCTTAGACACGCCCTGTGATTGTCTCACGGGCCTCTCAAACACTTTGAGTCTCCAGGTGTGCCCCCTCCCCCTGCCCAAGCCAGCCCTTCCCTCAGCTGTCAGATAAAAGTCTTGAAGTCAGCTGGGCGGTGGTGGCGCACGCCTTTAATCCCAGCACTCGGGAGGCAGAGGCAGGTGGATCTCTGTGAGTTCGAGGCCAGCCTGGGCTACAGAGTGAGATCCAGGAAAGGTACAAAGCTACACAGAGAAACCCTGTCTTGAAAAACTAAAAATCTTGAAGTCACTTTTGATTCTGATTTTTCCTGAAAATCCCAAGGATGAGCCCTAAGCTGGGTAGGGGCATTCTAACATATTTTGTCTCTGTCTAGTCTTGACTTTTAACTACCTTGGCCATTTACCACTGATTTTAGATACTGATGCCTCTTCCTCCTCCCCCTCCTCCTCCTCCTTCCCCTCCTCCTCTCCCTCTTCCTCTCCCTCTTCCTCTCCCCCTCCTCCTCTCCCTCCTCCTCTTCCTCCTCCTCTCCTTTCCCTCCTCCTCTTCCTCTTCCTCCCTCCTCCTCTTCCTCTTCTCCCTCCTCCTCCTTCCCTCCTCCTCATTTCCCTCCTCTTTCTTCTCTTCCTTCCCCTCCTCCTCCCTCCCCTCCTCCTCCTTCTCTTCCTCCTGTTCCTTCTCTTCCCTCCTTCCCCTTCCTCTTTCCTGTGTGTGTTTTATTCAGACTATGGTCTTAATTCCAACCATACAATAGATAAAAAATCTCCTCGGGTTTGGAGTGCTCGAGTGATAATTTGCACAGAACTCTGGGGCCTGGGTTCCACACAGGATTTCAAGACCAGGGCCCCCGTGACTGAGGGGTGGTAAGTGATGTGTCAGCATTCGGTGACTTGAGTTTGGCCCCTGAGTTCTCAGACCTTGGTATTGTGGTTCTCAGTGTGGTGATGTGTGAGATGGGGCCTTTGGCAAGCAGGGTCTGGGGAAACTGCGTTCAGAAGCAGTCAGGGTAGTGCTGAGGATAGCAAGTCCTCACAAGGACAAATTCATCTCCCAAGCCACTCTGTGGCTTCCCCTTTCCTCTCATGTGTGGGTTTGCAGTTCTCACACATCTGCCTGCCCACCAGGCCCTTCCAGAGGTTACCCAGTGGGACTGTCAGATCTTGGACTTTGAGCCTCCAAAACTATGAACTCAGTGAACCTGTCTCTTTATAATGCTAGCCCACTGTGCTGGCTCGTTTTTATGTGGATTTGACACAAGGTAGACTCATCTGAGGGGAGAGACTTCAATTGGGAAAATGCTCAGTAAGATCAAGCTGTAGGCAAGCCCGTAGGGCATTTTCTTAAATAGTAATTGATGTGGAAAGGCCCAGCTCATTGTGGTGGTGCCACCGCTGGGTTGGTGGTCTTGGGTTCTGTAAGAAAGCAGGCTGAGCAAACCATAAGGAGCAAGCCAGTAAGCAGCATGCCTCTGTGACCTCTACATCAGCTCCAGCCTCTAGGTTTCTGCCCTCTTTGAGTTCCTGCCGTGACTGCCTTCAGTGGTGAATTTTGATATAGATGTGTAAGCCAAATAAACCCTTTCCTCCCTGTTGCTTTTGGTTGTGGTGTTTCATGACAGCAATAGAAACCCTAACTAAGACACCCGCCTCAAGCGTCTTGTTACAGTAACCCAGAACAGGCCAATACATAAGGTCCTGTGGCGGCCCTTTCAGACGGTGTTTTGGTTGCCACATGCCTGGTACAGCATTAGGAACTGAACACGTGGTTCATGACGTTCAGTGAGGCGGGCAGAGCAGCCAGTGTATGTTCCTAGGGAGGGAGAAGGCAGTGAGTGACCTCAGCCTTGGCTGTGAACAGCTAGGTGCTGCAGGATGCCCTCAGCTGTGCCCTGGGGCTAAAAAGCAGCCAAGCCCAAGACCACGTCCCTGCCCTCCCCTCACCCTTCTCAAGGCCGAGGACAGCCAAGAGGAGTCAGGACACCAGATCAGTGGTTGTTTTTCCATCCTGGGCCCCAGGCTGTTTCCATCACCAAACAGTGCCCAGAGTTACAGCGAGCCCCATGGTCCATGTGTGGGCCACCACAGAGGAGAAGTTGGCTCCTGCCTGACTGGGTCTCTAAGCAACACCACCACACAGGCACTCAGGGCATGGAGGTGCTGCCAAGCCTCAGCTCCCACCTTTGATTTGGCGTCTAGTGTTTCCACTGGCACTTTATGCCCCGTTCTCAGTACAGCGACTCTTCCAAACTGCCTTCCAAAGCCTTGGGACACAGGAGGCAGGCCAAGGGAGAAGCAGGGAGAAGATTCCCCAGCCATCTGCAGAATCTGCAGACCAATAAGGAACTCGGGTGCTAGTCCCCAGGCGTGGCTCCATGTCCTGCCTCTCTTGTTCACTGTCTGTGCTTCGGGTTGCTTAACTGTCTTCTGGGTGTGTTACATTACCCACCTTGCAGCGCTGTGGTGAGGGCTGAACCCAGGCTCACAGGACTGGAATGTGCAGACCCAGAATCAAGGGTTGACTCTGCCGTTTATTGATTGTGTGGCCTTAGGTGGGTCCCATACCTTCTGTGATGTTTGGTCTGACTGAGTCTTTTCAGTCAATGATGTGCCCCCCTCCTCACTCTGTCTTCCTGGCTCAACAGCCTCTCTTGGCATGTTTATCACGCCAGGAGGCCAGGAGACCTGGTGGCACCATCTCGCTTCCCTTTTGTGTGTACTTATTGAGAAGTGGCTGAGTTTCAGACACCGAGAGGGATCTGGAGAAGACCGCAGTACCTTGGAGACTCCAAAGTTCAGCGGTGTGCCATCCACATCTCTGGCTCCTCTCCATCCTTAGGCTGTGGCTCAGGAGGTCAAAGGGCACACCTTAAACTGAGATAGAAGAGCTTGCTTGAAGTCACTCAGGGAATTAACCACTGATTCAGAAGTCTGGCCCGCCTCCTTCCCCGCTTGTGTTTTGATGGGATTTTGGTTAAGAGGATGGAGCAGGCATGGAGAGGAAGGACAAGATGGCTCTATGGGTAAAGGTGCTTGCCAACAGCCTGGAACCGTCAGTCTGATCCCTGGCATCTGCGTAAGGATGAGTGGAAAGAAGTGACTCCAAATAGTTGTCTTTTGACTCCATATATATGGCATGGAATGACCTTCTCCCCCATCACACACACACACACACCACCACCACCACCACACCACCACCACCACACTACCACACCACCGCTGCCGCCACCACCACCACTACCACCATACCACTACCACATCACCACCACCACCACCTCCATCACCACACCACACCACTACCACTATCACCACCACCACCACCACCACCACCACCACCACCACCACCATCACACCACCACCACCACCACACCACCATCACACCACCACCACACCACCACCACCACCACCACCACCACCACCACCACCACCACCACCATTTTTAATTTAAAAGAAGACAGGAGAATGGTGGCATTTGGTAGCTGGGGTGACAGGAAGGATCAGATCAGCTTAGTGGTCAGCAATGAGTTCAGAGTGGCTGAAACCAAGTCTTTCTTACAGTGTGTGGGGGGGCAGGTAGAGGAGATAGGGTGCTGGAGGTCTTAGCCTGAAGCAACACAAGTGTCATCTGCACCTCTAGCCCAACCCTGAGCTCTGAGCTGGGGGCGTGTTTACTGCTCTAGAGGTGGTGGGACCTGGGAGAATGGAGTCGTTAATGAGGCATACATTTAAAGTCTGAAGTCTCATACAATAGCCAACTTAATCAGAGCAGCAGACAGTTTATACTCTGAGGATTAAAAAGAATGGCATGAGTAAGGTGTGCCGTCACAAAGGCGAGGCACACACGGCAAAAAACATGGTTTTCCGTAGAGGCATACAAACAAATGACAATAGCCAATTATAGTCAATAATCCAATTCACTCCTATCTGCTGTACGGGGGGTGGGGGGGCATGAAAACACATTCCAAAAATAATACTGAGTTTTGAAGAAACTGAAGTCACAAGACTTTTGTTTTGTTTTCTTGGAGTTTCTCGTAAGCACTCAGAATTCTACTCGCACAGCTCCATTCCTGGACTGTGTTCAGACAGGGACATACAGACGAGTTGGGAACTTCTGTGACTCCTGGAGCATACCGCCTTGATGAGTGAGTCTTGGAGGTGGGGGAGGTGTGGCTGGCTGCTCAGGTGCTCTGGGGCCTTGAGCTAGTCTGGGCTACCAGAGAAAGTTTCTGGGAGATAGAGGGTCTCATCTGGATCTGAAAACGAAGACTGGAGACAGCCAGGTGGGAGGGAGCAGGGAACAGTGTGGGGCAGAGCTCTGAGGAGCATGAGGAGACATGAGGGTCCAGAGTGGGGTCCAGAGTGAAGGGGACTAGCTTTGGAACAGAGGAATGGTTGGTTTTGTCTTCCTCAGGATGGGAGCTGGAGGTGAGGAGAAAGAAGAGGATGCAGGGTGGAGGGGGCGGGGCGGTGATGAGGGAAGGAGAGGGAATAGGAATGTCTCTGCTTTTGTTTCCACGTTCCCTGAACTCCTCATTCACTCTGTCCCAGTCACACACTGCTCTTCTCGGCCAACAGTGTTGCTCTTAATCCTGCCTCAGGACCTTTATACGTGCTATTCCTGTGGCTTAGATTACCTTCTCCTGTGGTCTTGGGGGCTTGCTTGTTGTCGTCCCCCCCATCTGTGCCACACACCACTCTCCCTGATGGCCCTCCCCCCACCTTCCATTGCTCCTGCCTTTTATTCCGATTTGCATATCCCCTGAGGATCTGCCACTTCCTGACATGCACAATCCCTGTACCCTTAGAATGTGACCTGCACAGAATCATCTGGTTTTGTGGCACCCTGAGTAGCAGCAGATGTGCAGCGGCAGGGTGGTGGGGGGTGGGTGTGGGTGTGGGTGGGGGTGGAGGTGGGAAAGTATGTTGCCTGGAGGAGTGTCTTACTTACTTTTCCATTGCTAAGACACCATGACCAAGGCAACTTGCAAAAGGAAGTTTAATTGGGGCTTACGTTTCCAAGGGTTAGAGTTTATCATGACAGAGTGATGACATGGAGGCCAGTGGCTGGAGCAGCAGCTGAGAGCTCATGTCTTGAGCAAGCAGGAGGCAGAGAGCACACTGGGAATGGCAGGAGTCCTGTGAAACCTCAAGCCTGTCCCCAGTGTCACACTTCCTCCAACAGGACCACACCTCCTAATCCCTCCCAAACTGTTCCAGTAATTGAGGATCAAATATTCAAACATATGAGCCTGTGGAGGCATTCTTATTCAAACTAACACATTCCACTCCCTGGCCTCTCTAGGCTCCTGGTGACATCATAATGCAAAATACGTTTAGTCCAACTTCAAAAGTCCCCTTAGTCTTTCAATCTCAACACTTTTTAGAAGTCCAAAGTCCTGCTGAGACTCAAGACAATTTCTTAGCTGTAACCTCTATAAAATGAAAAAGAGAAGAATATACATTACCATCCCACAATGGAGGAATGAGGGGCATAGTGAGGAAATACTGGACCAAAGCAAGATTGAAAACCAGCAGGGCAAATGCCGAATCCTGTAGCTCCCTGTCTGATGTCATAGGCTTAGATGGTTCCACCCTTCCAGTTTTGCTGACTGCAACATACTTTTCTCTCTTGGGCTGGTTCCACTCTCAGTCTGCAACTCTCCCTGGCAGATGCCCCTTGGCTCTGGCATCTCTAACATCCTGGGGTCTCCAGTGTAATCCTGGGTTCACTTTCACAGCTTTATGCAATGGCCTTTTAGGGCCTCCATGCAGGGACTCTCCTGCCACATGCAAAGCCAATTAAAGTGGCTTTCTTTAACTGCAGAGGAGGAGTCCACAACCCTTTCCCTTGTATATCCTACATGACTCTGAAGCTATAACCATGTGGACAACACTGCCAAGTTCAATTGCATGCCTGGGATGAGCTTGGCCCCTTTCAGTCACATTTGCAGCAGCTTTCCTTTGTTGTTGCTCTTTAAGAGCGCAACATTTCTTAGACCTTTTGCTCTTCACAAGCTGGAAGCTTAGCTGGATGGAGAGTAGACCTGAAGCCACCCTCCCTTTATTCCAGTGAAGATCAGGCCTTTCTTTAAACTGTGTCTGTTTGTTTTGTTGTTGTTTTTCAAGACAATGTTTCTCTGTGTAGCCCTGGCTGTCCTGGAACTCGCTCTGTAGACCAGGCTGGCCTCGAACTCACAGAGATCGGCCTGCCTCTGCCTCCCAAGTTCTGGGATTAAAGGTGTGTGCCACCACTGCCCTGCTCTTTAACTTATCTCTTTTAGCACAAGCTTTGCCTCCAATATTAATTTTCTGATGCCCTCTTTCTCTTCAAACTGTACATTTTGTTTTCCTTTTTGTCCTATTTTCTCTTTTTGATTGTAGACCTGCCCAAGACTGATTACTGATAACCACACTGCAGAGTCAAAATTAGTCTGTCTTGAAATCTCAAATAAAGAAATTAGCCCATTACTTTTCAGTTTAGCCTCAGGCAAGTTCTCAGGACAAAGGCTGAAATCAGTCACATTCTTTGGCAAAATATCACAAGAATGATCTCTAGTCCAGTTGCTAATATTGTTTTCCCCTGCAACCTCTTAAGTTCCATAGTGCACATTGCTCTCAGCATGACTGTCTTCCACACTCCTACTAGGATGGTCTGTTAGGCCCTGCTTAAAGCATTTGACTGCCTTTCTAGTCCAAAGTCCCAAGCCTACAGGGGCCATTCTTAGTCAAACCACCACAAGAGGTAGCCAGTAGTATAGATAGGAAGTGACATGGGTAGCTACTGGTGACCATACCTTTCCCACATCTAGAAAAAGTCCCCACTGGCACATAGATCAAACAGGCCTGCAGCTTCTTCCAAGCTCTGAGTCTCTAGGCCTGAGTTCTCATCTTGGTAGAGCTCCTGGGACCCTTCATCCTTAGCCTCTGGTGTGGGCAGGCCTTTGGCGGGAGGGGCTGTGGTTCTCTGGAGGTGGGCATGGTGCAGGGGTAGAGTTGTGAGGCCCAGGCTGGACCCCGAGGAGTGTCTGTGTGCTCAGTCCCCAACACTGTGGCCTCCTCCAAGGATTGCTTCAGTAGACAATCGGCCTTGGGAAGACAGGTGAGCTAGGGAAGATACTGACGGTGACAATCGTGACAGCTGATGCTAGCAGGTGCCGTTCACGGAATACTACTTAGGAAGTGCTGGGCTCTGCACTCTTAGCTGCTGATGCATTCTCTCACTAATGCTCTCCCAGGCGTGACTGCTTGCTTTTGAGGCTTGAACAGAGGTCCTCTTGCATGCTAGGCAAGTGCTCTAGCACTGAGTTACACTCTGCCAATGTGCCTGAGTATTTGAGAGCTGGAGGTTACCTTTCATCCTTCTCAGATGAGGCAACTGGGGCTGGGGGACAAGGGGGCTTTTTATAGAAGGTACTAAATCAGTGTGGTCGATGTCTGTGGAGGACAGTGTCTGCCTTCAGATCTCCAGGAGAATTAGGTCAGCATATAACTGACTGTAAGGTACCAGTGAGGGCTCAAGTCAACGGCAGAGGAGCCTTCCAGCTCCAAATAAGGACAAGACTGCCTAAGATGCTGAAAGGCCTTAGGCAGAAAAACATGCATGTGGTGGAAATAAAAGTTGTAGGTGTGCGTGCGTGCGTGCGTGCTCTGACCTTCTATAGCTAGTCACACCTTTCATCCCCACTCTTGACTCCTAGCTCAACCACAGGCTGATGGGAGAAATTCTGCCACCAGAGCCTCAGTTCTCAAATGCTTTGTCATCCTGACGGGTGTGGCAGTGTGACATTGATGTAAGGGTAAATTTTTCTTTAAATTTATTTACTTCTATTTTATGTGTATGAGTGCTTGCCTGCACATGTGTGCACCATGTGAGTGCCTGGTGCCTGAAGAGGTCAGAAGATCCCCAGAAATTGGCTCATTCGCATCTTTGTTTTTGAGGCAAAGTCTTGGTGTGTAACTCAGCGTGGACTTGAACTTGAACTCATTATCCTCCTACCTCAGCTGCCTGAATGCTGGCTTACTCCAGGTGGGTACCCCCACATCCAGGCTTTGGTTTGCACCTTGAATGTTCCCCAAAGGCCTGGATGTTGAGGGATTGGTCTCTAGCTTGGTGCTGTTGGGATGTGGAAGTTGGGGGCTAGGGGTGGTCCTCAGATTCTTGGGAGTATAGTCTTGAGAGAGACTATGGGACACTGGCCACTTCTTTTTCCCGTAAGGCTCTGCCCACTGAACCCTGCTATTGTATGCCTTCTTGCCATAGACCCAAACCACAGAGCCAACCAGCCATGAGCTGAAACCTCTACACCGTGAGTCAAAACAACACTTTTCTTTTTTATGAATGAATTATCTTGCTATTGTATGCCTTCTTGCCATAGACCCAAACCACAGAGCCAACCAGCCATGAGCTGAAACCTCTACACCGTGAGTCAAAACAACACTTTTCTTTTTTATGAATGAATTATCTTGGGTGTTTTGTTACAGCAACAGGAAGCTGACAAACACACAGGTCTCAGCATGGTGCCTTCATGCCCAGGAGGGACAGGGATCTCCAGGTTGAGGCCATGACAGAAGGGGAAGTATCAGTGTGCAGAGGATTCCAGGCAGACAGTCCTGGGGGGCCCAGTTTCTGGGGGGGGCAGTCTGACTTATTTATGTCCCCAAAGCCCATCAAGGTGGGTCAGAGGGAGCCACCTAACCAACACACAACACATAGATCGGGCCACTCTCCCAGGCCTCTCATCCTGCTGCAGGATTGGGCAGGCAAGATCCTGACACCCATCAGCCCCTGCCTTTTGGTTGCTGTGTGAGTGGGTGGCTCCCACCTTCTCTAGCTCATTAGGTGTGAAGACCCAGGAGTCTCCAAGCCCCGGAAGTTTTCTAGGCTGGGCCTTGGGCCAGGGTCTGCATCACCTGGCAAGAAGTAAGGGCATGAAGAGTGGGCTGAGACCAAGACTGGGAGACTCCTGGGTAAGTGGAAAGGTGCCCACTCCTCAGAGGTGCTCTAGGCCTCTAGAGCTCAGGGGGAGCTGGGCTAGCAGTCCAATAAGATGAGAGGTTGCCCATCAGACACTGGCTGGAAAGCCAGGGAAGTGGCCAGTCTGAGTCTTCAGGGAGAGAAGATTGACAGGAAAAGGTTTGTCTGAATCCAAACCTGAGGGCAGGAAGCAGGATAAGGTCAGGATGTGGTGGGTGGGTCCGGTCCTGAGAGCCTGAGCTCTCAGCCTAGTTCCTCCTCCCCTGCCCAGTTGAAAACCCTGGGGCGAAGAACGGGAATTAGCACCCTGTAGTCACAGGCCAGAGGATCACCTTAGGATGCACGCCAGACACCCTTTCAGGAAGGACCCACAGCGGCCATGGGTCCAGTCCAGTGTTGCCGCTTGATCAGATGTGACATTGTGGTGAGTGACCTCACCTCCCTGGGGCTCAGTCTTCCTCTGTAAAACGAGTTTTAATGGCCAGAAGGATGTACGCTTGGCTTGCTGGTTTGTTTGGATTTTTTGAGACAGGGTCTTTCTATGTAGTGCTAGCTGGCATGAGAACTGCCTTGTAGACCAGGCTGGCCTCAGACTCAGAGATTCACCTGCCCCCGCCTCCTAAGGGCTGGGATCCAAAGCATGAGTTATCACGGCTGGCAGGGAGCCCTCAGCAGCCACAGGCCTGTCATCACCGTTACCCACGTAGCCAACCGTTCTCCAGTCAGAAAACACTCTTGTAATTACTACCTCTCATCGTGTAGGGACAAGGAAAGGGTTAACCTCACAGGGTTGCTAGGAAGGTTAACTGAGCTACTGCGGAAGGAGTGTGGAGCAGAGCCTAACACACAGTGATCATGGGTGGATGTCTCTGTCACTGTCTGTCGCTGTTGTAGTGTTCATCCTGAAGATGATGAGCAGGGGAGCACAGAGCAGGCTAAGGGATGCAGCCAGCGGGAGGGGACGCTCACACAGTGGATGCTCCCTCCTCCACCCTGTCGGTCCAGACCTCATCTGCAGGCACTGTTGGCTCCTCTGGAGCTGGCACCAGCCCCAGCCAGGCTGAAGAGCCAGCGGCGGGGCCACACGTGGGGCCGCACGTGCTGCTGGGAGGGCCTGCTCACATGTCCACCCATGAGGGGCCTCCTGCCTTGCAGTGGAGCTGGCCAGTCCTTACAGGGTGTGGCCCTTCCTCCCCCTTGGTAGGCAGGGCCTCCTGGCCAATGGCTGTCTGCAGTCACCCTGTTCTTTGCCAACCCCCCAGACTCTTTTAAACCGAGTCCAGATGCTGGTCTGGTCAAGTGCAGTCCCCACAGTGTCCCTTCCATCCTACAGCAGCAGCCTCCTCCCTCCCACCCTGGTCCTGCCTCACAGCTGACACCTGTTCCAGCTGCCAGGGTGGCTGAGCTGAAGGTAGAAAACCAGGAGAATGGATTCTGTTTGTCTAAGGAATGGCTCTGTATGGGTGGGTACGTGATGCAGTGGATAGAGGTGGGGCTCCAGGTCGGCAAGGTTAGTGTGAGGACTCTCTGGGAGAAGCAGGGAAATTGGGCACAGTGAGGGGGCTGTCAAGATGGCTCAGAGGGTAAAGGTCAAGACCTGAGTTTGCCCCCCCCGGAACTCATGTGACGGTAGAAGGAGATAACCAGCTCTCTAGGGCTGCCCACCATGTGCATGCTGGGGCACATATGCCCCTTCCACACAATAGTAACCGAAGAAACTTTTAAAGAGATAGTGATAGTGATAGTGAAGAAATAGAAATGTCACAAAACCAACAAACACTGCGACAGCCCCGTGCCCCAGACCCCGCACCCAGCAGCCTCCCCGACCCCTGTGCTTTGCTGGTCGCCTTTAAAGGAAGGTGGTTTCTCTTGTTTATTCAGGCTTCCCTCTGCCATGCTGGCACATGCAGCTTTGCTGACAGCTGTGGACATGTTCCCACTTGGGCCCAGAGTCAGTTCATTTGTACTTAAGGATGTTTTTATTTGTTATTATTTTGTAATTCTTATTTATCTGGGGGGTTTTTCCTTTTGAACAGGGTCTCTCAGTGTAGGCCAAGCTGGCCTTAAACTTGTGGTGATCCTCCTCCTTCAGCTCCTCAGTGTGTGGATTACCATAACCGCTGCAATTAATTAATTAACTAATTAATCAAATTATTAGTGGTTTTTTTTTTGGTTTTTCGAGACAGGGTTTCTCTGTGTAGCTTTGCGCCTTTCCTGGAACTCACTTGGTAGTCCAGGCTGGCCTCAAACTCACAGAGATCCGCCTGGCTCTGCCTCCTGAGTGCTGGGATTAAAGGCGTGCGCCACCACCGCCCGGCCAAATGTGTAGTCCAGGCTGGCCTCGAACTCATGATCCTCCTGCCTCTGCCTCCTTCAGCAAATCCCACCGGTGCGCGCCACCACAACCGGCTAGTTTTTGAGATAGAGTCTCACTCTCTAGCTTAGGCTGGCCTAGAACTCATGGCAACCCTCAGGTCTCAGCCTCATAAGTGCTGAGGCTATCAATGTGAGCGCACATTATTAGTTTTGAATGCTCGGCCTTAGCTTAGCTCTTATTTTAATCTGTTTCTCTTTATCTGCATTTTTGCCTCAGGGCTTTTTACTTTCCTTTTTTTCTGTATATTTTACTTTCCTGCTGTCTCCATGTCTGGCTGGCAGCTGCCTGGCTTCTGGCTTTGGGTTTGTCTCTCTTTTTCTCTCTCATTCTCTCCTCCTTTTTCTCCTTTACCTAGATTTCTCTTCCTACTTATTCTCTCTGCCTGCCAGCCCTGCCTATCCTTCTCTTGCCTAGCTATTGGCTGCTCAGATTTTTATTAGACCAATCAGGTACCTTGGGCAGGCAAGGTGAAACAGCAGCACATCTTTACATAATTAAACAAATGCAGCATAAATGTAACACATCTTTACATCGTTAACAAAAGCAGAAGAAACAAATGTAACACACTTTTACACAGTTAAAGTAATATTCTGCAGCATAAACAAATGTAACATATCTTTACATAGTTAAATATTCCCAACACGTGTGTATGTGAGAGGGGTGTGTGTGTGTGTGGTGTATGTGTGTGTGTAGTATGTGAGTGTGTGTGGTGTATATGAGTGTGTGTATGTGTATGTATGTGTGTTTGTGTGTAGGTGTAGTGTATGTGAGTGTGGAGATAAGAGATGGGCATCTGGCTCTATTATTCTCTGCCTCAGTCCCTCAAGACAGAGTCTTTCATGGAGCCCAGAACTAGGTTGATGCCAATAAACCCAGCAATCCTCCTGCCTCCTACCACAGCACAGTGCTGGTGTTACAAATATATAGAACATCACCAGCGTTTTACACAGGTGCTGGGGATTGCACCCCCCCCCCCACATACCTCAGCAAGCACTCTTACTCACTAAGCTGTCTCCCCAGCTCCTACAGAAGCTTTATTTTTATTTTTATTTTATTTGTTCTGAAACAGGATCTTTGTAGCCCTGGCTGTCCTAGAACTCTCTGTAGACCAGGCTGGCCTCAAATTCACAGAGATCCACTTGCCTCTACCTCCCCAGTGGGGGATTAAAGACGTGTACCACTATGCCTGGTGTCTTAGTTATGCTGTCTATTGCTGTGAAGAGACACCATGACTAAAGCAATTATTTTGTTTTGTTTTGTTTTTTGAGACAGGGTTTCTCTGTGTAGCTTTGTGCCTTTCCTGGAACTCACTCTGTAGACCAGGCTGGCCTCGAATTCACAGAGATCCGCCTGGCTCTGCCTCCTGAGTACTAAAGCAATTCTTTTTCTTTCTTTCTTTCTTTTTTTTTTTTTTTTTCAGAGCTGAGGACCAAACCCAGGGCCTTGCACTTGCTAGGCAAGCGCTCTACCACTGAGCTAAATCCCCAACCCACTAAAGCAATTATTTTTTTTAAAAGATTTATTTATTTATTTATTTATTTATTTATTTATTTATTTATTTATTTATTTATTATGTATACAGTGTTCTGTCTGCACACATACCCGCAGGCCAGAAGAGAGCACCAGATCTCATTACAGATGGTTGTGAGCCACCGTGGTTGCTGGGAATTGAACTCAGGACCTTTGGAAGAGCAAGCAGTGCTCTTAACCTCTGAGCCATCTCTCCAGCCCTCCACTAAAGCAATTCTTATAAAGGAAAGCATTTAATTGGGGCTGGCTTACAGTTTCACAGGTTTACTCCATTATGGTCATGGTGAGACATGGTCACCATGGGGTGCAGGCAGACATGGTGGTGGAGAGGTATCTGGGAGTTCAACACCTTGATCTGCAGGCAACAGGAAGTGAACTGAACACCACACTAGGTGTAGCTTGAGCATATATGAGACCTCAAAGCCTGCCCCCACAGTGACACACTTCCTCTAACAAGGCTATACCTCCTAAAAGTGCCACTCCCTATAGGTCAAGGATTCAAACACCTGAGTCTATGGGGGCCATACCTATTCAAACCACCACATCTGGTAATAATAGTTTAAAATGGACATGCACATGTTTACAGATTCCAGGGTGGTAATGGGATTCACAGTCCCATCATGCTCACTGGCACATCCATCTCTATCCATGTTGTTTTATTTTATTTTTACATTTATTTATTTAGTGTGAGGGGTAGGGGGAGGATGTGGTATAGTATGTGTGTGAGGATAAGAAGATAACTTACTAGGGTCATGGGTTCCAGGGGCGTCAAACTCAGGTCATTGGCCTAAAGTGTCTCTATCCACCATCCTGCCACCCCCACCTTGCTTTGACTTTTTAAAGATTTATTTGTTTTATTTTATGTGTATACCTGTTTGCCTTCATGTGTGTATGTGTACCACGTGAGTACCTGGTGCCCTAGGAGGTCAGAAGAGGGCATCCGGTACCCTGGGACTGGAGTTACAGATGGTTGTAAGCCACTATGTGGGTGTTGGAAACTGAATCCAGGTCCTCTGCAAGAGCAACCAGTTCACTTAACTGCTGAGCCATCTCTCCAGCCCCGAAGAATTTGTTAGCATTTAGTGAATGTCCCTGTGTGGACACAGGTGCCTCCTCAGCCTTCTGCTGAATCCTTGGGTCTTCAGGATGACTGGTTGCCTAGGGGCTTTCCCTCCCCCGAACTGCGTAGTTGCCAACCACACCACATCCGTGGTAGGGGCAGCTCCAGTCTTGTTTTTTGGCAGCCTTTCCTAGTGTCTGCTCACTGACCGGTGCTCACAGTTTATCCACGTGGACAGTGGACTGAAGCTCCATTTCCTCTGTGAGTGGTGATGCTTCAGCACTAGCTTCCCCAGCCACCTGGATGATATTTGCTGGAGCTCATCCCATGGTGATGTATGCTGCTGACATTCCCTCAGCCTCCATGGGGCCGAGACTGTGGTTCACGTGGCCCTGAGGTTTCCAGATCTTCCTCCGTCTGGACAGCACGGTGGTGGCCGAAAGGTGAGAGAGAGCCTCATCTTCTCCCCCAACCCCGACTTTTTTGTTTGTTTATTTTTTATTTTTTTTTAAAGATTTATTTATTTATTACGTACACAGAAGAGGGTGCCAGATCTCATTACAGGTTGTTGTGAGCCACCATGTGGTTGCTGGGAATTGAACTCAGGACCTCTGGAAGAGCAGTCGGTGCTCTTAACCTCTGAGCCATCTCTCCAGCCCTGTTTGTTTATTTTTGAGACAGGGTCCCACTGTGTAGCCTTGGCTGTCTTGGAACGCACTATGTAGATCAGACTGGCCTAGAATTCATAGAGATGCGCCTGCCTCTGCCTCTCCGGGGGCTGGGATTGAAGGTGTACGTCACCATGCCCAGCCCAGCTCAGCTCATATTTTGAGATGCATCTCTTACTGGCTAGACTGACTAGCCAGTGAGCTCCAGGGTCACCTGTCTCTGACTCCCTGATGCTGGGATTACAACTCAGGGATTTGGGGATTAAATTTAAGTTCTTGCTTTAAAAAAAAAAATCATCCCTTTTTTTTTTTCTGCCTCATCTTATGCACAATTCAGAGAGCTGCTCCTTCACAGTGGCCGAGTAGTATTTTATGAGATGTTATAGCCCCAAAGCTTCCCTTTCAAATTTTATGTATTTTTATTTTATGCATATGGGTGTTTTGCCTACATGTGTACCACATGTGTGCAGTACCCACAGAGGCCAGAAGAGGGTGATAGATCCTCAGGAGCTAGAGTTACAGCCAGTTGTGAGCTGTCGTGTGGGTGCTAGGAATTGAACCTAGGTCCTTTGGAAGAATAACCAGTGTTCTTAAGCTCAGTGTGCTGGGCCATCTCTCCAGTTCCTCATCAGCTGTTCTTCATCTTTGGCTTCTAGCAACTTCTTTCTTAACAGGATGCTTGTTGGCATATACTCAGATGATTGTGGACGTGAGAGGCAAGTGGCATTCCCTGTGGCATCTGTGACTATCAGCAGAAGGCAGCCTTCACTCAGAGGTTTGACTTCCAGCGTCAGGAAGGTGCTGTTGAGTGACTTTGCCAGAGAGCCATGTGCAGCCTTCTGCAAGACATCATCTTCATGTCTGTGGAAATCAAGTCAAGGCAGGCTCTTGTGGCAGGCAGTGGTGGCGCACACCTTTAATCCCCACACTCAGGAGGCAGAGGCAGGTGGATCTCTGTGCGTTCAAGGCCAGCCTGGTCTACAGAGTGAGTTCCAAGACAGCCAGGGCTACACAGAGAAACCCTGTCTCAAAAAACAAACAAACAAACACCCCCCCCCAAAAAAAACAAACAAACAAAAGACAGGTTCTTGCTACATTGTCTAGGCAGGCCTCAAACTCGTATTCCTCCTGTCTCAGGCCCTCAGTGTTTGGACTATAGTGTATATGACCATGTTCTATACATTTTTGGGGGAAGGTGGGGTGGGGACCAAGAGACTTGAATATAGGACCTTAGGAATACCAGGCAAGCCAGTTTTGCTGTGAGAGATGCCCGTCTCCTTTTGGAGCATACAATCTGGACGACTTCTATGGTTTTCCACAGCTCTGAACAAATGTTTAGAACAGCAAAGCTATGCGCCCCAGCACACAGACAGTGACCACATGCATGAACATATGCCATTCTCTTGGGTAACCATGACCTTCCAGATTTTTATAGAGCCACTCAGCTTGAAGGACATTGCTTTCAGATTCACCCTTCATCAACACACTGTCTCTCCCCCCCCCCCCCCCCGCCTCCCGCCACCCCCATTCCCCAGGTATGTTGCTACCTGGCAAGTCCTTGCAACACTGTAAGACAAAACCTTGAAATCTCCTCTGAATGGAAAGTGCCCCCACAGCCTTGGGCCCCAGAGTCTTGCACTTGCTGGACCAATGCCCCCCAGTGCAGCCAATGCCACCTTTAAATGACAAGAGCTCATTTTTGAAGTCTTCCACCTCCTAAATTTAGAAGCGTAGATTAAATCCAAATAAGTGGTTAGTTACATAACTTCACATCCCTCTTCACAGCCCCCTCCCCTTGGAATAATCAACCTTAATCAGCTAACAGTGGGGCCCTGGATGTAGCCCCAATCCCCCAGAAGCCATTAAGCTTATGTAAGGAATGACATTGGCCTGGTGTGTTAGGAGGCTTTAAAATGCATCATCTGTCACCCTATCTTCCTCCTCTCAGAGTGTGTCCTGATCCATACATACCTACAGACACACTCACTCATGCTCACCACCCCCCAACCCCGCCACCCCTCACATGTCCATCAAAATGCCAAAGCTGCTTAGCTAGCCTAGGCTTGAGTACAGGCAAGCTGAGAGAAGGCTGTACTCATCAGAAGGTTCAAATTTATCGCCTAAAAATAAAACCCCTGAATCTGTAAGAACAGCACATCCGGAGAAGAAGGGAACTCTCTGCCAGAGACCCACTGACAGGGAGTGGAAAGTGAGGGGCAAGGGGGGAGATTTGAGAGGAAAATTTGGATTCTTTGAACTGCCCAGCAAAGAAATGGGCAGCCAGAGGGAGCTCCCTGTTGGTGGGGGTGAGAAAGCAGGAAGTTAAGAATTCCTGCCCTGAGCACAGATTGAGTAGCGGGGTTTATCCACAGTCTGCCGCATGCTAGGAACTGTGTTCTGTGGCTACTGATGGAGAAGGCAAAAGGGTGGCATCTCACATGCCAAACTCTGCCAACCGAGAGGCTTCTTGCAGTTCTGGACACACAGAGGGGGACTCTGAAGATCAATAAGAAAGAGTTATCTTGAGTGATTAGCAATGTCTGCCATGGGTGCAGAAAAACAGTGAAGGGTATGTTATTTGTCAATGCTCTATCATATCATTTATTAATTCCGGTGTAGGCAAGGAAGCTGGGGTTCACAGCAGGTTTCCAGTCGGTAGGTGGCAGAACCAAATATGGACACAGGCAGTCTGGCATCAAGTCTGTTGTGGCCAGTACATTATCCGCTACTCCATGATGTCAAGAAAGGTCTTGAGGCTCAATATGTAACCACCAGGTAGCAGGGTCCCTCATCTTCAAATGCCATTTAGGTTTGCAGTCTCTTCGTTTTGACTTTAAGACTGCAATGGCTGCCCCAGGTCACTCCCAGACTCTGGACAGACCCTCCAGTAATCCATCACCCATCTCTGACTCCTGACCCTGAGAAGTGAGACTGTATGGGTAGTCCTTCCTATCATACAAAAGGAGAAACTGAGGCAACCAAACATGAGCTGCCCTCTTCCTCCATCCCTGGCTATGGAGACACACCAGAACCCAATATTCCTGGCCAGAGAGCCCATTCTGCAGCAGATACAGTGCAGGAGGTTCAAGGGGGCGGAGGGATCTTGGTAAGATACTTGAGTCACATGCCTCTCGGCCCAGCTTGCCATAGCAGCAGCTGGCTTCTTGGTCCCACCTGTTCCATATCGGCTCCCTGACGAGGTCTTTAGCACCATACCACAAAATCAGGTTCAGGGTAGCCCTCAGCCTCAATCACATGATACCTTGCATGGACACCCCACTCTTGGATAGCATGTCTGTGGTCAAGCATCCTCAGAGTTTCGTCTCTGTAGTCTGCAGGCCCCTTTCCAACGGCTTCTCATGTCCCCTTCTAAGTCATCCACATCCTTCCCTCTCAGAGCCCTGTCCCTTCAGCCCTACTGTCCACCTTTATGTCTCCCACTTCTTCCGGGGGCAGATTTCACCCCCTCTCCCAGCTCAGAAACACAGCTGCCAGAGAGGGGAGATTTCACAAGGGCCAGTGGTTAGACCCAAATGCAAAAGTTCTCAAACCAAATGTGGCCTGGGGCTGTCACACCCTCACTCTTCTTGTAAACACAGGGACAGTAGGATAACAAAGCAACTTGGGCTCATTGAGGCCACTCAGGAGCTTGGCCCAGACCCCAGAGCTGGGGGATCCAAGAGCAAGGCTGCTTTTGTATGGTGCCAGTTGGTGCCTTGTTGTGCAAGGCTGGGGGATGGGGCCAGGGGCCAGGGCTGCTGAGGCTGGGAAAGAAGGCTAGGTACTTCTGCCCACTGGAAGTTAACCTTGGATGGGCTTCAAAGCAGGCAAAGAGGTTTCCTGACGCCACAGAAGTGCCTCCTCCTCTGTGATTAAACCCCGAGGCTCACCCTTGCATACAGATAAGTCAGGAGGCAAACTTCTGGCTGCAAAAGGTGGACCCTGGACATCCACTGCTTCCGGAATGGACTTGAGCCTTTCTTTACAGCCCATTAACTGAAGCTGCCTGGAAAATCACAGAGGCCAGTCATTTCCAAATTCTTGGCATCAGATCTCTTTGCACAAACAAAATCTTTCTTGAAAACTCAGTCCGTTGAAACAGCAAAGCTCACCAGGTGTCCAGGTGGGATGATCCTGGGGCCCCTCTAAAATGCCGGAGAAATAAAGCATCTGCCTGGGTTTCCCTCAGGTTGGGGGTTCCGGTTTTCGGAACCCCCTGCCCCAGCAAGGGTTAAGAGGGGCTGGAAGTGCCTGCCGACAGCCTAGGATACTGTGATTGTCACATCTATTTCTGTCACCTGTTTGCCTTTCTGAGCCCCGTGCCGCCACAGCTGACATTTAAATGAGTTTGCATTTGTGGATCCCACACCAACTGGTGCTGTGGGTGCCGTGGGGTACTGAGTAAGGAGGGCCCAAACTGGACAGATGGAAGGGAGTGCCTATGGGGATTATGATGGTGTGAGCGCAGACCATGGGCAGTGGCCGGAAGCGTCTGGAGTGCCTTAAAGAGACAAACCAAGGTGCTGCAGAACACTGGGAGATGGGCAGGACTGTTCTAGGCACTCTTCCCTCGTGCTGTGTGGCCCCAGCCAAGCCTCACCTTCTCTCATGATGATTTCATCATGAGGACCATTGTTTCCCCAAACACGAAGTGTGTTATACCCACCATGGCCAGACACAGTATCACCTCATTGAGAAACTTTTTGGTCTGTCTCCCTTGGACTTTGGCTTCTGGTGGCTTACCAGGCTCTGGGGTGGGTGGGCAAGTCTCAGGGCAATGCCAGATGTCTCACTGTGACCAGCCCTGAGATATCACTGAACAGCCCTGCTAGCTGGACTGGAAAGTGTGTTGGTTTCTATGCAGAGTCGTGTTTCATTTCTGCAGAACAGTTCCTGTGTTCTTTCTCCCCCCGGTGATATCAGTCAGGTCATTTCAACTATTAACAGGCTTAAAGCAAACAACAAAAAAATCAATTTAACATCAGTATGGCATGCATGGGGTGAGGCACAAGAATATGTTAAGATGGGAAGGATGGCTGGCTGACCTACTGACATGGTGGACCCCCGCTGCCCCAGCCTTTGACATTGACTCTGGGACAGCAACAGAGGGAAGGCTGGGTTGATGACTCAGGAACCAATAGCCATCAGGTGAACAAGTCAGTCAGGGTCTGTGGGCCTCTTGGTTACCAGGAACTGTTTTGTGGAGTTGTAAAGTCTGGAAGACAGAGGGCAGGTGGGAAGCCACTTTTGAGGAATTCCATAGGGCACTCGGCTTTATAGTGTCAGAGTGGACAGGTTTCCCACACAGGCCTGGCTCTTCACCAGACAAGACCCTTCCTTCCAGCATTCAACCCTCTGGGTTCACGGCCTTAAACCCCACGTGACCTTGTGGTGCTCTTGAACATGGGCTAAAGCCCAGAGTGGCTTACTGACTTCAGCTGGAAATCTGGGGCCTCATTGGAAGGTTGGCGGGTAGCTCTTGGAGTGGAAATCTCATGGGTAGGCATGATATAGGCATCCAAGGACTCGCAGACAAGGTTGTCAAGACTCCCCGGATCTATGATTCGAGAGGCAAAGTCCCGGGATCACCCAGGCCTGGGTCATGTGACCTAGAGGAAAGCAGGCCAACTTGATTGACAGCTTTGACCCTGTACCCATCAAAGAAGTCAGTGTTCCCAAAGGAAAAAGCTGAAAAAAAGAGTGAAGGCTGCTGGGTAGGCAAGGAACATGGATGGGGCCTCCTGTGCCGTCTTGCCTCTTTCGGCTGTAGTCTTCTCTGTAAACAGGGACAAGAATGGACGGGTCCTTTGAGAACCGTTGAGGAGATGAAATGATGTCACACATGTGAAGGCCTGGCTCTTAGCACTAACACTCTGTAAATGTCAGCAATTTAAAATGTTTTTTTCTTTCTTCTTCTTTTTTTCCCCCCACAATTAAGGACACTAAATCAAGAAGTGACTTTTGGCCAGATGTGCCTACCAGATGCCACATGCACCTTTAGTCCCAGCCACAGAGGTCATCTGGGTAGCCAGTGAGGGTTCAAATCTCAGAACCAGGACTGAGACTGTGCAGTGGGGATAGCTAGCATGGATTGAGCACCTGCTGTATACCAGTCCTGGACTGTGCTTCTACAGGCATCTCCCTCCAGTCTCATGAGTTAGATGCTGTTGTTAGAAGCCTCACAGGTCACTGAGGAAACAGAGGCAGGACATGATAAGTCTTCCTGTGTAACCCAGGCACAGCTGTAAGTGATGGAGCTGAGCTTATCTACCTTAAGATAAGAAGGAATCTCCTGGGACCTTCTGGGAGGTTCACAAGTCAAACTCAGGTGGAAGCTTGGCGAGAGCACTGTCTAGGCAAGAGCTGGGAGTGCTAACTGAAACTGGATCTTTGTCATTGCTGGACTGTGAAGCTTCTGTCACTGCTGTATATAATTGTCACCCTGCCCCAGCACCTCTACATCTGTCATGGAATATTTAAACCTTCAAGAGTCAGGATCCAGCAAGAAGGGGACTAGGGAAAGCAGAATAGACAGCTAGCAGGGTTGCTATAACCGCTGAACATCAGTGTCTTGAGAGAATGTATCAGTCAGCTCTGTTATAGTCATGCCGTGTAACAAGCCACCCCAAAGCTTAGTGGCTTGAGACAGGAACCGCTTATTGTTCAGGACCTGTGGCTTGACTAGTGTTTGGGCCAAGTTAGGCTCCACTGGGTGGCCCCATATCCGATTCTTGGGTCTCTCATCTTCCTGACCTCTGTCAGGCTGGCAGAACTGTTCTCATGGCACTGAAGGCAGCAGCAGACCCATGAAAGCACTCACTGGATTTAAGAGATATTGTAGATATTAGTTGACTGAGTACTGGTCAATATGCAGGTCTTGGTCCTATGACTCAAGGTCTGGCACGATCTTCCCTCTGGGTCCCTATAGACCTTGCCTCCTCTTATCCCTTCACTTGTTCAGCATGGCCCTGTAGTCTCTGACTTGACTGTTCTCTGCATCATTCATTCTGGAAGCATTCATGAGGCTCCCACTGGGCCCCATCTCACTCATACCCAGAGAAGCCTCCTTGTTCCAGGCTGAGTTATGTCCCTGATCCTCATGCTGAAGACTTGACTGCTGATATCTCAGTGGGACCCATGTTTACAGACAGTGTTCCCTGTGGCTTTGAGCTTGCTATGTAATTGATGATTTCCTCCAATGGTTCCCAATACTCTGGCTCCCATTCCCAATGCTAGGACCACAGGAGTATCCATCACTCCCGGCTCTTGGAGACAGGGTCTTATAGCTGTGACATATTTATCTACTTGTTTGTTTATTTATGGTTTTCTTAGTTTTTTTATGGTTTATTTATGGTTTCTCTGTGTAGCCCTGGCTATCCTGGAACTCACTGTGTGGACCAGGCTGGCCTCGAACTCAGAGATCTGCCTGCCTCTGCCTCTGCCTCCCTAGTGCTTGGATTAAGGCATGTACCACCACTGCCCAGCAGCTGTGACACATTTAAAGGAGCCCATTGGGCTGAGTATGAACCAGTGTCACTGGGGCAGACACTGCAAGGTTGTGGGGAGCACTGTGCACACCAGAAGGTAGAGATCTTAGCAGAGTGTAAGCAGGAAAATCCAGTCTGTCTGTCTTCCTCCCCATTGCTCTTTGAAGGTCCAGAACTACAATTGACTTAACTAGGTACTCAATAAATACTGCTTTTAATAAAAAAGTTCTACATATCTATCACTGAGCCAAACTCGCTCATGTCAAGCAGCTAAAAACAAATCAAATTCCCAATTAAACAAGCCCCAGAGTCTCCGTTTTGCAGGACTGATGGCTGACCCTGATTCAGCGTAAAGAACTGTGTCATCCACATGAGTATGTGAGTCCTTATGGACCCTGTAGCTCGAATCCTAAGAATCCTATTATTAAGACCCTGAAGTCTTGATAATAAAAACTCAGAGCCGGATAGTGGGGGTAAATGCTGGAAGATCAGAGAGACAAAGGAGCCAGCCACAGACACCTCTTACCTCTCCAACTCCTCAGCTTGAAACTGCTGAGCTCCTGTCTCCTCCCACCCTATATTCCTCTCTCCACCTCCCTAGTGCTGGGATTAAAGGTGTGTGCCTCCCAAGTACTGGGATCAAAGGCATGAGATCCCAAGTGCTGGGATTAAAGATGTGCGCCACCACTGCCTGGCCTCTATGGTTAACTAGTGGCTGGCTCCGCATTCAAGCTTTATTTGTTAGAGCACAAACAAAATATCCCCACAGGACCCTACTGGGCTCTCCTTCAGTGTCATGGCTAGGAGCTGTGCCTGGGAATATGAAGGGGGGGAAGGACTGGGGAGGCATGTCTAGAGTTTCCTCCTGTGAGTGACTTAGGACAGACAGGACTCCCGGGGAAAACAGGGAGACTCATGAGCGAGGAGCAAGAGAAACAGGACAGGAGAGAGGCACTGTGTGGCAGGGGTGTCAGCAGGCACAGGGGAAGGGAACTTGAATCTGCAGGCTTTACCCATGTTAAACAGAAAAGTCACAGGAGAACAGGGGTGTGCACTAATGACCAGGCAGTGTTCATGGGAGGCAAACACAGGATGAAAGGCCGAGAAGGACTGGAGGGTTGAGGCTCAGCCTCTTCACAGGGGCTGGAGGTACCTGTGGAGGGAGAACAAATGACACCAGGAGATAAGCCTGGAGAACAGTGACCTGGACAGATAGCCCCTGGGCTGGAAGCTTGGTGCTTGATTTTAAGGCTCTTCCTTTGGGATCTGGTGATGGGAGTCTCACCTTGCTGACTAGCGACATTGCAGAGAAAAACTGAGGATGGCTGAGGTCCTCTGCGCTGGGTCCTGTCTCTAGGTAGGTACAGGAACTGCCCTTCTCTCTTGATGAGACACAACCTAGTGATGCCAAAACCTAGGCCACCAGCTGCTGCACCAAGGGCCCTTCAGGGCTTCAGCTGTACACCCAACCCATGTCTGTTTCTGACTGCACCATGTCCTGTCTCCACCCATCCTTGGCTTCCCTCAGACAGGCCCTGACTGTGACACAGAAACAGACTCCCAGGCAGGAAGTGGTTGGTGGGATTGTCCTCAGGGTCAGAACACTGGGACCGCAGACCCTGAAGTCAGCACTGGGCAGTATTCCTCACCAAGGATCCCATGACTGCGTGGAGCATCTGGTGGATGTTTGCAGATCTTGGAGTTGCAACAAACTTGTGTTGGAGGCCAAGAGGGAGTCCAGTCAGTGGACCTCCTAAGGATTAGGGAATAAAAAGCTGGCCCTTTGACAGTACTCATTGTGTGCTTCATTCATTCACTCACTCACTCACTCATTCATTTTAGAGAGAAGGTCTCTTGTAGCCTAGGCTGTCCTCTACCTCCCTGTGTAGCTGAGAATAACCTTGATCACCCTGCCTCTACTTTTCATGTGCTAGGATTACAAGCATATACCACCATGACAGGTGCATGTGGTACTGGGAATCAAACTCAGGGCCTTGCACATGCTAGAAAAGTATTCTGCCAACTGAGCCACGATCCCAGCTCTCACTGGGTACATTCCTGAGCTGGCACCCTTTTGTTGATGGGGACACTGCACCCACCACAGGGGAGAGTCTCAGGGCTGCAAGGGAGATGCAAGGCGTGAAGCCCGGTTTCGGCCCCATCGTCGATAAAGACTGATCCAAGAGGGAGTCCTGCTGTAGTCATAGCCCAGACCTTCATAATGTGGGCTCCTGTGGATGGCCACAACCAGGAGAAACACACACAGGACAGTAGCTGAACACCTTCGACAGAAAGCCCTTCTAGAAATCAAAACCAACACCACATGGAGAAAGCATTGTTCACTCCTAAAATTGGCCAGGACCAAACCCATCTGATAAAGTTGGGTGTTGGTAGGAGGTGCTGAAGACACGGAAGTGGCAAGGTGGGGGCGGGGAGGGGGGGGAGAAACTGCCCAAGGCATACGTGCTGACTTCTGACCAGCAGCCCCATTTCTAGGAGCTTATTCCAATGTGAGAAGGACGGATGCTCAGGGCTGTCTGGTGGCAGGGGTCTGAGGGGCACCAGTGTGGGTAGTGAGGCCCCAGACAGGGAACTGGCCAAGTGTGTTACATATGTCTGTACAATGGCCAGGAAGCTGTCCACCTGCTGCTAGGATGCATTATTGGAAAAAGCAAGGCATCAGCCATGCAATCCGCACAGGAATTGATGGGTGAAATTGATGTCATCAAAAGGAAGCATTCTCCCTGCGGAATCCCTGTTACGAGCATGGAGAGAAAGCAGTTAGGGAGAAAGATTTATGTCTCATTCAGAGCCAAGGGCTTGTAGCTAGAGTGCGCTCGACCGTGCTAAAGTTGGTAGAAAGAATCAAATGTTCTCCTTAGAGAACAGTCTAGAGGTTTGTGTAGACACTTCGCCAAAGAAGAGAGACGGTGCCAAATAAGTGCAGGAGAACATGCCCAGCATCCCTAGCCGGAGGGAGATGTTTGCCAAAGCTATGAGCTCAGAGCCGGCACTCACTTGCCATCCCAGAACTCGGGAAGCCGAGGCAGGAAGAGCAGGAGTCCGAGGCCACCCTAAGTTATGTATCAAAACTGTTTCAAAATAGTGAAACAGCCAGGCATGGTGGGATGTCTGTAATACCTAAGCTTGGGAGGTGGAGGAAGGAGGATCAGGGGTTCAAGATCAGCCTCAGCTGCATAGAAGTTGGGGACCAACCTGGGTTATGTTTGACCCTGTCTCAAAACACGCAAACCAACAAACATGGCAGTCCTACTGAAATGGCTGACAGAAATCGTTACTATGGCTACGGCTTTGAGCCTCAGATGTCCCAAGAGCCCACATATTGAATGCTTTGTCCGTGGCCCACAGCAATACCAGGAGAAGCTGAACCTTTAGGAGCTTAGCTCTTAGTGGGTGGTTTATGTACTTGAAGGGGATATGGAGATCCCAGGCCCTTCCTCCTCCGATCCTCCCTCCCCACTTTCTAGCTGTACAAGATTAAGTAGCTTCCTCCACTGTGCGCTCCCACAGTCCCCAAAGCAGTCGGGCTAACCAACCACATCTCAAACCTCTAAAGATGAGAAATACTAGAAACCTTTCTTCTGTTTAAGTGGGCTGTCTTGGACGCTTTGTCACAGTATGAGAGCAAAAGCCACGAAGAACACAGAGCCACTGGAACTTTCCTACATCTCATGGGCACAGTCCTTCTGGAAACAGGCTGAGCACATACTTATTGAATTAAACATGCTTAACACATGGCCCAGCTATTAGACTTTTGACTGTTTGGCCCTGAAAAATAAAAGCAGACTTGTAGGAACACCCAGTAATGGGTATTCACTTCATTTGTAAAGGCCACAAACCGGAAACAGTCCCAAAGTCCTTCAACAGCTGAATGACTAAACAAACTCTTGTTACGTCTGTAATATGGAGTATTGCTCAGCAATAAAAAGGAGGTAACGCTGTTGATAAAACAATAACTTGAATTGTCTTCAAGGGTATTACTCTGAGAAAAAAAAACTCTAATCTCAAAAGATTAGATATGTGACATCATTCCCTTTATACAATATTGTCCGCATACCCAATTATAGCAATGGAGGACTATTATATGTTTCATTATATATAGAGAACATAAATGAAGAGATCGGCAGTTGCTAAGGGCTATGGTTGGGGAGAATAGGACTCTAAAGATTTGTTTTATTTTAAATTACATGGATGTGTGTGTGTCTATTTGAGATTTTGTGTGTGTGTGTGCAGTGCCCTCAGAGACCAGAAGAGGGCACTGGATCTCCTGGAGCAGGAGTTACAGATATGAGCCTCCATGTGAGTTCTGGGAACCAAACCTGGGTTCTCTGCAAGAGCAGTGAGTGCTCTTAACTGCTGAGCCATCTCTCCAGCTCTGGGAGCGAGATCTTAAAGTGTTAATATAAAGGAATTTCTCTGTGGTGGTTGGAACATTCTACATCCTGATCCACAAACTCTTGCCGTGTGAGAAAATGTTATAAAAGACCGCAGAAGAAAACACAACCCATTGAAACAACCCCACACATGTGAAAATTGGTGGAGTCCAAATAAGGTCTGCCTTTTAATTAGTCATGCTGCGCCCATGTCAGTTTCTCAGCTCTGATAGTGTGCCATGGTTACATAAGATGTTGTTCCTGGGAGAAGTGGGGTGAAAGGTGCATGGGAGGTCTTGGGACTATTTTTGCAACTTCTTGTGGGTCTTAAACTATTTCAAAATTAAAAATAAAAGTAAGTAGCAATAGTGTGGAGTTGCTTTGTTCTGTTTTTTTGTTCCTTCCTGTAAAAAAAAAAAAATAGCAAAATGAGAATGTGTGTAGAGCAAGTGCCATTGGTGCAAAAATTATCCTGTTGTTGCCAGAAATGTCTGGAAAGATCAAGAAAGAACTGGAAAAAACTGGGGTTCTTTGGAAGAGCAAGGAAAACCAGGGCAAAAGAAGAAGCCTGATTAAATTATATACTTGGACATCTACCACTTTAAAAAAAAAACTCATGTAGCCCAGGCTGACCCCAAACTTGCTACACAGCAGAGGATAGCTTTGAACTCATGATCCTCCTGCCTCTACCTCCTGAGTGTGAGGAAATGGGCATGTACCACTGTCTTAGGGTTTCTATTGCTGTGAAGAGACACCATGACCACGACAACTCTTATAAAGGAAAACATTTATTTGGGGCTGGCTTACAGTTTCAGAGGTTCAGTCCATTATCATCATGGTGGGACATGGTAGCTCGCTGGAGCTGAGAGTCCTACATCTTGATCAGCAGGCAACAGGAAATGAACTGTCTCAGTGGGCATGGCTTGAGCATATATGAGATCTCAAAGCCGGCTTCCACAGTGACACACTTGCGTCAACAAGACCACACCTACTCCATTAAGGCCACACCTCCTAATCGTGCCACTGCCTTTGGCGGCCATTTTCTTTCAAACCACCACAAACACCCTGCCTAAAATTGTTTGTTTATATGTTTATATGGTTATTTTATCACTGTGTTTTGTACATGCCAGGCAAGCGTTCTACCACTGAGCTGCATCCTTACTTAGCCTCACAATACTTTTTTTCTTTGACACAGGGTCTCACTGTGCATCCCTGGCTGTCCTGGAACTTGCTGTGTAGATCTGGCCTTAAACTCACAGACCTCCACCTGTCTCTGCCTCCTGAGTGCTAGGATTAAAGGCGTGTGCCACCACACCGACCCCCACAGTCACCTTCTAAAAGTCCTAAGTTTTGAAACTCTGAGCATAGACCCGAGGCAGTAGGGGAGCCAAGGAGCCATGGTTCTGGCTCAGAGAGACCTCCTTTGCCCTGCTAGAACCATCTGAGGGCTGCAGGTGGCCAAACCTGTCTCAGGGATAAACTCCCATCTTCCTCAATACAGCGATGCTATACAAAGGGGGAAATGGAGGCACAGACAGAGACGTCCACTTGCTCCCCAGATCTCCTGACCAGAGCTCCTCAAGACCTGAAGCCCTGAGATATTCCAGGCTGGGGGAGTCTGGGAAGTCATGTGGGGCTGGGTTGGCCAGCAGTGATAGTTGGGATCCTTGAGGTGACCCAGGCCCCAGGCTTCCTTGTGGTGTTTGCCAGAGAGAAAACGCAATGGAAGAAAGAGGGGCTGTGGGCAGCCTGTGAGGGGCCTGCCGGTCAGCTGCGACGGACAGGACCAGGATGGGGTGCTCCTGGGCAGAAGGGCACCTCTGCCTGCGAGGTGGCTCATCTTCCCAACCACAGCCCGCTGCCTGTTGCACCGCACGCAGGCACAGAAACAGCAAGGCTGGCAAGAGGGAGACAAAAACCTTGTTCCCCAGGGCTGCCAAGCTCGGCGTGACACAGGAGGGCAAGTCATCCATCCACCTGCCTCCCTGCAGATGGGTTTAAGGCATTTGTGGGATAAAGGAGCGGGTAATTGCAGGTGGTGACTCAACTCATCGCTCTTCCCGAGACCCACACTCAGAAAGCGTTGGCATGAGCAGAAGCCGAGGCGGAGGGTGGGACTTTCTGACATCAAAAGGTACACCCTGAAGGGTCGTCACCTGAGCAGCTGCTGCTATCCTTGTCCCACACAGAGGTGTGACCGACAGCAGAGGGAGACTAGTAACAGACCCCTCCACTGCACGACCTTCCAACTCGAGTCCTTTGAAGTTGACTGAAGGCCGGCCACTGGAAGCCAGTGGAGCTGTGTGTTTTATTCAGCATCCTCTACGCTTTCTCTTTCTCAGGACTCTGCTCCTGTCTCATAAATGAGGAGCAAGTTGGTGCCTGCCTCCCCAGGCCTGGTGCCAGGCTCCATCCAGCTTAGGCAGCGACGCCCATCAACAGTAGCTTTAAAACCTTAGACCAGCCCAGGTGAAAGGGTCCTTGGCAGACTCGCACGGGGAATATTCCACAGCATATTCCACAGCAACCTGCAGGAGCCAATCACAGCTGTGGGCACGGCAATCATGAAGCTCTGTGTGTGCTGAGCCAAGGCAACTTGGAGGTGGGGATGTACAGTCTGTATGGTTTACGAGGACTGAATCTGAGGTGTGAGAAGTCAAGGTCAAGGTGACCTCTGGGGACTGTGGCCACGTAGGCACGTTCACTCGTGACAACCCGACTGGAAAGGAAGTGGCTACCTGAGACTGGAACTCAGTTCCCTCACTTTGTGAGCACAAGCAGAGGTCCTGCTCATTGAGAGCATCTTGAAGGTCAAGGGGTGACAGGTGATCTCATGGTTGTGAAGGTGACTTCATGAGAGGTGACCCCAAGGATGAATAGAGCCACCTGGTGGCTCTCAGAACTAGTGTGGGAACTGCTTTGTGGATCTGGGAAGCCTGTGCTCCCAGTGGACTCTATTCATGTCCCTGTCCCCGAGACCAGATGGACCAGGGAGCCCAGAGGGCCTCCTGAGGGCCCGTGAGCTACACCATCCTATCTTTCCCCTAGTGGCTTCCTTGTCTGGCCCTGGCAGTTCTTCTGGTTACCTCTCAGGATCATAATCGGTCACATTCAATATTAGGAAAGCCTGAGATCTACAGACAAGCATGTCCTTGTAGCAAATGAGAAACCCCAAGCCCCATTTCTCAGTGTTGAGTTCATGGTGCCAGATGCCAGGCACCTTGAGACCCAGATGCCCAGTTCACCAGGCCCATGGCCACCAGGAGGAATGATGCAAAGGACAAGGGTCATCCCTGGGTTGTGGGTAGGAGACTCTACACTCATTCGCTCTCCCACAGAGTGGCATTGTGGGAACCCAAAGTCGGCCATGCTGGCCTTGGGGGATGGAGGCTCCAGCTTAGTCTGGCCTTCAGGTGAACCACACCTGGAAAAGACTTCCCTCCTGGACTTTATCCTTCCCTTGATTAAACTTGTTCTTTTAAATTACTGTATGTTTTGAGCATGTAGAAAAGTACAAAACAAAACAAAACACAAAAAAACCACCTGTGAGTTTTGTACACAGCTCTAATTCTATCACGTTCCTCCTCTTCCTGGCACATTCTAGAGATATTGTTGACCCCAAGTTACCCAGCCCTGGAGAGTCGTCGTCCCCCCCCTCATCCCCGTCCCCCCCCAAGCTTACCCTCCTGTATTTGTTTGAATGCATACACCTGTATCTATCCATAACGTCATTGATTTGTTTGCTCTCAGGCTTTACCTAAGTGGGACTGTGTGGCATGAGTCAGTCAAAGCTTGTTGGAGTCCCTCCACTCAATCTGTGCATGGCTTGAATCTGCTCATTTATAGCATAAAAATAAACAACGGTGCAACCAGCCTTCTCCCATTGATGGATGGCTAGGCTTTTCTCCAGTTGTTTGCCCTCATAAACCAGATGTCTTGGGCATATTCGCAGGTGTCTGACCTAAGATATGAGAGCATTGACTGGGTTGCAGGTCCAAGGCCTGATGCTTCCCTCCTCGGTGCCTGACTGTTTTCCAAAGTCACGATGCTACTTCACAATTCAGTGGCCCCAAAGATCCTTCTACATTCCCACTAACACTTGGGCATCAAGACTAATCCTTACTTCTCAGTGGCGAGACTAATGCAGGAAGGAAAAAGACCTGAGACCTCAGAGCTGACCAAAGAGCCAGGCTAGAGCTATCCTTCCACGGTCCAGTTATCTGTTGCTCTGTAGCAAGCAGTCCCAACACTCAGAACTTTAGAAGTTCACTAATTAATAGGTTGGAGCTGTGGGTCAGCCAGTAGAGTGCTCTCCTAGCAAGCAAGCATAAGGCCCTAGATTCAATCCCCAGCACCCCATAAATTGGGTGTTGTGGTACATCCCAGGCAGGAGGATTAGGAGTTTAAGGTCATCCTTGGTTATGTAGAGTTCAAGGCTAGCCTGGGCCACATGAGATACTGTCTCAAAAACAAAACAAAACAAAATCATTTTTTTTTTGTTCATGAATATGCGACATGGGTAGTGCTTAAAGAGGAGGTTCGACTCCGCTCCATGTGGTGTCAGCTGGGATGGCTGGACTAGTACCTGGAAGGTCTGTTTCTGACATGTCTTAGTAACAGCAATTTGATACCAGGTGGAGGGAGGCGGAGGGGGGACCACAGCAAGAGACAATGCAGGAGGCTCTTAGTTCTGCTTCACAGGGTCTCTTCCCAGCTTGCTTGGACTTTCTGAGGGCAAGGCAATTGGGTTCCCAGAGTCCAGCAACACACTGGGGCATCTCTGCCCTACTCCATCGGTCAAGCCTTCATGGGTTCCCAGTGCCAGGAGAAGGATAGACCATACTCCACTTCCTGATGGAAGGAGTGTCGAAGATTTTAGGTCTCATGATTCAAGCATCTCACCTGCTGCAGCCACAGCCTTGGGCAGCACAGGGCTCAAGATGCTCCGATGGGCAGCCAGTAAGTAGCGAGGGCAGCCGGGATGGCTGCCCCAGACATCCTAGTCATCGGTAACTGCAGGAACCCAAGGGTACCCATAGCAGTCACGTCCTGAAAGAGACGGGCCAAGATTATCAGAGAGTGGCCATATCTGTGGATATGTTTTATTTGGTCCAATGAAAGATTTTGATGTGAAATTAATTACCAACATTTTTACTCAAAACATCAAGATTTCTTGGGCCACTGAGATGACTTAGCCAGCAAGGCGCTTGCTGCCAAGCTTAATGACCTGAGTTCAATTCCCAGGACCCACATGGTAGAAGGAGAGAACTGACTCCTGTAAGTTGTCCTCTGACCTCCACATGTGGACCATTTTTACATTTAAAAAAATAATTGTTATCAGGTTATGGTGATGCGTGCCTTTAATCCCAGCACTAGTGAGGCAGAGGCAGCTGGATCTCTGTTAGAGGCCCAGCCTGGTCTACAGAGTGAATTCCAGGCCAGCCAGGGCTACAGTGAGATAGCCTGTTTTGAAAATGTGTGTGTGTGTGTGTGTGTGTGTGTGTGTGTGTGTGTGTGTGTGTTAAATCAATCTAGACGTCTGGAAAAATCAGAAGTGTCACTCTTGGTGACACTTAGTTTATGGTCACCCTGGGAAATCCTCTCCTTTACGGCAGTTCCTAGCTGCCCCATGGGCCATTGAATTGACAAATCCCAGAGTGAGGGAGACAGTCACTGATGTGGAGCGCTAAGTGATGCCCTGTAAGGGGAGTAATCTCAGAAGCCTCCCAAGAGGAGGTAACATCTCCCCTGAGTCTGGAAGAAGGAATGGTTTGTAACCATGCAGGCCTCCAGGTGGACACCTAAGCACAGGTCAGAAATGACCTGAGGCTGGAGGGTTTCCTGGGAGTCCATTCCACAACCCCAGAGCCAATCTGAATGAAGAGCAGAAACAGAAGCTCCGTGGAGGTGACCGAGGGACATTCCAACTCACATTTCACTATCAGCAACCCCAGCCTGCAACGCCCTGGAGAGAGCACGTGTAGCTGGTGAGGGAGTACACGTGGTTGTGTAAATCACTCATTGGCCTGTAAATAAGAGGGATTAATTAACACATCAGGTTAGCTGGCGTAGAGAAGGAGCTCCGGGATGGGGTGGGATGAGTAAGTGTTGGTAAAAGGCAGGGAGAGCTGGCGTCAGGGAGGCTGGGCTGGAACCTGCAGATGGAGGCCCAGCATGCTGGGACTGGCGTCATCTGGGCTGGAACCTGTAGCTGGAGTCCTTGAGTTCTGTGGTCCTAGGGGGAAGGCTGGTCGGGAGGTAGGAGGAAGACTCTCCCTGGGCCATACAGTACTCTTCTGCCCACAAGGAATGCAGGGTAGATCTGCCTCCCGTCCAAGTACTATTCAGGTTCAACCCTGCTGTAAGTGCGGGGTAACAGGGCCCAGACAGCAGATCTCAACACCAGGGTTCTGGGGGCGGGGGTGACAGTGGGGTGGGGGGATAAGGACTCCCATCATACCAAGTTTTTAAGCCTTCTCTAAGGCATAAGATTATCTCATCCAATGTTTTTGGTTTATGTAGTTTTGAAAATACAAAGGAACATAGCTCTCAGACTCTACCAGACTTTGTGTACACGCTCCAGAGTTTGTCTAAGTTTTCAGGTACAGTTTTCTAGGAGTCTACATAGTTATTGTGCTTTCTCATCTGGACCCAGTGTGGAAAGCTAGCCACACACAGTGAAACCAGAGACTCACTGGTCCGTGTTGTTATTTTTCTTCATATTTGAAATTTAAGTTAAATGTCTTTCAACTTAACCTTCTAATGGACTTGTGGCTTTGAGAGACTGTGGAAGCCTACCAATATGATTTGGTGGGTCCTGGTGCCTCTTTCTCAGGCCCCTCACCTCTGTTTCAGAAGCCATTGTCCTAAGAGCCAGGCCCCTACCCCCTTTCTACCCACTCATCTTCTAGTAGGAAGAAGGTCCCTAGGGCAGTTCTCTGGGCATTGAAGTGGGGTCCTGGATGGTTTGCTGGAAGGCTGGCGTTGGGGAGCCCTGCTTCAGAGTTTCACAGAGCTCCCTGGGGATACTGGGCAACACCGCCATCTAGTGACTGAAAAGCAAGGCACTGAGAGGATCTGCCCAGAGAACGAAGTTTCTAAACTTGGAACACTGGGAAAAAAGACAGAGAGTCAAAGCAATACTGGCCACTAACCAGGTCCTAAACACGCATCTCAGAAACAATTCTAGTGTCCACTCGGAGTAGATCGGCAGGAAAATCGTGGAAGGTCACTGCGTGGAGTGGGATGCTCTGTTGCCCAGGAGGCTTCAATATGCCTTACATATTGATCACCATGTGCGTTATTGATCAGGAAGATGTTCCACTGAATAGGAAGAAGGTTGTTAATCAGAACCACACCCCGGGAAGCTTATGCAGCCTGTGAGCTCAAGTCCATTTCTGCGCACGATAGAGAACGTATCCTTTGTGCCAGCTCCCACAGTAGTCAGCACAGTCCACACACAAAGCCGGAAACACACAAACCACTCCACCTGGGTCTCCAACCCCGACTTTACACCGGAGCACAGCCGGTACTGCCAACTATGCCTCTATGAAGCCCCTCAGGTCTGTCCTCCAACCCTCTCTTTTGGCCAACTCAGTATTGCATCTGGCATGGGTGACCCCGGCAGGACTTCTGAGGCTCCCAAAGGATTGAGGCATCTAGTGTGGGAAGTGCAGCTGCTCACAGTTCTATGAGGGCTTCATTACTGGAATAAGCCAGCTATCTCTTGGTGGCCCTCAGGAGGGCACTGATAGCCATCCCTCCCCGATACTCTCTGCCTCTGCTCTTTGAGCTCCTGAGAGTTACACAAACCCGCTGGGCTCTTTCCCACTGGGTTCTCCCACCCTGGAAAATAATCCACGCCTGCTGGTTTCTACTCCAACCTTAGGGCCACATAACCTCCGTGGAGTGGGCTCTGTGGGTAACACAAGACTTTGCCTTGGCGTTTTTTCTTTTGTTTGGACACCAAGCATTATTTTGACATAATTGAAAGGATCTAATCAGTTTTTTTTCATTTAAAAAGAAATGAAAGAATTGGGCATAATAGCACATACATGTAATTCAGCACTCAGGGGGTTGAGGCAGGAGGATCAGGAGTTCAAGGCCAGTGTTGGCTACGTAGAAAATTAGAGGCCAGCCTGGGCTACATTGGGATCCTGCCTATAAAACTATGGCCAATAATGACATACCAAAACAAAATAGAGCATCAAATGTGGAAAATACAAACTGTGCCAGGGAGTTCCAAACCTCTGACAGTGAGACACTATACTCTCATTTACCAAGTTCACTCAAGAACAGCAGGGTTGATTTACAACACACACACACACACACACCCCTTATAATGTTTTAAGTAAGTCTGCCATTTTATGTTGAGCCGAATTCACAGCTGTGCGCAGCCACATATGGCCCATGAACTGCAGGTTGAACATACCTGCCCAAGAAGACCATGGGCCAGTGGTGAGTTCAAACAAGGAAGGAGGTCTCTGTGAACCAGAAAGCTAGGAAAGATGGGCCCAGCACTGGGGAGAGGCACCAAAGGAAGGAAACCATTAAGACTGGGAGAAAAAACACTCTAGAAATGAAATGTGAATAAAGGCAAGGCCAGGGGCAGTGAGGAGAGGTGGGATCTGGAGGGTTTGTCTACCCTACACCCAGAATTCTGAGAGTAACACCACATTTTCCCCTTAGGGTCCCTCCTTCCCGCATTCTCAGAGCCTGTCCTGCCGAAGGGGCTGATGCTCCATGTTGGTGCGTGAACTGAACCACAGCATTTCCTGAGAATTCTACTTCATGCAGAAGAGAAGCAAGCCCACTTTCTCTACCATCTCAAGGGGCGTGTTTGTGAGACTAAAACAGGGTCAAAGATGGAGGGAGTCACCTTCCTACTGACAGTATTTGAGCGCCTGGATCCAGCCGCACCTGTGGCTGATTTTCCATAGACTACTTAGATCTGTGAACCAATGAGTTCACTCCTTTGGGGAGGTTGGGCTACTTCCCTCAGTGTCGGCCCCTGGCTTGCCCACTAGTCTGGCTGGAACAGAGACTTGCTATAGAAGGCCATGAAGGAGGTTAAAGAAGGAGACAGAGACAAGAGCTGCTGTGACCAGGTTTTTGCAGCTAAACTTTTATCCCGGTGAATTGAGCCATCCAGTGTGGGAATTGCAGAGCTTTGAATCTTTGAGCCAAGTCAAAAAATCTGAAAGTACCATAGTCCTTCTCCTCTCACTGCCCACAAGCCACAATCTCTCTCCATCAAGCCAAAAATCCTTTGAAAGGAGACCCAGGGACAGAAATGGCCCCAAGCAGCCCTGCTCTTGTTCCCAGGGCTTTGGAAGGAAAGTGTCGGAGTCTTCCCAGACCGCATCGGCAAAGCCAAGAATCCACAAGACACCAGCCAGGGCCGACACGGGGCGGGTGAGGCAGCGGGGCTGGAGGGGTCATTGGATTCATTTTCCACGGCTATTGCCTTGCTTCTGCTCGGGTTGAATGCTTTGGTCCCTGGCAGAGGGATGCTGTGGAGGCAGCAGAGAGGCAGATGGCTGTTTCCAGCCCCACTCTGGTCCCTCCTAAGAGCTACCCAACAGGTGATGTGAAGGACAACCAAGAACCTAGAGGTGGTACCTGTGCTGTGTGTCCACTCCTATGCCCAACTCGGTGCCTGCTTGGGGTTTTAGAAGAGGCCCTGTTTTCCATTTACAAATCAGATCCCAAGTCTCTGCTAGGAACAAGCAGAGCAGGAGTACAGAGGCCTGAGGTAAGAGAGCATGGATCCCTGACTAGTGTCTTTTGGGTGTCTCCCACCCTCCTGCAGCCTCTGCTCATGACCTAACTTGGGTGTGTCGTCTCCCTCTGCATCCTCTGGACTAAGACCAGCCACAGGCCACTTCTCGCTTTGGAGAGCATCAGGCACAGGTGGAATTAATTCAGAAGACACAGAAAGATGCTTGTTGCTGTCTACCATCCTTCAGGGTCAAAACTGTCAGAGGCCTGTAGAGAACGCTTTTAATCTGCTGAAGGGTATGTACTGTACGCACGTGCACACATGCACACTCACACACACTGGCAGCTAACATCATCATTGGTAGTGGCCTTTCTCCTAAGGTCAGGATCTGGAAACAGCGGTCTATTATCAACATTTCTAGTGAGCATTGCACTGTGGAAGCTGGTCCTTTCATGAGGTGAGATGTAAAAATAGAAAGATTGGAAAGGAAACATTCTGCCATGACTTCAGATATAATATCGTGTATGGAAAAATCCCTAATAATCTACAGGCTATGAGTATTAATCTTCATAAAAACCCATTACATTTCTGTGTCCTAGCAACACTGAGAAAGTTCATGCCACCTTCAACGCCCAGAATCATCAAATACAGGGAATAAACCTAATGAAGTTAGTACAGGACCTCAGTGATGGAAACTACAGAGCACCAAGGAGAGACAAATGGCCAAAAGAAACCAAGGTTCTTTGTTCATTGATTAGTCAACTTAATGTTGTTAAGACATGGAGTTGCCTGGACAAACCTAACCCAAAGCCCCGGAAGCATTTACAAGAAAGCTGGTCTGCTGACTGCAAGTTTTATGTGCCCGTTGGAAGGGCCTTCGAGATACAAGATGATTTCAAAAGAAAACAAAGCTCAGAGGACTTTGCCTACCCAATGTCATGAGATTTTGTAAGTCCACAGTGCTAACAGCACAGGCAGAGTCAAATGGACTTGTAGACCAGGACAGGAGCCCAGAAACCAACCCATATATAGTCAGTCCTCTGGTTAACAGTGAAGGCAAGAGGGATGCTCTCTATAATGGTATTAACTGGAGTGGATAATCCACATGGAGGGAAAAAAATCATAGCACAAATGAACGCTAACTTAAGATAGGTCATAGACTTGAAGTAAAAATGTAACTCTTCCAGAAAAAAAAAAAAAAAACAATTCTATCTTCTTGACCTTGGTGTAGACACACGTTTCAATAAAAAAATATTATAATTAAATGTGCACATGTGTGATATGTGTAGGTAAGGATGCCACAGCACATGTGTGAAGGTTGGATGACTCTCAGGAGTTGATTCTTTCCTCCCACTTTTTCAGGGGTTCTGGGGATCGAACTCAGGTTGCCAGGCTTGAGTAACAAGAGCCTTTAGGCGCTGAGCAAGCTCTATAGTCCAACAAAGATTACTCAAAACAGGTTGAGAGAAAATGTTATAATACTTCTGTGAGAGATGACTCAGATCTGGCCAGGGATGTGGCTCAGTGGAAAGAATATCTGCTTAGCATACAGGATGCCCTAGGTTTGATCCCTAGCACCACAAAAACCAGGTATGGTACACACCTTTGATCCCAGCACTTGGGAAGTGGAGGCGCTAGGGTCGGAAGTTCAAGGTTATCCTTGGCTACAAGGTGAGTTCTAGGCCAACCTGGACTACATGAGACAGACAGATCACATAAATATATAAAGAATTTGCATAAATTAATAAGAAAAATATGTACTTCCAAATTTTAAAAACAAGCAAAAGGCCACAATTAGGCACTACATTACAAAGCAAATGCACACAGCTGATAATCGTACAGCATCATTCACCACCACAGAAATGCAGTCACAGTATGCCACCATCCCTCTTCCCACTGAAGGACAGGTACAGGTAGAGGCTGGGCAGATATACTGCCATCAGCGGTGGCTTGTGGCTGTCACTCCTTCAGCTTGGTTTGCCAAGGCCCACTTGGTGGCTGGCTGGGGAAGAGCTGAGAGGTCTACTCTGGTTGGCCTCACTCAGCTGGGCTGCCCGAAGCTTTGACCTGTGTGCGTCTCAGCTCCACTCACTTTCTTTATTCCATTGCATTTTCCACGGGGGTTGTTATCCCCCATAAACATCTCAAAACTTAAACCTCATGTCAGCAGCTGCTGTGGGGAAACCAGCCTGTCCATCCAGGTGGTGGGTCTTGAGCACAGAAACCGTGGATGCTGCTGCGTGAGTTGTTGCTTAAAATGGTAGAAGGGTGTTTGATAACATCTCCTCAAGCAGCACTATGTGCTCCCCCCATCAGCATGTTCCCTCTGGGGAGTCGGTGCTGGTGGTGGCTAGTGTCATCAACTTGACACAGTCTAGAATCACCTAGGAGAAGAGCCTCAGAGATTATCTTGGTTACATCAGCTGATGTGGGAAGACCCCGCCCACTGTGAGCACCAATCCCTGGGTTTGGAATCCTGAACTGAGCGAGAGTGGAGAAAAGGAGCTGAGCACAGGTGTGCCGGCATCCTCTCTTCCCGTGATGGAGCACGGGAGTGTAACAGGGCCCCAGACCTTAGCAAGCACAGTTGACTCCACGATGGAAGTGCCATTCCAATGGTAAAACTCAGCACATAGACAGCGCCACCTGCCAAAACTAAAACAAAGGCCTAATCCATCAAAGTCCATATAGTTCTGGGAAAGTCTCAAAATGTACTAACCTTGCTTTTTAGCTTCTCTAGTTCCGCTTCTGGCTAATTGTTCTTGTTAACTGAAGTATGCCAACCCAGGCACAATAACACAGCTTCACAGAGTTAAACAAATGCAACATAAACAAAAATAATACACTTTAAATTAATATTCTACAACATCCATAGACTCATCTCCAGGGCAATAGGCTCCAAAGAGGACACCAGGCACAGGCTGCACCCTGCACAGGTCCCTACCCTTCAAAACCAGACATGCTAATCTCTGAAAGAAGTCACAATGGAGAAACTGAGGCTTGGGGGCTGGAGGTATCCAGGATCTTGACTGATCTTGACCATGGCTGTGAGTGTATATATTTGCAGAAATCAACAAAATTATTGTGAGAAACTGTGCAAACAAAAACATATACACATAGATATACATACAGAGAAACACACACACACACTCATGATCTTCAAAACACAGTCAAGAGTTAAGCCTCAGGAAGACTAAGTACCTCGGGCATAGCTCTGGAGTCCTGTTGCCTAACTGGTGTTGGTTTTTTGTCAACTTGACATACACCTAGACACACCTAGAAAGAGGGAAACCTCAATTGAGGAGTTGCTTCTGTCAAATTCACTGTAGCATGTCTGTTGGGCATTTTCTTAATTGTTGATTGATGTGGAAGGACCCACCCACTGCAGGTGGTGTCACTCCTGGGCTGACATCATTGGCCTACACCAGAAAGGCAGCTGATGATCTGGAGAGATGGTTCAGCACTTAAGAACACTTGCTGCTCTTGCAGGGGACTGCGGTTGGCTTTCCTGTAACTCCAGCCCTCTTCTGGCCTCAACACACACACATAACTAAGATCTCTGAAAAAAAAATTTAGAAAGAGAGATCAGCATCATTGAGGTGATCTTCTGGAAGTTATTTCCTCAGGATCAGCACACAGAAACTGTGGTTCAAGGGATCTGAGACTGTACATCAAGCTGGCAGCAGAGTTTGGCAAATAGTGTATAAGAGTCTCCCACATGGTACTGGTTTTGAAGGTTGTGGGGAGCAGTTAAGGCTTGGCACTATGTGGCAAGAGTCCCCAAAGAGAGGCCAGGAGGCCACCGGTGAAGGTGCAGCCTCAGTTGCAGTAGAGATCCCAGGATATTAGAGATGTTAGACTAGTGGGATGAGCATCAGAGACAGTAACAGGTGTGAAGTAGAGCCAGCCTGAGCCTGTTGGAGAAGCTGTGTGCGCTGTGGAGGGCAGAGCTGGAGAAGAAGAGCTGCTGAAGCCCTTTGGAGCCCAGAAGATCATGAGTGAGTCTCAGATGCTGGACAATGAGCTACAAGATTTGATTTATGTGGGTTTGCTTTTATTTGATTGTCAATTCCCTGATTATTCCTTTATGGAATAAGAAAGTATGTAACTTACTTTTTATTTTACAGGAACCCACAGTTAATAACCACAGTTAAGAGACTTTGGATTTTAAGAGAGATATTGGACTTTAAAGTGTTGAAAATTTTAAGGACTGTGGAACTTAAAAGTAGAACTGTTGTTTTGTTTGTCTGTTTGTTTGGCTGTTGGGTTGTTTGGTTGTTTGTTTGGTTTTTGAGACAGGGTCTTACTATGTACCCCAGGCTGTCTTGGACTTGTAATACGGACCACTGACCTCAAACTCACAAAGATTCACCTGCATCTGCCTCCCAAGTGCTAGGATTAAAAGCATGCACCACCATGGCCAGTCTGAACTGTGTTTTATATTGTGATAGTAACATGAGATCTTGGGGTCAAGAAATTAAAAGGGTGTGGACTAAAGAAGCATGTGTTTGTATGTCAAAGTTGCCATGTGGTAGAATGTCATAGTTTTTGTCAACTTGACACAGAAGAGGTTCTCTCTATTAAGGTATCACCTCTATCAGATTGGTCTGTGAGCACATTTTCCTGATTGTTGATTAATGTGTGGTACCACCCCTGGGCAGATGTGCCTGGACAGTATAAGAAAGCCAGTTGAATGTGAGCCTGAGAGTGACCAGTAAGCAAGCCAGTAAGCAGTGTTTCTCTATGGTCTTTGCTTCAGTTCTTGCCTCTAGGTTCCTCCCCGCTTTTATTTCCTTTTCAAGACAAGACTCTTCTGCATATCCCTGACTGTCCTGGAACTCGCCCTGTAGACTGGCCTCAAACTCAGAGATCCACCTGTCTCCGCCTCCCCGAGTGAGCGCTGGGATTAAAAGTGTGTGCCACCACTCCCAGCATCCAGGTTCCTTCTTGACTTGTGTGACCAGGGAAGGGGAAGGAGTTGGTAAAATAAACCCTTTCCTCCCCATGTTGCTTTAGGTCATGGTGTTTTTATCATAGCAATGGAGAGAAACAAAGTGAGACAACAGCATTTGGGACAGGAGTGATACTGTCCCACATCACAGAGAAGTGATTGACTATCCACAAGGCAATGAGCACAGGGCCGGGTGCTCCTGGTTGCTCTGAACTCAGAGACTAGCCCTAACAGCTGGAAGACACACTGAGGATGGAGGAGCACCGGGGAGGTGGAGGGAGCAGGCAAACAAATGACACCACCCAGCGCGTGGGACAGGGTGAGGATGGGGCAGAGGCCGGTGTAAATATTTACACCGTTCTTTGCAGTTTGCAAATTCCTCTCGAGCCAGTGATGGCATTTACTCCTTTTTGAAGCCAGGAAGGGGAGGCGGCCGATCCTGCTAACTCCACCTACCAGCAAAACAAGGCTGCGCTGGGGGCCTGAGGGACATCAAGGATAGTGCATAGCTCTGTCCTTTCCTTTTGAAAAACAAGGGAAGTTGGGGTCTTTTTCAGGGGATTGACAGGTTTGGAGCTCTGAGAAACTTCAGGTCATCAAGCTGGAAGAAGGAGCAGCTGGGTGAGGAATCTGTGGCACAGAAATGGCAAGTGAGTGGCCCCGGGTCACACAGTAATTCAGCAATGGGACTAGAACCTGCTCAGGTTTGACGTTTTAACCCACACACTGCAGGCCGATGATGCAGCAATGCGGAAGGAAGGCAGAGAGAGAGAGAAGTCAAGACCAGCCTGGCTTCTTCTCAAGTTCTTCAAAGACCAGTCTCCCTTTGGACTCAAGCGCTGGATGTGGTTTTCATGGGAACAGAACTAGCCTTAGGGACTCCCAAAGACACAAGCCAGCACCAACTCAAGATGGCTTTCAGCTATTTGAGGAGCAGCAGCTCAGCTGGAGGGACTCAAAGGAGACCAGACCTGCTTAGTGTCACCCTCAGGACACAGGGTAACAAGACGGTTCTCAACGGTCTAGGGCCCAGACCAGTTCCCACTGGGAACAAAAGATAAGAAGGTCACAGGTCTCCAGGATGGGTTGCCCAGCAAATATCCTTCTCAATAGAGGCCATGGCGGACCACCGTGTAGGGTCCAGGATGCCCCTGCCTTCCTGCATACCACCTGAGGCACAGTCAGTGCATGGTTGGGCCCGTCCTCAGTAGAAATGAACTTGGTGCTATGCTTTGGGCTTCTGTAATGTTGGGTGGCTATCAACCTTACTTAAGTCCTGAACCTCTGGCTACCTGGAAGGAAGGTCTTATATCAGACCCCTAAGCTCCGAAGGCTCAATATCACACCTCGTGCTTTCTGAAGCTCCGCTTTGCAAACACTTCTGAGCCTCCCTGTGACTGATGATCTTCACTGATCACGTTTAGGGCCTGCCTCCCCCGACTCCCCCATTCCCAAAAGCATGCCCCTTCTGACCTGGTCAGTAGCTTCATCCATTCTGGAGTGGGCTGTGTAACAGCACAGCTCCCCAGCAAAGGTGGCCCTCTGGGGTTCTCCCCAGAGCTAGCAGAGAGGACCAGGGGCTGGAACCATTGTCCTCAACAGGCAAAGGATGCCAAGAACTTTGCTATGCCCTTGAATGTGTCCTGGTCAGGATGATAAAGCCACTGCTCAGCTCAGCAGTCTGACCCATGTCCTGCAGGGACAGGTGTGGACAACCGGGGCGTGAGACAAGGACCGAGCATGGGACCGGGGGACACTGGAGGTTTTGTGAGGAATAAGTGTCCTTCCAGCCAGCATTCCAGCACCCTGGCTACAGAGTGCCTCTCTCTTCTCAGTCTCTGTCCCTGGTCCCCTACTGTCCTCTCCTTCCTCTTTCTCCCTCTGTATCTTTATCTAACTTTTATTCAGTTCAGCTGCCTTCCACCTCTGCCTGGCAAGCATGCAGTGACAGAGTCTTTGGGTTCCTAACTTCCCTTCAAAGCAGCCCCAGAAATGAGGGAGATAGGATTAGAAATGACCACAGAGGGAATTTGATACACATTAACAATTAAGGAGTAATTTACATATCATACAACTTGGGCATCCTAAGGTGTGGCTCAATGGCTTTCACATTGGAGTCTGTGCCCTTGGCCAGTGTCTCCTACATCCTCAGAAAGTCCCTCTCTTCCCTGACCTATCAGTTCCCACCTCTGTAGCTTGAGTTTTCCTGCCTGGCCCACAGTCAGGGCAAATCTCTTTCACCTGCCAGTCCCACAGCCTCTCAGACCCGACCAAGTAAACACAGAGACTTATGTTGCTTTCAAACTGTATGGCCGTGGCAGGCTTCTTGCTAACTGTTCTTATAGCTTAAATTAATCCATTTCCTTTTAATCTATACCTTGCCACATGGCTCGTGGCTTACCGGCATCTTCACAAGCTGTTTCTCATCATGACGGCTGGCAGTGTCTCTCTGACTCAGCCTTCCACTTCCCAGCTTTATTCTCCTCCTTGCCCCGCCTATACTTCCTGCCTAGCCAACGGCCAATCAGTGTTTTATTGATTAATTAGCAACACATTTGCCATACATCCCACAGCACTTCCCCTTTTTTTTTTTCAAAAAGGAAGGTTTTAACCTTAACAAAGTAAAATTACATATAATTTGGGAATTTGGGCGTAGCTTCTCTTACTACTTCCTGCTGGAAGGGGGCGCTGTATCTTATGGGGAAACAAAGAAAATTTTAGAATTATGGAATAGTCCATGAGGCTGTATCGTCTGAGCCAGATGCCTTCAAACCATTCTGGATGTTGGATCATCTGGGCCATGGTGTCATTGGAGACCTTCAGGGGGTCTTGGCTGGTCAAACCTGATGTATCTTAATCTGGAACAATTCCATAGCCTTTGGCTTTCTGTGGGAACAAAAGCAGAGACTCCTTTCCAAAGTAACATATCCTTATATCCAAATTTTGAAGTCAAGGTACCTTTAAAATATACATTTTGGCATAACTCAACAGCTTTTACAATCAAATGTTTTTCTGCAGTTAAAAATCCCAAAGACAACACAATCCAGATTCTCTGTGTAATATCCATTTTTATGTGGCTTATTTTTTATACTACCTTTACTGTCTCTTTAATGACTTTATTTTTTAAAACTATGTATTTGTTTCTATAACTCTATATATCACCTTTTTTGTCTCTTTCAAGCCTACGTATCTTTTACACACATTGTAAACTATTACATCTGAATCTGTCTTATTGTGAATCTCTTGCCTTAAACTGCAGCAGCTGTGGCTGCTGGCTCCGCCCACCTCAGCTTCCCAACATGGCTACGTTTACCGCCAGCTCTGGGAGCTATCGTGGGTCTATGCTTTTATCCAAGCAGCATGTAGTCCAGAAACCTCTTTTTTTGTTTTGTACTGTCAAAGTCTAAATCCACCATGCAGCTTAATGTGCCACTTGCAGAGGCCTCATTTCCGCCCTACTGCAGATCAAGCACACGCGCTAGGAACCCGCCAATAGCTCAAACCAGCAGCTGCCGCTCATTTGAGAGAGACAATTAGGAAGCTGTTTTTAGCTCCGTTTTAGAATCTTTTTTCAGGTTTTAGGTGGAAACTCTTGCCACCACGTTGGACGCCATTTGTAGCTTGAGTTTTCCTGCCTGGCCCACAGTCAGGGCAAATCTCTTTCACCTGCCAGTCCCACAGCCTCTCAGACCCGACCAAGTAACCACAGAGACTTATGTTGCTTTCAAACTGTATGGCCGTGGCAGGCTTCTTGCTAACTGTTCTTATAGCTTAAATTAATCCATTTCCTTTTAATCTATACCTTGCCACATGGCTCGTGGCTTACCGGCATCTTCACAAGCTGTTTCTCATCATGACGGCTGGCAGTGTCTCTCTGACTCAGCCTTCCACTTCCCAGCTTTATTCTCCTCCTTGCCCCGCCTATACTTCCTGCCTAGCCAACGGCCAATCAGTGTTTTATTGATTAATTAGCAACACATTTGCCATACATCCCACAGCACACCTCCGTAGAAGTAGCCACCCATTGGAGTCTGTTGCCACAGTGGGCTGTAGCCATTAAAGAGCTCATGGGAATGGTGTTGTCCTTTGACTGTGACCCACGATGCTCAGCACAGTCCTAGGAGGTTCATCCACATCATTGTGCATATGGGTCTCTTATTGGGAGTAGTGTCTTGGTCTGCTCCAGCAAACTTGGTTTGTGGTTAGGGCTTTTTTTTTTTTTTTTTTTTTTTTTGGCCTGTGGACAGCCATCTTCTTACTATGCCTTCACGTGCCCTTCTTCGGGGTGTGTGTGTGTGGGGGGGAACAAGAGTGCACCCACTTTCCTGGAGTTTTATAAGAACACAAATCCTGTTGGATTAATGCTCCATCTTCATGACCCATATAACCTTAATCACTTTTACAGAGTTCTCATCTCCAAACTGAGATGCAGTGTGGTTAGCACGTCCACATGTGACTTCTAGGAGGGACTCGAACATTCAGCCCAGAACAGGTTGTTGGCTTTGGCTCCCTTTGTTGCGGGGTGAGCAGCTTGCCAGTGTAGGGGTTGGTTACATGGGTGTGCTTGCCTGGTGTCATCCTCAGCTGTTGATGGGCATTTAGGTTGTTTCCCACTGGGGCTACTGTGAACAAACATGCCATGAACATGTATGCACCAGGATTTGGGTTAACCAACAGAGAGTACCCTAGTGCACTGACAGCATGTTCCAGCAGCCTTCAGGAATAGCTTGATCCAGAGGCTCCGAGTCTCGGCACCCTCCACACCATTTTTTCTACTGATGGCCTTGATCTTGCTGTTCGCATGAGCTTATTCCCAGGCTGCACCTCCTCACGTAGCTCAGCTTTTCTGTCTCTCTTATGAGCAAATGTAGAGACAGTTCTGTGCCACGCCCCGAGCTCCGGGTGGGGGAGCAATGAGTGCCCTCCTGACACTCACAGCGCCATGGAACCTGGGACAGGTGGACACAGATCCGCACAGAACTGTCTACAGGCCTGGATTTTGAGTACAGTGAGGGGTTCTGCAGAGTGGATGGAGCCATGTTGTGACCATCCTGCAGGCTCCCAGGTTCCATTCCTCTTTCTCCAGAGTCTCAGTTTTGCAGCCAGATAAAGTCTTCCAGACAGCCCGTGTCCATGCGGGCTGTTTGTTTGCTTCTAATCAGGGGCTTGTTTATGAAACACAGCTTGGGAAAGCATTCCTTATTCAAATAGACATTCAAGTCCTGCAGGAGAATTCCATGTTCTTGAGGTTGAGGACTTGGTGTTCCACACCAGTGTTATTCCCTCCTTAAGGACTTTCCACTCAGTCACCGGGGCTAGCGAGATGGGTTATTTATTGGCCAGATTAAATGTGTTCTTTGGCCATAAAACTGGTACCAGTGCCCTGGGTGAGACAGACTTGTCTCTGTGGAAAGAGCTCTGATGATCCTACACTCCTATACCATCTGAGGGTGAGAGGTTCTGGCTAGGTGTGGATTTTCTGTCCCAAATGTTTGTGAGGTGAGGGCCTTCATGCCTGGTGCATGCCAGCGGTTGGACCAGACTCTGGGGGCACAGCTCCAAGCAAGACAAACCTGGCTGTATCTCTGGTGGAGCTCAGGGTTGGTTCATCCCATGAGCTTTTGCATGTTACCTATGGTATGATTCACGACGTTTGCCATGAAGAGGCTATAGCTGGGTGACCCAGCCTAGAGAAGGATACAATGACATCAGGGCTGAAGACATGGAGAAGGTGGACATGATATCACAGAAGGAAAGAAAGGCACACAGGGTGGGGTGGGGGTGGACAGTACGTGCAAAGGCAGCAAGGTGAGGACAGTTGAGCAACCAAGAGAAGCAGGTGTGGGTGGAGCAGGGTGAAAGGCCAAGTCACACTAGGCCCTGTGTGGGTCAGGTATCTGTAGTTTATTCTAAAAGCCGTGGGAGCCACCCACGGGAGGTGTGAGCAGGAGGCGGGCAATGGTGCCTCCCTGGGTCCTTGTACCAGTCTACCCTCAGCCTCTCTCTTATGAGCAAATGTAGACAGTTCTGTGCCACGCCCTGAGTTCTGGGTGGGGGAGCCATGAGTGCCCTCCTGACACTCACAGCGCCATGGAACCTGGGACAGGTGGACACAGATCCGCACAGAACTGTCTACGGGCCTGGATTGGAGTATCTCTTCCTCTGACCCTGCCCACAGCCCTGCTCACCTCTTATCATTCCTCTCCCAGCCTTAGAACCTGCTAGTGACTTTTCACTTCAGACACCAAATCGAAATCCTTTGCAGGGCTTGAAGTGTTGGTAATTGGTCAAGGCTTGGAAGAACGAGTAAGTGTGTGGGAGGTCACTGGAAACTATTATTGTCTTCTACTGTCGGGCCATAAGCTGATTTATGAAACAACTTTTTAGAACATTTAACAGAGGTGTGAGCCAAGAACACAGCATGATGGTTGTCATCATCACTGATTGTCTTCATTAAGCCAGGGTTACTGTGCCGAGTCATTTCCACACTGTATTGGCTCACCACTGTTACGAACCACAACAGCCTAAAGTTTAGTCACTTAGACCCTTGAGTGCCAGCTCACAATTCTGTGGACGGCAGTGTAGGCTGGCCTCAGCTGGGCGGTTCTGCTGTTGAGTGCTCTCTCCAGCGTGTTTGTGGTAACCAACAAGCTGCAAGCTGGCTTCTGGGGACTGCCTGAAGTTGGGCAGAATCAGTGGGGATGACTGGTCATATGTATCTGCTTATCCTTCCTGTTAGATTGGGCCTCTTCCTAGGGTGGTGTCAGATCCCCAAATGAGAAAAGATATTCAGTTGCATCAAGGTACCAGGCTCCAGTGACAAGGTGAGGAAAAGCTCCTACCTCTTGACAGGGTCTTGACAGTGACCTCATCACTAGGGAGCATGGATGGGGAGAAGGGTGAAAGTTGGAATCATTTCATCCTCAACAAGATGAGTCAAGTCTAGTTTGACAAATGGGGAGGTTGAGCTACAAAGAAACATGTCTTACTCAAGAAACTGACAAATATTACAATTGAAATTTAAACCTCAGAGTTTATTTAGGTTCTGGAGACCAGGTCTCTATGTAGCCCAGGATGACAAACTCATGATCCTCTTGCCACAGCTTGAATACTGGGATCTGAGGAGAGTGCAGCCATGCCTGGCTCAACCCTCAGTTTATGACTCCAATTTAATCTCGTGTTTTGGACCCTCAGGACATATTGTCCACACCACTCACATGATGGTCTAAGTTAAGGGAGCATATTTTTCAGGATACCAGGCCTCGTCTTCATCATCATATTTATTGTTTGTCTATGATATACAGGGACTGCCCATGACTCACACAAATCAATTTGTCTCATCCTTCCCAAAGTCCTAGGAGGGACTGTTGTCCTTAGCACTCAGTACCCACGGGAGGTTGGTCTCAGGATCTCCACAGGTATTAAAATCTGTGGCTGCTCAAGCCCTTGTATAAAATTCAGGGTACAGGGGCTGGAGAGATGGCTCAGAGGTTAAGAGCACTGACTGTTCTTCCAGAGGTCTTGAGTTCAATTCCCAGCAACCACATGGTGGCTCATAACCATCTGTAATGAGACCTGGTGCTCTCTTCTGGCTTGCAGGAACACAGACAGACAGAACGCTGCAAACATAATAAATAAATAAATAAATAAATAAATAAATAAATAAATAAATAAATAAATTTTTAAAAAAAATTCAGGGTACAATCCACACACTGTCCTCCTGTAGAGTCAGTGTGCTGGGTAATGATGCTTCCATCGACCACGGCCCACCTGTGACTGTTGTCACATTCGGTCATGTTACCTAGTGATCTTGCCATCTACATAAGGACAAACCATGACACTCACACAACAGAATTGTCTACCAGAACATCCTAAATGTATCCTTGATGTTAGAGTGGCTGCGCTTTAAGCCAGTAATGCAGCGTGAATGATGTATGGTGCTGTGACCCTGCATTGCTCAGGGAACAATGTGTGTGTGTGTGTGGGGGGGGGACTGCACATGTCTAGTACTTAAGCAACATTTTTTTTTCTAATTAGGAAAGGATTTTACCCTGTAACCCAGGTTAACCTCAAACTCATAACATAGCCTAGGCTGACCTCAAACTTGCATGGCTACACTCCTGCCTCAGCCTCTAGAATGCTGGGATTACCGGTGAGAGCCAGCCATGCTGAGCCAGGGGCACTTTTCTACAGAACATGTTTGATTTTCATTTGGTGACTCTACAGGTGCAGACAGGGCAGGCTGGGTGTGTAGAGTAACAGTTCTCCCATGGTGTGAGTCAGGATTTGAAATTTCAGGAGGGGCCTTGGGGTGTACTTCAGTGGTCAACTGCTTGTCCGGCATGCTGGAGGCCCCAGGCTTAATCTCAGCAACATGACAACATCAAAGAAATCTATGGTGGGGGGACTGCTGTTCTCATTTTGGTTTGCCCCACAATTAGGACATCTGGTGTTCCGTTCATATTCTCTCTCTCTCTCTCTCTCTCTCTCTCTCTCTCTCTCTCTGGTGTTCCGTTCATATTCTCTCTCTCTCTCTCTCTGGTTTTTCGAGACAGAGTTTCTCTGTGTAGCTTTGCACCTTTCCTGGAACTCGCTCTGTTGACCAGGCTGGCCTCGAACTCACAGAGATCCACCTGCCTCTGCCTCCCGAGTGCTGGGATTAAAGGTGTGTGCCATCACCACCTGGTTTTAAATGTGTAGCCTAGGCTGGCCTCGAACTCGTGATCCTCCTGCCTCCGCCTCCTTCAGCAAATCCTACCGGCATGTACCACCACAACCAGCCCACTCATATTCTCTTTCCAAATATGAGCAGACAGAGGCCCAAGTGGAGCACTATAGGCCCAAAGTCACACAAAGTAGTACTAAACTCAGGTCCCCTTTTGCTCCCCATGGTGGCCTGGGACACCTTCATTACAGAGGCTGATAAAAAAATAAAGAGATGATTGGGGTGTACACATTTTGTCTTCCTTGAGGTGCCACCAACCAAACCTAGTCCCAGAGTATAGCCCCAAGAGCACTTTGTGACCGCTTAGCACAGCGGAAGAACCCTGACCCAAGAGCCAAAGGCACAGGTATGTAGTCCTTGGTTGATGCATAATCTCGGCTGAGTCAGCAAAGGGAGGTCCTGGCTTTCTTCATCTGAAATACTGGGCAGTGAATCCCCACCTGCATCCCTGGCCCAAGTCAAAGGTCAGATTCACCAGAAACTCGGAACAGGGCTCTCTACTAAGCTCACCAGCCCCACTGGCTGTGGCATGGTCTGGGCCCTGTGTTAGGAGAACCCCGACCTCCCTTCCATCTGTACTTCCCGAACCTCTCCTTGTAATGGCACCTAGGTGTCTGTTGGACAGACGACACAGCTCAGGATAAGAAGAGTTTGAGAACATTGCCAAATTGAAGCCACTCAAAGAAACAAAGCAAAAACGGGAACGCTGGGACAGTGCTAGTGCCATGTAAGGTAGACTGGCTACCTTGGAAAGCATGGTCATTTCCTAAGAGGTTAAACACCCTCATCTTATGGCCTGACCTTTCTCCTCCTTAAATATTTACTCAAGAGAAAAAAGTCTAACCGTGTGTGATGGTGGTGCATGCCTGCTGCCCCAGCACTCTGGACCTTGGAGGCTTAGATTAAGAATTCAGTGTTATCTTCAGCTACCTGGCAAGTACAAGACCAGCCTGGCATATACAAGACCCTGTCTTGAGAGAGAGAGAGAGAGAGAGAGAGAGAGAGAGAGAGAGAGAGAGAGAGAGAGAGAGAGAGAGCTGACATTAAACACATTAGACTTGTAGTGACTTTATTTTCAAAAGCCCAGAACCCCAAACAACTCAAGCATCTCTCAGCGGGCGAAAGTGAGACAAATGGCTGGCACACACTGCATGGAATTGTAGTCAGCAAGAAAAATGAATGAGCCTGATGTACATGGCATGAGTGAGTCCCACAGTGGTTAGACACTTACAGAATATGACATTTTGGTCAATGACTAACCACGTATATGACAATGGTTCCATTCAATCCCTGTATGCTTCGTGGAAAATGCCCGAAGAAGAAACACCATGCTCTTTGGTTCTATTTACATAAAATTCTAAAACATGCAAACTAAAGAAGGATAGGGCTTGGGGGTGCTGGGGGTGGAGCAGCGGGGGACAGATCACAACAGAGTATGAGGAACCTTCTGAGGGTGATGGCCACATCTGTCATCGTTTGCGGCAGTACCTTAATAAAACACGTCTCTAAGGGGGAGATCAGCGGGCTGGTGAACGAGCCCAAGAGAATCTGTAGAGAAATGCTGGTTTAACGCTATTTAAAACATCTCAGCTCAGAGAAAGAAGGGAAGCTTCCAGATTCCATGCATGAAACCAGCATAACTTGGGCACCAAAAATCTGGCAGGAAAACTGCTTCTGTGAGCACGAGGCTCTGTATGCAGCACACTCAGGGTTGTTACTAAGTCAACGGCCTGTAGCTGACCTAGATTCCCAGCAGCTACTGTCTCCACCTACTTTACAATGGATGCTCCTGCACAGTCCTTCGGCTGAGTTCAAGACTGGCCTGGGCTTCAGAGCAAGACCCTGCCTTAAAATAAGGTTGAACAAATAAAAGGGGAGGAAGGTTCATTGGTAAAGCACTTGCCTAGCCTACTTGACACCCTGGGTTAGATCCTTAGCTCATTTGGTGGGGGAGTGCAGGGAGTATACTGGGGAGATGGCTCAGCAGTTAAAATACACAGCTCAGCAGTTAAAATGTTTGCCATGCACGCAAGAGGACCCACGTAAATATCAGATGGCCCTCTTCAAATTTCAGCCCTGGGGATGGGCTCCCTGGAGCAAACTGGCCAGTGAAATGATCGTATCAGCAAGCTCTGATTTAATTGAGAGATTCTACCTCAAAGAATAAGGTGGAAGAGTGATTGAGGAAAATTCCCCACATCAACTTTGGGGCTCCACATCCATGAGAACATATATGTGAACACACACACTACATACCACACATACACATGAAAAGAAGAAAATGGGAGAAAGCCGTTTTTAAAATTACTATTGTTTGAGACAGGGTTTCACTGTGTAGCCCTGGCTGGCCTGAAACTCTCTATGTAGACCAGATTGGGATTAAAGGTGTGCACCACCATACCATGCCTTCTCTCCTGCCTTTAAAATTAAGGTATACTTTTTATTATCCAAGTACCCTTTTGTGCATTGTAGAATGACCGTCCGGTCTAAGAATGCAGTTCCTATTACTCTCTCATGATTTATACCTAAGCCTTGATAGCATTCTACAAAATAAACAGGGGAGGTTTTCCCCAAAATCTATCTGCTGAAAGAAATTTCAGATCACTCAGGTTAAGTGAAGCAGCTATAGAAACAGTTCTGGATACTGACAAATTTCTTAGCAATTTAGTTAAAATTGGGCTTTCAAAACTCTGCAATCACATCCTCAGACATCACTTTCCATTTTTGAAGCTCTATAAGAAACCAGTGAGAGAAGAGAATTACTTATAACAGTAAATAACAAACAGCTTGACGAGCCTGGGCAAGTGCTGGGTGAGGTGTCGTCACATGCCTGGTGTCACATGCCTGGCGTCCCAGCACTTGAGAGGTGGAGGCAGGCAGATCAGTTTAGGTCATTCTGGACTATCTAGTAAGTGTGAGGCCAGCCTGGATTGCGTGAGACTCTGCTTGAAGAAAAAAAAAAAAGTAAGTTAAGTTGTGAAGATACCCACGGACACATTTTTATTTTTTAATTTTTTGAGACAGGGTTTCTCTGTGTAGCCTTGGCTATCCTGGAACTCACTCTGCAAAACAGGCTGGCCTCAAACTCACAGAGATCTGCCTGCCTCTGCCTCCAGAGTGCTTGGGATTAAAGGCGTGTGTCACCGCCTCCTGGCTCCACAGACACATTTTTAAGATGTCTTGGGTGCATCTGGATCTGGGCAGAAGATCATAGGGCATGGGTGGGAACTGACAGTCTAGTAGTAGTGAACACTTAGAACATAAATAAGAAAACAAAATGGAGTGCTCCACAAGATGGCGGCTCCTGCTCAATATCCCGACATCAGGACACTCTGAAGGCAGAAGCAAGTACTTGGGTGTAACCAACAATGTCCTGGGATCAGGCAGCCTACACCAATCACGAGCAGGGCCCAAAAAGTCTGCAAGGACGAGACAAACCTCAGCACACAGGGGCTATACACTCCAGCAACAAGGGACCCTTCCAGCGACCCCATCTCCCACCAGAATGTCCTGCTGCTGACCTGGCTCTAACCTTGGTGACCATTGCACATGGCACCCTGGCTAAGCACAACTGAGACCAAGACCAGTCTGCCCCCCTCACTCTCAGAAAGCATCTGCTGCAGATGTTCATTGTCCCTCCCCCACCACTGGGTGTGGATGTGGTTAGTGGTGTACTGTGCACTGGGCAATCAGACCTGCAGCCCACTTCATGCCATCTCAACCCACTGTCTAAAGTGAATTCTGCCTCCAGACGTGGTGGGCATCACTTAGAGCTAGATTGTTGGGTTGTTAAATTCATTTGCTGTGAGTTTCCCCCTTTTCTATGTGCGAACAATAAGCCATGCATTCAAAAAAGACCCCTGACGGTCTGCCTCTCTGTGACATGTAAGTCGTGTTCAAGACGCTAGTCATTCTATCTACCCCTGACAGATGTATAGGCTAGTGGGGAAAATGAGTCAAACCAAGTGGTGGGGAAAAATAAAATGCAGACAATACCACAGACCTGAGAATATTATTTTTTTTCTTTAAAATAAAAGGAGGGGGAGGGAGTTGAAGCTAGAGAGATGGTTTAGTGGTTAGGAACACTTGCTGCTCTTGCAGAAGACCCAGGTGTGATTTCCAGTACCGCATCAGGCTGCTCACAACTGCCTGTAACTCCAGTTCTGAGGGATCTGATGCCCTCTTCTGGCCTCTTCTGGCACAACATGCATGCTATGCACACACAGGCAAGCAGGCACACACACACATAAATACACATAAATAAAAACTAAACCAAACAATACTAACATTAAAATAGGGGGGTGGGGTTCTGAGGCTGGGGAGATAGCTCAATAAAATGCTCCCAAAGACCTGAGTTTGCCCTCCCCTACCCAATCCCATGTATAATAGTTAGGCATGCTGGCATACATGTGTAGCTGGGAAGGTGGAAACAGGCAGATCCCTAGGGCTCAGTGGCCAGCCAGCAGACCTACTTAGCAGGTTCCAGGCCAAGGAGAGACCCTGTCTCAGAAGAAGAAAAGTAGAGGCCATCTGAAGAGTGACAACTGATGGTTGACCCCGTTCCACATTCAGGAACACATATGCACATATATGTACCTCACACACATGCACCCCCACACAGGAACATGTACACACACACACACACATACACACACACACACACACACACACACACACACACACACAGAGGGTCGGGGAGAGGAGACAAGCCTCCCCTGGAGCATGGAGAGTACTGGTGGGTAAGCTTCTGTCATCTTCTCAGGGAGGTCTGGGTGCAGTCTGGGCAGCACCCACGGCTGGCACATTCACTTCTGGGCATTCTTGCTTTAATATGTTTGGCTTTGCCATTGGTTCTGGGGGTGGGAAAGCCATGGTTTGAGTAGATGGGCATTCTGGAATTCCAGCAGCAGCAGCGTTAAGGGAAACTCCCTGAGTATTAGCAAGCAAGCAGAGTCTCTCTTGGGCCCCGTGTTCATCCGTCACTTGTCAATGTCTCTGAAGCTTCCAGGAAAATACTGTTGGTGATGTGTTGGGTATGAGAGAGTAACAGTCTTGCTTTTCTGTGGCCGTGATAAAATATGCTAACAGAGGCAACTTAAGTGAGAAAGGGTTTATTCTGGTTCACAGTCCACCGTGGCAGTGGAGTCAAGGTGTTGGGAGCTTCACAGCTGATCACATTGCATCTGTAACCAGGAAGCAGAGAGCCACAAATGCGTCCAGCAGCTCAGCTCACTTTCTTCACTGACGTAGTCCAAGATTCCAGCCAGGGAATGGTGTCGCCCTCAGTGGGAGGGTCTCCCACCACTATTAGCACAATCAAAATGATCCACCATAGGCATACCCAGAGGCCCATCACCCAAGTGACTCCAGATTCTGTCAAGCTGACAATTACCAGCAACCATCAGGAACAGCTAAAGCCACACCTAGAAATATTTGCCCATCATTTCTTTGTCTTGGTTTGCCTATCTCAGAGTGTCATAATGGCCCTCATAAACTGCTCTGGGCAGATACACTCTGCCCTCTCTGAACGTACCAGCTTTCCCAGGCTGCCCCCACCTTTGCAGCGTCCTTGGCCTTTAAATGACACTGGCCATGAGTCCAGCAGGAATGGAAAGCAAGTGACTGATTCCCAGTAACTATCTGTTTTAGCATCCTGCCTCTCAACTAAGCCATTTTTGTAAACATTCAGATTTCCTCTGTGCTTCTCTAGAGAGGCTGTTTTCCACTGTAGACACAACTATAAGATTTGCAGATCCTAGACAGCCCCAGCCCCAGCCCTACCCCCATCCAAGAAAGAAGATTCATGATCTGAGATTGGTTTGCTTATAACTCTTTGGCTCGTAGAAGTAGAAGACAGAAGACCAGGTATAGCAATGCAGCTGTCCCTTAAATATCACTGCTGAGGGCTAGAGAGAAGCTCAGGGGTTAAGAGCACTGGCTGCTCTTGCAGAGGATCCAAGTCCAGGTCCCAGAACCATGTCAGGTGGCTCACAACTGCCTGTAATTTCCAATCCATGAGATCCTACGCCCTCTTCTGGCCTCACAGGCACCTGCTCTCACGTGCACATACCCACACACAGACATATAATTAACAATTAATAGTAATAAATCTCTAAAAGTATAGTCATTGAACATCCACTATTTTCTCAAGAGCCTGAGTGAGGATTGACAAAAACTTCAACTGCGTAGGTGTACTCCGGCTATCCCTGTCTGTGCTTGCTCTCGTAAACGCCTGAGTGAGATCACCGTGAAGCTGTGAACAGCAGACGCACAGGCAGACACGACTCAAGGTGGATTCCTTCACAAGCTGTGGACAAACAAAGCTTTCCTGCCAGAACTTCCATCCCATAAACACACAGATCTCCAAGACCCAGGATTCTTTCTCCCCAGTCACCACAATGCCTTACCATCACTTTCTGGCCAGATATCCACGCCTGATATAATGTAACCTGTCTGAGACAGAAAGCAGTGTTCCCTCCGTTTTCCCAAGATACGTTCAGACTGGGACCAGGCTGGACCAGCTGTTGGTGTGTTTGTTAGCATTAGACTTTCAAAGTTTTGGGGGTCACCTTTGTGTGTGGGGGGGGGGAGGTGGGTGGGTGGGTGGGTGGGTGCACGCGCATGTATGTCCTCAGAAGCCACTTGTTCAATCCTTTGGAGTTGAAGTTACAGACATCTGTGAACCACTCAGCATGGGTGCTGGGATTTGAAATCATGAAAGAGCAGCAAGCTCCTCTTACTGTTGAGCCGTGTCTCCAGCCTCTCAAAACCTTCTTGTAGTGTTTCATAAAATAGGTTCTTTCAACGGGGTGTGGTGATGTGAACCTTTGATCCCAGCTTTGGGGACGTAGAGACAGATGGATCTCTAGAAGAAATGAGCCTGATCTACACAGAAAGTCCCAGGCCAGCCAGGGCTACACAGTGAGACCCTGTGCTGGGACTGGAGAGATGGCTTAGCAGTTAGGAGTGTGTGTTATGCTTGTAGAGGACTCAAGGTCAATTCCCAGCAGGCACGTTAGGAAACTGACACTGTAGTTCCAGGGTATGTGATATCCTCTTCTGGCCTCCCCTGGCACTGCACTCATGTGCAACTCTCCCATCTCACATGAACAAATCATTAAAAAATAAAAAGTCAAAGTAAAAACACCCAACAGACTGTGTGAAACAGTTGTGTTTCCCCAAAAGGGTATTCATATTTTTCTCTCAAGATTATATGGAATTGTAAGCTTGAGTGTCCTGAATCCCTAGTTGAAGAGGAAAACCTCTGAAGACCAGACATTGGTGGTTCCTGTAATGCACATACCCTTCCTTGTCTGTCCTTGGATTCAACATGTGTGCCTGGCCATTCTCTTTCTAGAGCAAACAATGGCATGGCAAATTAGAGGAACTGGGTCTGTTATTGTTTTGGTACCCACACTGGCCTTGAACTTACTCTGTAGCTAGGCACAATGTTGAATCTTCATCCTTTTGAATCCTGATCCTTCTGCCTCCACCTCCCAAGTGCTGGGATTATAGCATGTGCCGCTATGCCCGGCCTGATTCATCTAATCTTTTTTATAAACTTTCTTTGCATACACAGTTGATACTGTCAGTTGAAGAGCAAGAGCCAGCCCAAGGCACGCTGGTGAACGGCAGAGCTAGGATTCAAACACCTGTGCCCAGCTTGTCCCACGCTTGTCCCCACGTGGTCCTACCATCCTTCCACCTGGGCCATGAAGAAGCTATTCCTCCGTATCAGCTCTGTCTCATCCAGACCCTTGTAAAGCCAAGAGTCAGTCTCGAACTATTCTCTTCTGGCAGCCTCTCTGTAAGGACAGAAGCCAGTTTGTTCTGGGAACATTGCTTCTGGGGAGCAGGGGAGCCAGGGAGCTAGAGAGCCAAGGAGCTGGCTGGAGCAGGAGAAGCTGGAGAGAGTAGCAGCACTGGCCTGGCCTTTCCAAACAGCATCTTGTCCAAGTGGGCCCCATCCCAGGAGCATGGTTCAGAAACTCAGCATCTATGCACAGCCAGCCCTGGCCTGCCTCATGGCTGTCATCCTGGTTGAATCACTGGCCACCCACAACATCTTACCCTCCACTGGTTCCTGATCCTGGAGTCAGCCCTGTCTCTCTCCCAGGCCCTCTTACTCCAGTCCTGTCCTGGACCAAGCATGGTGACCAGCGGCTGTTTAATCATCCCCAAAGCCAGTGAAGAAGGTGCTGTGCTGTCCAGTTCGCAGATGTTACTCAGAGGATGGTATTTACAGAACATCTCACAGTGAGTGGCTGGCCAAGCACAAGTACAGATCCCCTTCCTTCCATCATGCTGGATCCCATGGACTCCCCACCAAAGATTCCAAAGAGCTCAGCTCCTTTGGTTTTGGTCTGATTTCTTATATCTTCTTTTTTTAAAAATTTTTCTTTATTTATGTGCACTTGTGTTTTGCCTGCATGTATGTCTGTATGAGGGTGTTGGGGTACCCTGGAACTGGAGTTACAGACATTTGTGAGCTGCCATGTGGGTGCTGGGAATTGAACCTGGATTCTCTGGAAGAACAGCCAGTGCTCTTAACAGCTGAGCCATCTCTCCAGCCCCTTCTTATCTCTTCTTTTACCCACTCCCACATCTCTCCCTGCATACATTATCCACTCACTCTGTATTTCAGGAATGCTGGAAAACAATGTAACCCAGGCTGGCCTTGAACCCATGGCAATCTTCCTACCTCAGGCTCCCAGATATTAGGATTGCAGACCTGGTTCATTATTACTGACTTTCTTTTTTTTTTTAATGTATGTGTAAAAATGTTTTGCCTGCATGTAAGTATGTGCATCACCTGCACATCTGGTACCCAGAAAGGTCAGAAGAGGGCAATCAATTCCCTAGGACTGGAGTTAAAGGTAGTTATACGTAGCCTCATGGGTGCTGGGAATTAAATCTAGGTCCTTTGCAAGAGCACAAAGTGTTCTTAACCACTGAGCAATCTCTCCAGCAGCCCCCTCCCATTTCCCTCGTATTCTTAAGAGGAGTTTCACATGGGAAACTCAGACAAGGGAGTGAGTGAGTGTGTGTGTGTGTGTGTGTGTGTGTGTGTGTGTGTGTCTGTCTGTCTGTCTGTCCGTCTGTCCATTTTCTGTATTTGTGACAATATACCTAATGCTGGCTATTTTATAAGCTCACAGTTTCGGAGGCTGAAAATCCAAGACCCAACAGCTACACCTCTGCTGTCACAACGTGGTGGCATCTTGGCTTAGAAAACGGAGAGATCTCAGGGTGTGACAGCAGTCAGAGGGCAAGGAGCAATCAAGTTTGTCCTGGGGCTGAAGCCTACCTGCCTGGGGCCTGCCGGGACAGGGTCAATGGTTCCACCATCTCAAGATAGATGCATTTGACTTCAAACCTCAATTGTATCTTTACTCTTCATGTCCCTGTCTAAAACTGAGAGGACAGTATCCATGTCAGAGGACTGGCGTGAGTGTGAAGGACCTCTACAGCGCTTGCCTTTACTGTCTTGTCCTGGCATCACGGTTGTATTTGCTGTTTAACAGATCACAAACCCCCAAGGGGCAGGGACCTTGTTTAACAGCACGCAACAGTAACCACTACATTCATGATTATGAACGTAAATTTGAAGTACATTCTGACCCCCTCACTCTAATGAGCTGCTCAGATAGCTGCTGTGTCACCCCAACTCTTTGTGACCCTGCCCCCACCATTTCTTTACATAACACCAGTGGTTTCCCGTCTACCAAAATAGACTAATTCAATTATTCTGTATTTATCAGTTAGAACCAATGGAATGAAAATAAGCTGCCATAGCACAAAACCCCCAGATGTTTGGGGTTAGTTTTCTAACACAGTGTTCAACTATTTTACTTATTTAATGTTTTTCTTAAGAAACAAAACAAAACCAGTCTGCCCTGGGATTTGGAAACAGGATCCGATTCTCTTGGAGCCTCCCGCTCCCTGCTGGGAGTGGTGTGGGCATGTGGGACAGACAGGTAATGGGAAACAGCTGCTTGGCCCATGTTGGCTTGCAAGCCCCAAATTGGTGATGAGGTGCCGCAGACAAAGGGCAGGCGGTGATGGTCTGGGTGGGGGTTCTGTGAACAGCAGTTAAACCCTCCTCACCAGGCTGATGGAGTGAAGCAGAGGCTGCCCTCCTGGGCAGCCTCTGGCATTAGAAGCAGTGAGTACATACCCAGAGATATGAGCCGGACAGGCTCAGCCCAGTGTCCAGCCCTCTGATGCTGGGAGAACATCCTCAGTAGGCATCGATGCTCCGGACAGTTTACACCAATGTCTTGTCCTACAGTGACCTGGTCGCTCTCCTCCATGATGCTGTCATGACCCCAGACAGCAGGCCCAGTTAACTTCAGAAGACACCATTTAGATAAGGAACCAAGAGAGTTTCTTACAAAGGGCCAGGAAGAAAGAAAAGACTTGAGCCTTAGCAGAGAAGGTAGGTCTTAGTATCAGTGCTCATGGTGCTCTTGTGGTGTGAAAGCAGCCACAGATAACATGTAAATGGCTGGACACATCCATTTACAGAAACACATGGGGCTGGATAGGGTCCACAACATGCATTTTTGTTGGCTTCTGGCTTCTTCACTGGCCCTTCTGCTCAAACTCCCTCAGTGTGAAACCGAAACTCCTGAGTGCAGACAGGATGACCTGTAGGGCTGACCTTGCTTGCTTCTCTACCCTGGTTAGGACTCCCCAGCCCCATGCCTAGTTCATTCCTTCCCTAAGCCCTGTGCACAGGCTGCTTCCTAAGTACAGCAGGCCCCTTGTCCCTACCTCCCTTTTCATACAGTTCATACATTCCCACTCTCTGGGACTTAGCACAAATGCCATTTCCTCAGAAAGACCACTCCTGCAACATCTGAGAACACGTGACCATGCCCTCTCTTTCTGGTCAGGAGTTACCATGGCACCCAGTCTTATTTTCTCCCTGGCACTTTCCACTGTAGGGAAAGATCTCCTGTGGTTTTGTTTATATTCTTCACCTCCATCAGCTCCAGGAGCACAGCAGACTCTGTCTCTGGTGCCTCTGGTTCACAGAGTTGGAGTACAGGAAGTCTGTGAGAGTGACCAGCCGTCTCCCTTGGCTTCTCAGCCATGTTGCTGATAGAGATGTCTTTTAATACCGAGGACCCCGATCTTGGCCCATTTCTACACTGAGTGCTCTTAGAGTAACCTTCAGACTCTCACCATCGACCCAGAGATGCTGCAAAGAGGACCCTGTGCCTCCTGCCCCCAGATCATCTCTCCTATCCTGAAGAGGAGTTTGCCTGTACATCTACTGGTGTGACCCCAAAGGACACAACTTGGCAATGGATGTGTTTTTGCATTGATAACAGACAACGGGTGATGTTCCAGGAATTCTCTTCAAACAAAAGAATGAGGCCAGAGACACCTGACTCATGAGTGTCTGGGAAGGTGTCCAGTTTCCTCATCTCACCTCACCCAGGTCAGGCTCTCTCGTGTGACATAGTCAGGGTAGAAATAGAGAACTTGATTGTTGCACATCGATGTCAAAGACCAACCAGGCTGGAGCTGCACCAACTGTGGGAATCGCAGGGCTGGGAGCTTCTACTGAGCTTTCTGACCTGGCTGGAACTACTGCAAACAAAGGAGGGGGGAGATGACCCAGGGTTGTCAGCGGTCTAAGTCATGGACTCCTTGTATACTGTGTATCGTCTATTGCTTTCTCCATGACTGAAAAGCCACTTACCATCCTACAGGAGAGCTGAGGCACTATGAACAACTCACATGAGTCTGAGATGCATACCGCTTGACCTATATAAAGAAGAAAGATTTACAAGTGGCTACCTTTTGTCTTCATCTCAAAGAAGGCTCAGGAATTGACATCCAAGTGGCTAAAAGCAATACCACACTTCTAAATGACATGAGATAAAGTATGTGTTTGAGATTGCAAGAGAATCCACTTCCCCCCATGGGCATTAACAAAAATATTTTAATTCTATGTGGGAGGGAACATTGCTTATCAGAATTTCTTTCTTTCTTTCTTTCTTTCTTTCTTTCTTTCTTTCTTTCTTTTTTCTTTTCTTTTCTTTTTTTTTTTTTTTTTTGAACTGGCTTATTATAAAATGCTAACTGCTAAGCCAGGTACGGTGGTGCCCACCTTTAATCCTAGCACTTGAGAGGCCAAGGCAGGCAGATCTCTGTGTGAGGCAGATCACAAAGTGAGTTACAGGACAGCCAGAACTACATAGTGAGACCCTGTCTCAAAAAAAAAAATCAAAACAAACAAAATCCCCAAACAACAGCCATAAGCTGACTGCTGCTCTGCTGTGCAGTGTTAACAGCAAGTACGGAAGGCACATGCACCCCACTTCTGGTCATTTTTTTCCTCTTTGACACAGAGTTTTGCTGTGTAGCTCAGGCTAGCCTTGACTGCAGGGAACTCCTGTCTCTACCGCCCAGTTGCTGGGATTATAGGAGTGTGCCATCAAACCCAGAAATTTTAAAATTTCCAAGGAACAAGGCATCACACCCTCTCAGACTCATAAAAGAGGATGTCTTGGTACCAGTGTCTTCTGATCCTGGTCCATCTTGACTTGTTTTGCTTTAGCACCTCCTTCTGCTGCTGCTAACTCTTGCATCTCTGGATTTCTCCATCTTTTGATTATCTTTGGATGTGATTATTCCCTGACACTCACATCCCTGCTTCCCCTCTAAGGCAGTGGTTCTCAACCTTCCTAACACTGTGACTCTTTAATATACTTCCTCATGCTGTGGTGACCCCAACCACAAAATTATTTTCGTTGCTACTTCATAACTATAATTTTGCTACTATTATGAACTGTAATGTAAACATCTGTGTTTTCTCCTGGTCTTAGGCGACCCCTTTGGAAGGGTCACTTGCTTTCTTTTGCTGTTTCCTGAGATCTAACTGATGTTCAAGCAGAGATCAGCCCTGACCTTTGACCCTTGGCCCTCTCAAGTAGGGAGCAAACAGCAGTGCCAGGTTACAATGGCATTGGAGAGACAGGGGACATGGTCTCTTCTCTGGGCATATGCAACTTCTTCTACACCCTCTCAAACATCACTCACTGCCTTTCCCTGAGTACTTCCAAGGACAGGAAACTCCCAACTTCTCGGGACTGTCCTTTCTGGTTTTTTTTTTTCCTGATAACTTTATCAGAAAGCACAAGTTGTCAACAAGCCTGAGAGCCCTGAAGTCTATTTCCTGCAGAGTGCTGATTTGTGGCGTAAACTCCAAGGCAGCTGTCACCACGCCCTCTCCCCCATCACTTGCTGAGAGCAGTGCCTCAGCCCTCGACAGAAATTAATCTCTCCCACTTTTCACCACCATAGCTCCTTGTGCTTTTCCAGCCTCTGGTCATTCATGCTCAACAGATAACTGATAGCCATAGCCATGGAACATGGGCAGCTTTCCAGAGTGGCCAGATATAGCCCATTATCACCACAGCTACAGTGCATGGGCTCATTGAGAAGTTACTGGACACTTTATCAATGAGGGAGGCAGGCCTAGGGACACTGGTGCTGGGCTTTGTGTGAAGGAATGGAGGTGAAGATGACGTCTCCTGAGATAGCTTATCTGACAAGCGTCAGTAAGTCAAGCGTCAATGCATGGTCATCCCAGGCAGAGACAAACTAGGAATCCCTAGCCTGAAAGATGGTAAAGGATTTATAAGTGGGGAAGAGACCCATGAGAGGTTCAGACTGGACCAAGGTCATGTAGGGAGACCATGGTAGAGGTCATGTAGGAAGACCATGGTAGAGGTCATGTAGGGAGATCATGGTAGAGGTCATGTAGGGAGATCATGGTAGAGGTCATGTAGGGAGATCATGGTAGAGGTCATGTAGGAAGACCATGGTAGAGGTCATGTAGGGAGATCATGGTAGAGGTCATGTAGGGAGACCATGGCAGAGGTCATGTAGGAAGACCATGGCAGAGGTCATGTAGGGAGATCATGGCAGAGGTCATGTAGGAAACTCTGGTGGAGCTTCCTATGGTGGAAGCTCTGATGTCCATAAAGCAAGAGAAAGGCCCCAGGCCCTTTGCAAGCTACACTGAGCTTTATGAGGAAAGAAAGGGTGTTTGGGATTTGTCCTGTTTGACAAAGTCTAGCATCACATGAGAAGGGAGTCTTGATTGAGGAATTGCCCAAATCAGATTGGCCCATGGGCATATCTGTGGGGGGTTGTCTTGATTTTTAATTGATGTACAATGGCATAGCCCACTGTGGGCAGCACCATTCCTAAGCAGCTGGTCCTGTGTTGTATAAGAAAGCTAGCTGAGCATGAACCAGTGAGCAATAATAAGCAGCATTCCTTCATGGTTTCTGCTTCAAGTTACTGCTTGAGTTCCTGCCCTGACTTCCAGCAGTGATGGACTGTGATTTGGAAGTACAAGCTAAATAGGAACTCTTTCGTCCTCTAAGTCATTGTTTTTTTTGGTCAGAGAATTTTATCACAGCAACAGAATGAAACCAGGATAGGGTCTTCGCTGATTTGCACAAAAGCACATGAAGCAGCCAGGAAGGACTCAGCAGAACCCCAGTTCAAATCTCCAACCATTGGGTGGAGTCGTGTATACACCCCCGAGGTCCATGTGGACGTGAACACAGACTTCATTCATCAGTTTTCATTGAGCACACCCTCATTGATTCCTTCAGCAGGACTTGTTTCAGCCTTAGGAACCACAGAGGACTTACAGTTAGTTCTACTTTTATGGAACTCTTCTTGTTCTGAATGGGGAGGTGGGGAATGAAAAAGTGAATTGAGATATCAGATGAGGGATAGAGGCCAGAGTGTTCTGAGGACCCAGGATTGCCCAGGATAAAAGGGCTCAAGAGAGGTGTTGTGAACCAGCTACCTGCTGAGGCTATCTTCAGGAAGTACCATGGGCAGGAAACGCAGCAGTGAAAAGGCCCAGGGGTGCAGAGAGCTTGGTATGTATCGAGAGACCTTCTCAGAAGCCAGGGGAGCTGGAGATGGGGAGAAAGGAGAAAAGGTGGTGGAGGGGAGGGGAAAGGGGTCCAGAATGGTTATGTAGGGTCCTGTGCATCCTTGCTGGGGCCTTGGATTTGCTCAGCATACATGATGGAAATCACTAGTGTTTCCTGGGTAGAACTTGAGGTGAACTGTGGTGTCTTTTGCCCATAGATGAGGAGAGAGAGAGAAGTGAGGTGATCTGTGGAGAACCGATTGACCTTTTGAAAGGTCACATGGGCTCTGAGGTTGAGACAAGGAGGGAGCAGGCAGAAGCAGACCACGGCCTGCCATGCTGATGGACCGGAGATGGGGGGCGGGCAGAGGACATCAAGAGTTTTGCCTGAGCTTGTGAACAGAGCTCTCATTTGCTGAGCCTGGGAAAATGGCAGATGGTGGGGTGAGAGAGAATCAGAACTTTGGTTTGTGTGATAGCTGGAATATGGAATGGCCCTTCTGGACCATGTATTGAAGGCTTGGCTTCCAGTCTGTGGTGCTGCTAGGTGTGATGAGGAAACTTTAGGATATAGGGCCTGGTCGAAAGAAGGTGGGTCATTGGGGAAGTGTCCTTGGAAGAATTCCTGGGACCCTGGCCCCTTCCTGTCCCTTTTAGCTTTCCAGGAGCCATGCTGTGAGTGGCCTTGAGCCATCTCATCATGCAACTCTTACTATGATTTTCTGACTTGTCATAGGCCCTGGAGCAGCAACACCAACACATCACAATTCAAAACCCCAGAGACTGTTCAACTTCCTCTTAAGTTGTCTCAGATGTGCGGGCCACAGCAGCCCTTGGGACAGGTTGAACCAGACGGATCTATGATGCTCCAAGGTAAAAGGTTCAGATCGGGGAGAGATGCTGGTCTGGGAGTGGTCAGCCAACAGGAAGCACCGAGACTTTCTACACCAGACAGAATGCCCTCCCCATGAGGAGAATGAGTGTGTCAGATGTCAGAGGAGTGACTAGGACTGAGCCTAGAGGCCCCCAGTATTCAGAGATCAGGGCAGTGAGGAGACTGAAGGGGACAGGCATGCTCAGTGAGGGCCGACCACTCCAGGGGAATCATCTTTGGAAGGGCAGACAGTGCTTCAGAAAGGAGGAAGCTGAGAACTGACAGAACAAGAAAGAGCTAGAATCCTGGGGGACATATCTACCTCCCAGCTTAGCATTCACAAGGCCCTGGTTGAATCTACAGTGCGGTTTAACTTAAAAAGGAATGAAAATGAAAGGAGGAAACAGTGAAGAAAGATATTGGCATGACTGAGTCACTTGGGATCACTTGCTGGCCATTAGGGAAAGCTTTGGTGGTGTGGAAGGTGGGAAAGCCCGTGAGACCAGGGAGAGACCAGGGAGAGGCAGGGAGCCCAGCAGTTCTTCTAAGACTTTTGCCATTAAAGGATCAAAAACCAACCAACCAACAACAACAATAACAAAAACCATAAGGAACAAGCTAGGATTATAAAAAGAAGGCGGCTCCTAGTCCCTGGAAATGCCCCCCACCCCCCCATCCGACACTCAAGAGCTGGCCGGAGCTCTGCATGAGCTTGGCAAAGTCCGCACCTCCTGCCTTTCAACACCTCCACCCCTTGGCCCCAGACACCTTCAGAGCCTGTTTCAACATTTCTCTCTAGCCTAATTGGCAGAAGGATAATCAGTGCACACCAGGAATACACCCAGCAAACGCTCCAGTAGAGTGCCTGCCCTCTGGGGTACCAGGAGGGAGGTGGGAGGAAGACCAAGTCAGGCATCGCAGAGAACCGCAGACTACAGGAGGAGACATGAGCTGTTTCCCAGAGTGCAGCCCCACAAATGCCCACTCCCTATGGTTGAAATGGATGGAGATCCCTCAGAGGAAGGGAAGTGAGCAAGACACATCCTGGGCTCCCCAAGAAGTAGACTTCCAGCCAGGGATTTCATTGCATAATTTATTTCATGCCAAGACATACTTGTAGATGAATGGGGCTGAGATAAAGAAGAGAAGGAACAGAGAAAACATGTGTGAACACACCGGTTACCTCAGTGAGCTGCGGGAGCCAGTGTGGAACACCCTGGTATTCCTCTTGAGGCTGGCAACGGGGGCTGCTGCTGGGATAGGTGTTCACCTGGCACTCTTAGACTGCCATGCTTGTTGGAAAAGCAGGTCCCAGCAGCCAGAGGAGGGCTGTTTGGCAAGGAGTTACTGGCAGACAGGGTGGGCTGGCTTGCATAAAAATGGTGAGAGAGACCTACCTAGGAGGTATGGGAGGGACACTGGAGCCCCCTGTGTTAGTTCCTTCTACCGATTCTTCTAGAAGGTGGCTGCTCACACTGACTATAAAGAAGATAAGCGTACTTCTGGAGTGCTGAGGTGGTGGTGCACACTTGTAACCTCAGGATTTAGGAAGCAGAGAGGGAAGGATTGAGAGTGTAAGGCCAGCCTTGGCTGCGTGAGACCCAGCCTCAAGACAGGAATGTTCTGGACCTGGCTGCTTGCTACCCACTGCTGTACTGGTTCTGCGTGCTCCGGCAATTCCTGGTGTTCACTGCTGAACTTCCGTTCCTCACGCTGCTGCTCTGGAGGAATAGCCAGCCTTTGTCTGTGCAGATCTGAGCTCCCAGTCACTACTCTCTGGTTGGACGACAGTTATTTTGTTATCCATAGCTGTCACCACTGGCCAGGGAAACATCTAGATGAGCCCTACTGTGGCCCTTGAATTGTGAGCATGCTCTTTTCTGACTCTGTCATCCCACACCAGCTGATTTCCTCGTGACGTTAAGACTCCATTGTCTCCACTGCTGTGTCAGCATAACAGGCCTAATTTAACAAGGTTGGGCTTAGGTTCTGTATCCCCCCTCTACACACACACACACCATGAGCCGTGCAGGGACATGGAGAAGCTCAGGGCCTAAGGTTCCAGGAACTCCTGCCGTGAGTGATGACAGGCCCACCTCTTTCTCTCTCCTTGCTTCCTCACAGTCCCAGCACCAGCTGTGAAGTGCATACCACGTCTTCAACTTTATTAGAACTGGAGAGCTAAAAGGTCACGAGAATGCTTAATCAAGCCCAACCGAGAAATGAAAACTATAGAATATTAACACTGGAACTGAATTCCCGCAGCTGCCAGCCACTCACATCCCTGGTGCAGGAGCCCAGTGTACAGGGGAGGAAATCCACCCGCCAGAGAACCCTGGTTTGCTGTCCAGGGACAGGCTCACTATTGAGCTTTCTCAAGGCTGATGCTGAGTCAGCTTCCCAGCTGCCTTTCCTTAAAAACAGTGAAAGGCAGCCATATGAGTTGCTTCTAGAGGGCCAGCAGAAGCAGCCTGGAGCAAGCTACAGACAGGCTGTAACTTCTCAGGAAGAAAAGTGGGGAATTGACACACACACACCAAGGGATGAAAGCTCATCCTGGGGATGTGGAAACCCATCTGCATTCTCAGGGCTCCAGAAGGCTCAAAACGAACATTCTCACTTCTGGCTGACCTTGTGGCCCTCCATAAACAGGAAGTGAAGACGAAGGTAGAGTTGTAAAATATCTGGCTAAGAATTAAAGGCACGTCCCAGCATGTATATAGTTCACTTGCAAACATTGGGGATTTTTTTTTTTTATTTCTTGGTTCCAGGCAAAGTGTTTAAGTGTGAGTTAATACCGTTGGCTGTGGGCTGGAGAGATGGCTCAGTGGTTAAAAGCACTGACTGCTCCTGTAGAGGACCCGGGTTTGATGGCAGCTCACAACCATTTGTAACTCCAGTTCTAGGGGCTCTGATATCCTCTTCTGACCTCTATGGACACTGCATGTATGTGGTACACAGACATACATGCATACAAACATCAACACACACACAAAATTAAATAAAAAAAAAAATCACTGGCTGCCTGCCAGGCTAACAGAATGAGTTCCTCAGAGGCTGCACATACCAAAGAACACTATGTGCACAAGATTAATTCAGAAAAGGGGACCAACAAAAGCAATAGAATGGTCACAGCAGGCAGTAACAAGCAGCCCTGGTGAGGATAGGTGGATATGATTTTCAGAGTTGTAATATTAGAATCTTAAAAAAATTTCAACCAGTCATGGTGGCACACCCCTTTAACCCCAGCATTTGGGAGGCAGAGACAGGTGGATCTCTGTGAGTTTCAGGCCAGCCTGGTCTATATAATGAGTTCCAAGCCAATCAGAGCTACATAGAGAGACCTGTACACACACACACACACACACACACACACACACACACACACACACAAAATTGTTTTTAACAAAAAAAATTAGGAGTCTGCAAGGAAGCAAAGTACAGCATACACAGAGGAGACATTAATAGTAATGGCCCATGTGGAGCCAAGTGAGATAGTGCAGCCCTTTCTAGCATTTGGAAGACTGAGACTGGAGGATCAATGGTTTGAGATTTGAAAATGGTGAGGGTGGTCTACATAGCAAGATGCATCTAAGAAAAATGCAAGTAGGGGAGCTGAAGAGATGGCTCAGGGGTTAAGATGTACTGCTCTCGCAGAGGACCAGAATTTGTTCCCCAGCACCCACATTTGACAGCTTACAATCACCGGTAACTCCAGCTCTAGGGATCCAGTGTCCTCTTCTGACCTGTGGACACCTGCATTTGTGCACACAACCACACAGAGACATGCACACATAAATACACAAGTAAACATTAAAATAAGTCCTTTTTTTTTTTTCCATTTTTTTTGAGGCAGGGTTTCTTTGTGTAACAGCCCTAGCTATCCTGGAACTTGCTTTGTAGACAGATCTGCCTGTCTCTGCCTCTTGAGTACTAGGATCAAAGGCATATGCTACCATGCCCGGCTAAAATGCGTCTTTTTTTTTTTTTTTTAAAGTTGTGAGGAAAGCAAGACATCTCAGTTTAGTAAACAAGACTGTAAGTCAGCTTACGTTCAAAGGCTGAGGGTGGTACTTCTACAAGGCAAGGACTGGTGTGATACCAAAGCCAGGTTCAGACATCACAAGGAAACTGCACACTAGTATCTTTATGGATAAAAATGTAATAACATCTTCCAGAAATTGTTCATAAAGGGATCATAACCAGGGAGGATTTCCTTTAGGAATACAAGGATAGTTCAATACACAAAAGTTAGTCAATGTAATAGACCATGTAAACAGATGAGGTAAACCCTGGTTAGTCTGTATTTTATAGCATTATTGTTAAATCATCTCCACACTTCGATCCACTCACAATATCCTCCCTGACTTTGGTAATTTCCTTTTCCCTATACTCTGAACTGCCTGATATTACTATAGTCACATCTATTTCAATTAGTATTTGAAGACAGATTTAAATTGAACTTTAAAAAACTAAAACTGTGATCATCTCAATTTTTGAGAAAAAGAACTTGACAAAGCATACTCCCTTATATTAAAAACAAAGCCACTTGACAGACTAGTAAGGAAAGGGAAATTCTTCAAACATGATATGTCATGCATAAGAATAGTCCAGAGTTAGCATGACATGCAGTGGTGAGAAACAGATCTGAGGTCATGGCCCAAGGATATTTTCCTTCATTGCTTCTATTCAGCATTGTACCACAAATTCCACCCTGGAAAGTTAGGCAAGAAAAAGAAATTAAGAAGTACCCAAAAGTGGTAGTATTTCCCAAAGTGGTCAAGTACAGTCCCTACCATTGACCTGTTTTTGCAGAAGCAGACGGATGGATCCTAAAATTCCTCTGGAATTACAAGAGAGCCTGAGTAGCAAAAGCATTGTTGAAAAGGATGAATGAAGCTGGAGGGCTTGCATTTCCAAATGTCAAAACTGAATGCAATATTACAGTAATTACAATAGAATGTGACTGGTTTAAGGGTGGGTGTATAAGAAAGGGAACAGGATCAAGAGACCAGCAACAAATCCAGACATCTGTGGTTAACTGGTTTTCAGCGAGGGTGTCAATACTTCTATTTTCTTTAAAGATTGTGTAAATTTTTATTTATATGTATGAACACTTCTCTGTATGTACCACATGCATGCCTGGTGTCTATGGAGGTAGAAGAGGTTATTGGATCCCTGGAATTGGAATAACAGTTGGTTGTGTGCCCCTATGTGGGTGCTGGTAATGAACCCAGGTCCTCTGCTCTTAACCATGGAGCCAACTCTCCAACCCAAGTCAGGACATTTGAACTGAAAAAGAACAGTCTGTAATAGGCAATGGGATGAATCCATGTGAAAGAATGAAGTTGGATCCATGCACCATGCAGTATTAGGTACGGCACTCAAGAGGCACCAGATACCTCAGCCTAAAACCTGAATTGAAAATCTCACACAACTAAACAAAGGTGCCATCCTGGGTTTGGCCATAGTTTCTGATACCACAACAAAGTGCAGACCATGAAAAGATGTAGGCAAGCTGGACTTCATCATTAAAATGTTTGTGCATTTAAAAAAAAAAAGCCAAAAGTACAGAACTAAAACAAAATGAAAAGCCAACTCCAACAAATTCGCCAAGAATAAGTTGGGTGTGGTGAATGCCTTCAGTACGAGCACTTGCGAGGTGGAAAGCAGAGGATCACGAATTCAAGATCCTTTCAGGCTACACAGGGAGTCCAGAGCCAGCCTTCATTACTTGAGATATTGTCTCAAGAGAACAACAGCATGGTGGTACATACCTGTAATCCCAGCTCTTCGGAGGTGGAGGCAGGAGAATCAGAAGTTATTTCTCAGCTGCATAGCATGTTTGAGACCAACCTAGGCTACAAGAGACTTTCATCTAAAAGAAAAAAAAAACACAAAACACAAAAAACAAAAACAAAGAGTGGGGGTGGGGATGACTAGAGAGATGGCTCAGTGGTTAAGAGTCCTCGCTGCTCTTGTTAGAGGACCTGAGATCTGAGTTCAGTTCCCAGGACCCTTGGTGGGTAGCTCACACTGCTTGTGACCTCATCTCTAGTGGCCCATCAGTCTAGAGCCAGTAAGGGAAAGAGCTGCTGGCTGAGCTGCAGGAGGCCCTGTCAGTGCTCAGCCGCTACTTTGCCATTAGGGGCAGAAAACCTGCCTCAGGGGAGTCAGCAACAGCGTGAGCCCAGTGAGGAAGGAGCAAGGTACCTGGGCACCTAGATGGGTCCAGCCACACCTGAAGTGAGAACATGATGTTTCTTTTTACGCTGTGGGGTTGGAGTGAGGGGTAGCGAATAGTGCACGCCTTTAATCCTAGCACTCGAGAGGCAGGTGGATCTCTGTGAGTTCCAGACCAGCTTGGTCTATATAGTGAATTCCAGGACAGTCAGAGCTCCATAGTGAGACTCTGTAGGGGGAGAGAGAGAGAGAGAGAGAGAGAGAGAGAGAGAGAGAGAGAGAGAGAGAGAGAGAGAGAGAGATTTTGTTGTTGTTTTTGATTGTTAATGAAAAAATGCTGGTTAAAATAATCTGCTCATCTCTATATACCTGCTCTTGGCCTTAACTCTCATTAAAGTTATGCCTTCCTCAGTGCCCAGAAGACTGAGGCAGGAGGAACACACACACACACACACACACACACACACACACACACACACACACACGCACACACACAGCCCCTCACCTTCTCAATGGAGCCCCCCGCCTCTTGTGACCTATTTTTGTCCAGGCTATCACCTGCCCTGTCCTCTCTGCTGTGTGCCGATCCACACTGGGCTGCCTGCTCAGACCTGCCCAGGGCTGTGAGAACGAGTCTCACTGCATCACTGCAGCCTCGCCGCATCATTGGAAAGCTTCTCTCTAAGCCAGACAGCGCTGTATTTGCTCCCCAATGTTCCCCACGAATGGATCATGACATAAAGCCCTTGAAGCATGTGATGCCAGGGAAACAGATTGCATTTATCATCCCTTTTTCATACACTGGGACGACAGTGGCATTCTGTGAGGTCGAGTTTGTTGTCAAGGGCTCATGGCAGGGCTGGAGTCAAACTCGAGGATGCACCTCAGCTATGTTCCTCTCACACACCCACCTCTGCTCCCCTACTTCTCAGAGATGCCTTGTGGGAAAGAGGCCACCGCTGTGCCTTCTCTTCGCCAGCGGATGGGGAAGTTCACTTGGGAGGAACCAAAGTCGCCTGCTTCACGGTTATCTTTGCAGAACAATAAACTTCAGAAGCAGTTTGTCTAGTACAGTAAAACCGGGTCGTTAGCACTTTATTGCCTGGCTATCTCTCCAATAGCTCTTTGCCAGCCTTAGCCGGGAGGGGCTGCCGATAAGAACAGTGAACCCAGGGCTCGGAAACACAGAGTTCCAAGCCTGGGTTGGCCATTAACTATGGACAACTTCAGGTCCTCACCTCCCATCTCCGAGTGTCACTCACCACATCTTGGGATGCAGAATCTGAGTAGAGTGACATTTCCCAACTTAGTTTCCAGTAGGCATATATTTCTTTAGAAAATGTTTTAAAAAGTGACTCCCTCCCACACCCACCAATGCAGTGAACACGGGTTCCTCATTGTGGGCCTTGGATCCTTAGTTTCCGTGGGCATAACTCAGGCAGGAAGTCACAGCACACTGCAGTCCCCACACTTCCATGACAAAGGAAACTTGCTGGCTATTATGTCTTGGAAAGTGTTTATAAAATAGGCTTTGGGGAACACTGGGTTCAGGATCTATGGGTCCTTATCAACTTGGAGAAGTTCTTTCTTTCATGTGTGTATATGTATGCATGGTGTGTGTGTGTGTGTGTGTGTGTGTGTGTGTGTGTGTGTGTGTGTCCTCAGAGGCCAGAAGAGGGCATTGGATCCTCTGGAACTGGAATTGCAGGTCGTTCATTATGAGGTGCCTGACGTGGGTTCTGGGAGTCAAACTTGGGTCCTCTGGAAGAGCAGTAAGTGTTCTTAACCACTGAGCCATCTCTCCAGCCCATGAGAAATTTTCATTCACAGTATACTGGCTTTTATTATTGTTGTTTGTTCATATTTATTTTCTTTTAGTTTATGTGCATGAGTGTTTGTATGCATGTATGTATGGGTATCATGTGCATACAAGAACGGAAGAAAGTCTTGGGCCCCCTGGAACTGACATTACAGACAGTTGTGAGCCTCCACATGGGTGGGTGCTGGGAACTGCACCTGGAACATCTGCAAGAACAGCAAGTACTCTTAACCACTGAGCCATCTCTCCAGCCCCGAGAGAGTATTGCTTTGACTGGGAGATTCAAACGGTGCAGGATTCTGAGCAATAGAGTAGTCACGCTCAATGAAGTTTAGATAGAGTTCCGTTGCAATTTACGGAAGGCCACTTGCTGGAAAGGAGAGTCTGACAAGACAGCAGAGCTTCAGTCAACAAGCCAGTGAACCTGAGCCATCCTGGGTAGTCCAGCGCTGCAACAGGCCTGCCCTGGCCTGGTCGTGCAGTGCGTCTGGGCTGGCTGTGACTCCCCGCTCCCCCTTTTTTTAAAAAAAAAAAAAAAAACTCTGTAGGTTTCCTGTCTGGTAGCACCAAAGTGCTAATAGCCTGTAACACTGTGTTACAATGTCAAAAAGGCCCTGAACTCAGAGGGAGAGGCCGACACAGACAACTAATGCTTGCTGGTGTGATGCATGCTGTCCCTGGGAAAGGCAAAGAGCAAAGTGAACTAACGGTCATCTCCTTGCATGTGCCAGGGGAGAAAACGAATTCCTCAGCGACTCTCATTACTAATCATAAAAAAATGTGATTGACTCACGTGCAGGGCACCTTCTGTATGGTCTTATTTTGACGACTATTAAAAATGCCCACAGACAAAGAACTAATAAATTAATTCACCTCTCTCTCTTTCTCTCTCTCTCTCTCTCTCTCTCTCTCTCTCAGATATGGTCTTACTCTGTAGCCCAGGCTAGCCTCATACTCATGACAACCTCCTGTCTCAGCAGCCTCCTGAGTGCTGGGATTACAGATGTTACTACATCAGCTCACCATCCCCAGCATCTACCACTGTGCTCACCCTCTTTGGGTTTCTCACACTGGGTTCATCCATTGCTCATCTGTAGTGGTGCCTCCTGTGGCTGAAAGCTATAGCCAGAGTTCCTGGCAGATTCTGGAGTCATTGGTACACACAGCCCTGCCTAATTAGAGATGTTTGCTCAAATACATAGAGGGTACCCTTCTGCTGTGGCCTGAGTGTCCATCGAAAACTCACTCATGGTAACAGTTACTAGCCACCATAAGAGGATTGAAAACCAGGACCTTTAAAAAGTGGCAGGGGCTGATGATGAGTGGGTTAGTTCTCACAGGGTGGGCCTGTTAGAGGTGGATTCTCTTGCTCTTCCATCTCGGGCACAATCCCTGTCAGTCCACCTTGTGATAATGCAGCAAGAAGCCCCTTGCCAGATTCTGCCTCCATGATCTGGAGTTTTCCAGTTTGGAACCTGGAGATAAACTTCTGGTTTATAAATTACCTAGTCTGTGGCATTCTGTAATACAGCAGAAACTGGGCTGAAACATCTCTGTGCTCTTCAGTCCAGTTCATATGTGTGTGTGTGTGTGTGTGTGAGAGAGAGAGAGAGAGAGACAGAGAGACAGAGACAGAGACACAGACAGAGACAGACAGAGACAGAGAGAGACAGAGAGAGCCATGCTTTCTTCCTGTGAGTTGAATCGCAAAGTGTGTGAATTTCCAGCCACCCAAGTCCTTTGTCCTCATGCACTGCAGCAGGGAAAAATGGTGTCTTTCTATAGAGTGTGTGTGACCTCAACAGTTCAGGATGCCTGAACCAAGGTTGGAGGATCTTACCTACTTGAACTTCATAGCATCTCCTGCCAGCTTACTCCTTCAGGGTCTCAGGTTGGGAAACTCAGCAGAAGGCGGGTGGGTCTTCCTGTCAGGCACTCTCCTGGCTCACTTGGAAAACACTGGCATTCCATACCACCAGAAAAGCTGCTCCCCTGGGGAGACATCTGTGAGCAGTACTTCCAGCAAAAATGCTGTGCTCTTCTCTCCCCCTGCTCAGCTCTGTGGCCATTAAAAAAAAATGGAGTTATGGCATTTTTTTCTCTAGAATAACAAAACTTTGTTAATGTGTCTCTTTTATTCACACACCCACTGCCACACATTCCTGTAAAGACCGTCCTTCAGATGCCCACAGAGAATGCATTTTCAATTCTTAACATAATTAGCTGGCTTCCAGAAGGAGGGAGAGAAGCATTTATGGGCATAGATAAATCATATCCTTGGCCAAGTACCCTCTTCGACTTTCTAGCGGGGAAACTCAGGGCAATCTCAGGACATGGCTCCTTGTGCAGTCTCAGACAACCCGGTACAGAGAACCGAAGGTCACCCAGCAAGTCCAAGGCAAGGCATGCACTAAACCCCAGGAATCTCAGACCTCCCAGTGCGGTAATTGATCTTCCAAGACAAACATTTGTCTTACTAACTTGTGGTCCTTGCTTTGGAGGCTGACAATCATAACCGGGGTGGGGGCTGGTAATAAGTGTAGCGATTAATTGGCAGAGAAAGCTTTCAAACTTCCAGGGAGGGACGGGATCAATGAGCTGCAGAGAAATAAAACATCTTTTAAAGAAATGTCCTGTTCCCTGACATCGTTTCAATTCTTCATGCTCAGTGTCTTCAGGAGGTGTTTTTGAAGTGGGTTTTTGTTTTGTTACTTTGTTTTTCTTTGTTGTTGTTTTCCTGACAAGGTTATTTGATCGCAGCTCCAACTTAGATTAGTTCTTGAGGTGAACTTGACCTCTGCCCACTGAAGCAGAGCAGCCCCTGGTTTATCTAAAGGAAGTGGGACCTAGAGGCTATGGAGTAATGAGGAACACAATCAGAAAGGGCTGAGATCCAGCACATTCTGTCTCTCTGCCGGAAGGGTATGTGGAGGATGCAGGCTGAGGTCGTGAGACGCTGGTGGGTGTGGAAGCGCTGAAGAGGAACCTGGAACCGGAGCAATGCTCGGCTCTGGAGCTTCTAGTCTTTGGGGTCCCACGTCACTTGCAGTGCAGAGAAGTGGGGAGCTTCCCAGCTCAACTGTGTATCTGCTATGTGACATTGGCTAATGTCACATAGGCAGCTAGCTATTCTAAGTTCTAGTTTTTCTCAGCCAAGCTCCTGCTAACCTGGCAAGCTCCTTAGGGGCCAGACACTGGTTCTCAGTGCCCAGCAGATAACATGTGCTCAGTAGTTACCAGCTCAACGAATAAAGTGAATTCAATGTTGTCAGCAGGGGTGTAGGATCAGGGTGAGAATTATACAAGAAAGAAAGAACTAAAGCTGAGGCCCAAGCCAGGCATGGTGGCATGTGCCTACAAGTACTTGGAGGCGGAGGCAGGATGATCTACTGAGTTCAGAAGTCAGGTCTGGGCAGCATAGAGAGGTCCCTGTGGCTCCCCAGAAGCACCCACATCCTCAGATTCCTCACTTCATCATCAGACCAGGAAAGAGTCTGTTGGACCTGGAGCTGTTTGTCTGCAGATGGGAAAATGAGTTCTACATTCATGTACCCACGAGGCGCCTGCGGTCTGAAGGATGCATCAGACAGAAACATTCTCCACGCTTAGGAAGTTTACATTCTGGCAGGAGGAGACCCTAAACAAGGAGACAGATATATATAAACAGGAATGGTTTACAACACAGAGTGCTGGGAGAATACAAAAACAGGTGATGTGGGCTGACAACATGGCTCAGTGGTAAAGGTGCTTGCCGCCAAGCCTGAGGACCTGACCTTGATCCCTGGAACACACATGGTAGAAAGAGAAGACTGATTTCTGTGAGTTGTACACACATATACACAGAGGGGGGGGGAGGGAGGGAGGGAAGGAGGGGGAGAGGGAGAGGGAGAGGGAGAGGGAAGAGAGAGAGAGAGAGAGAGAGAGAGAGAGAGAGAGAGAGAGAGAGAGAGAGAGAGAAAGAGAGAGAGAGAGAGAGAGAGAGAGAGAGAGGGAGGGAGGTGTGAAAACAGGTGGTGAGGCTTGGGAGTGGGTTCCCGGTCTAGATGGGTGACCAGGTAGGACCTCTCTGTGGAGGTGACACAGGGTAGGGACCCGAGCGGTTGCAAACGGAGCCAGACAAAGGCTGAAAGCTAGCACACTGAGCCTCTGTTTCTCCAAGGTCTGTCTTTGGTATTTGTTCTCTTTTGTTTTGCCAAGGAGAAGAGAATGCATGTTGATATAATTACAAACTCATAGAACAAGGTGATGGTTCTTCTCAACTCAACATCTAGAATCACCTGGGAAGCAGGTCTCTGGGCATGCTGCAAGAGATTATCTTGATTAGGTTCATCAAAGTGGGAAGACCTGCCCACTGTGGGTGGCACCGTTCCCTGGTCTGAGATCCTAGGCTGTATAAAATGGAGAAAGCGAGCTGAGCACACAGGGAACCCTATGCTTCCTGATTGTGGATATGATGTGACCAGCTGCCTCCTGCCGCTGTGACTTCCCTGCAGTGATGGACTGGAACCTGATACTGTGAGCCAGAATCAATCAGAGCAACGGGGAAAGTAAGCCAGGCATCTCCTTGTCTAGACTCACCAGGTATTTGTGTCTTGCCTTGTTCTTGTTCCTCTCTCTATCATGGACATTATGCCTGGTGTATGTACACCCCTTTTCTCAGAACCCCTGTAAGTACATAGTGCAAACATACTGCCCTGCCCCCATACTTCACTGTGTGTCTCCTGGGAATAAGAACCTTCCCTCTCATAACCACAGTCCATATCTAATCTACATTCTATGCCCACCTTTTGTCAATTGCCTCAACAATAGCCTTATACAGTCACACCCTTTTTCAGGTCCAGGATCACACAGCACATCCATCCCTCTCATGTGAAGCCTTCTCACTTGGGTTTGACTAACAGTTCCTGAGGATTTAGCTGAGATTATGCCTGTTTTGGATGGAGGACCACCAAAGGGACATGGCCTTTCAGTGTGAGGTGGTAGGAGTCACATGGTGATAACTTTGTGTGGTTAGGGAGGACTCTCCCTGACTGATCACTATGAAATCAGTGTTTCCTTCTGACTATGCCATTTGTTGGGAGAAGAGGTGGCATTTTTACCGTACACGTATTTGGGCCCTAATTCACTTTACCATTCATGGACAATTGCCTTTATCTTTGCTTCTCCTTACTACTTGTAGGTTAGTCAGCTTTCCGTCCTGTGACAAAATATCTGAGAAGAAAGGTTAATTTTAGCTCATGGCTTCAGAAGTAATAGTCCATGGTCATTTGGCCCCATTGCTATCATAAGATATGATCTCAAGGAAGAAGCATGTGGCACAGACCACCTGTTTGCCTCATGGTGGAAGGAAAGCAGAGGGATGGGCCAGATCCCAACATCATGCCCTCAATTTACTAGGATCTTTCCATTGGACCTTGCCTCCTAAAGGTCCCACGGCTGCCCAGTGGGACCACAGTCTGAGGACCAAGCCTTCACCCACACTGGTTTTGGGAGCTCTAAAGCTCACTGAATCAAATCTACACTGTAGAAGTTGGTGTTTTCCTTTGGGAAGATGCTTTTCTCCCAGTCACACTTACTTCTATAATCATCATATAACTAGAAAATCACAGACTTATACCTTATTAATAGTTTATATCACTACAATCAGATTCATCTCAAATCAGACCAATGAGAACCCTTTAAAGTAGCTTCTGGGGCTGGAAAGATGGCTCAGCAGTTAAGAGCACTGGCTGCTTTTCTAGAGGACCAGGGTTTGGTTCCCAGCACCCCCATGGCAGCTCACAACTATCTGTAACTCCAGTTCCAGGGTGCCCAATAACCTCTTCTGGCCTCTGTGGATACTGTACCTACAAATGCACACACACATACATGCATAATTAAAAATAAAATACAAAATTTAATTGGTTTCTGTGTCTCTCTGACATCACTCTTATTCTTGAAGTATTGCCTTGCTCTGTGTGTGCATGTGTACAGGTACATATGAGGGGGGGGGGTATGGAGAGAACAGAGGACAGCCTCAGGTGGTATCTTCAGGCACCACCTGCCCACCTGTTTTTGAGGCATTCTCTCACAGGCCAGTAACTCCTCAAACAGGCTATGCTGGCTCACCAGTGAGCCCTAGGGATCCACCTGTCTCCATCTACCCATCACGAGGATTACAAGCTCATGCCACCATGCCCAACTTTTTAGAGTGGGTACGGAGGACCAAATTTAAGTCTTAGTGCTTGCAGGGGCACACAGTTGACTTACTGAGCTACATTCCAAGCCTGTTTCCCTGCTATCTGACACAGTAAGATGTCTCAGGATCAGCTGGTTCTTTCTTTGCCTCAGCCCTGGTCTGAACCTTTTTCTGATCCTTTCAGTGTGCAAAGATAACTTAGATGTGAGACCCAGGCAGGCCAGGCTTTGCTCCCAGTTTTCATGGTTCTGAGTCCCTCTGGACAGGGCTGGAGGCTTCTTGATTCCTAGCACGTGTGAGTCACTGAGGACTGTTGAAGTGCAGCTTCTGATCTGATGGGTCATGTTTACAAGCTGGGATGGTACAGGAGATCTGCACTCTGAGAAGGTTAGGGGAATTCTGACGCTCCTGTTCCCAAAGACATCCTGTGCACCAAGAATGGAAGCCAGCACTTCTCAGAACCTGGTGTGCATGTCACCCCATGGCTTGTTCATATGCATACTCCTGGCCCTATACCCAAAGTTGCTCATTTGGTAACTTTGGAATAGGGAAAACTTGATTTGCTATTGTTCTAAGGGCCTTATGCATGCTAGTTCTCTACCACCTAGTCAAGAATGTGTGTTTCTAACACATCTCTAAGTATTGCTGCTGCCGCTGACCTGGGATTGCATTTTGAGAAACATTCATCCAGGACATTGGCTCTTGAAAGTGGCTACATATTAGATGTCTTAGGGGAGATGTTTTCCTTTTTTTGGTTTGTGTTTAAATATCAACCCGGAAGGCTCCAGAAACTATGATTTAGTTGGTGTAGGATATTCTGGCCATTAAGAGTTTTATGAGCCTGGCAAGTGGTGCTGTTGCTCAGCACGACTGAAGATGATTTTAGAAGGAGGTGGGATCCAGTGGAAAGGGCTTTATGAGGGACTGAACCCGGCCTTTGTGAAGCCAGTGTGTTTGGACTGAAGGAGAGGAGGGTGAGAAAGGCAGGTGGGGTAGGAGAGGTGCGTGAGGTGGGCCATGAATCTGGATGCTGCACCAGTGAGATGGGGAACCTTGGGGGTAGCTTGTGAGCTGGAGCACCAGACTGGAGTGTCTACACTGCAGTCAACCCAAGGCCACTCTCGTTTCCACCTACCAGTCTTAGCATGTTCTCTCCAAAGGTTTGTGGATGTGATGAAGGATGAAAGTGCTCCACAGCCTTCCACTCATATTTTGAGTACTGTTCATGGATATGAAACCTTTGAAAAAGAAGCCTAGGCAGAATGATAAAGCATTGTGTTATGGAGCAGGGACTTGGCAGATAGAGATGGACATCTTCAGTCATTCACAACAGTATGAATGCTTACTGTGACCAAACTCTACTCTTACACATTGGTAAGATGGTATATTTTTCCTTATGTTTCGTGTGTGTGTGTGTGTGTGTGTGTGTGTGTTAAATACACATGAGTACAGGGGTGCATGCCACTACAGCACATAGAATAAAGTTTGGGACAACCATTTGCTTTAATAGAACGATTCCTTACGTAGGTTCTGCATTTGGCACACCTATAAAGCAGGACATCTGGGCTCTAAGACATGATTGTTTGACATACAGCATGGCAGAAACATCAGCCCAGGGAGAAAAGCTACTGGCTTGAGGCCCGCAATGGCAGTTCCAACAAAGTGACAATAACCTGAAAATTTTGCTCCTCAGCTGTCCTCCACAGGGCATCGGGCAATTGAGTGTGCTTGAACTAAACATGAGTCTTGACACACCATTCTATTCATATCTACTTTGATTCTGGCAGTTGCTAACTTTTCTTCTAGGAAAAGGTAGGGGTGGGGATTCTTGTTGGTGAGACTCTACTGCTCTGAGCTTGTGAGGCTGAGCAGAGGCAGGTATGAGCAGCTCCTGGGTAACTTTCAGCAACACTCCCAGGCCCTGATAGTTGGCAGAGGCCTGGCACCAGCTCTGTCGCTCTGCTGTGAGGATGACATGCCCTTTCCCTTGGTTATTTGAGCTCTGGGTTTTTGCTGGGCCAGAGCTGATGGTGATGTCATCGTCTTGTGATGCTGTTGGGTGACCTTGTTCATGATGCTGCTTCTGCTCTTTTCTCTCACACCTGAGAGCTGAGCTGAGCAAACCATTGTTATGAACCAAGGAGTGAAGAATGGGGAACCCTGCAAAGGAGAACCCCACTCACCCACACACCCACCCACTCATTAAATCCCTAAACTCTAAGCACAACTACCTCTGATCCAACCTGGATTCTAGTAGTTCTCAGCCTGGAAAAGCCATAAAGGAAGAAGAACAGAAGACATGGATGAGGGCTGGAGTGCAGCTCAATAGCAGAGCATTGGCTGGCTCCTATCTTATGGGGAAAGAAACAGGATCGGAGTGACTGAGTCTAGTGTTCAGCTGGTTGCAAAAGCAAGGTTTCTTGACTCCTCTGTGTCCTTACCTTGTAACACACAAACGATGGCTCTCAAGTACCTTTCTATCTCTCCAAACTGTTGAATCAGTAACAGAGTACTCTCAGGCTGGGAGGACACAGCCCAAATGAGGACACTAAGGCCAAGAGCAGGAACAAGGATCTGCTCAGTGTGGTGGCAGAGTCTGGCCTTGAACCCCGACAAAAGTTCAGTTCAACCACCCCGCTACATCCAGGACCAGTGTGCTGGTGAAACCCATCTTGCCTAGATTGTGTGTGTTCTTGTGGATGGTTCCAGCTCAGCATTGTAGGAGCCACTGTTGGGATATTTTGCCTGAAAACTGTCTCCTGGGGCCTGTGGTGCATGTGATGTTGTCTGTCCTGTGCTTCTGGAAGTGCGGTTGGAGTTTCACATATTGTTTGGATTTAAGGAAATAAATGGCCTTGTTTGCAGTCTATTACAGCAAACCAAGACAGGGGAAGCTGAATAGGTAAGAGTGTAGCACCCCCTGGTGTCGAAACATGCTCTGTGCACTTGGCTGGTCCTGGGGAACTTAGAGCTGGATAGGAGCGACAGAAGTGGTATGCTATGGGACAGGAAGACAAGAAACGGGGAAGAGACTCACCAACATCCACAAAGCATGTTGGCAACGGAGCAAAGACTGGCGGGTTTGCTGCCCACCTCTGCTTCCTCCATAAGGCATTGTTCATTTACTCCATAGTGAGCATGGATGGAAGACCAGGTCATGTCAGCCTGAATGGCAACTGCTCACTCAGAATCCTTCTTCTAAAGGGGAACAGGAGGTGAGATGGTGGCACGTGATCTGAAGGGACCAGAGTCCTCTACTGACTTCAGGGGCTGCTCAGCTGTGTGAACAGCTATTCTGGAGCAGAGCCACATGGTGCCCTGACTCCATTTCAGAATTCGATTGGTTGGGTGCTGTGACCTAGGCAGGTCTCTTTCACTCCCAAGGTCTTTGTATTCTCCTGTGAGGTGAGAGTACTGAGTGACACTAGGCTTTCTCACTTCACCTCGGAGTGCTCAACCTGAGTTCTCTAGCCGATTGGCTTCTGCTGACCTTTCGCCAGGAAAAAAACCATTCTCACTGCTTTGCCAAACCCTACAGAGCCTACACCCTCCCAAGACAGACTCCCTGAGGATGCTCTGTCTTCTCCCACCTCATTCTCTCCCTTCCTTCATAGCACTTCCCTTAGGCCTTTAGGTGGTCCTGTTGGTCCTCTGACAGATTCTGGCAAATGGTAGACATTTATTTCTCTTCCTCACTGTTGTGGAGTATGTGTTCGTGCGTGCGTGCGTGCGTGCGTGCGTGCGTGTGTGTGTGTGTGTGTGTGTATGCTTGGCACATGGTAGACATTTCTTTTCCTGTTGTGGAGTATGTGTTCATGTGTGTCCATGTCCATGTCCGTGTGTGTGTATGTGTGTGTGTGTGTGTATATGTGTGTGCGCGCATGCGAGTGTATGCTTGGGGAGGCCAGAGATTGATGTTTTATCGTTCTCCACTTTATTTTTTGAGACAAGGTCTCTCACTGAACCCGGGGCTTACTGATTCAGCAAGACTAGCTGGCCAGCAAGATCTGGGGACCTTCCGAGGGCTGCCTTTGCAGGTATATGCGCCACCACCCTTTTCACGTGGGTGCTGGTATCTGACCTTAGATCCTCATGTGCACTTGGGAAGTGCTGAGCCACTTTCTCAGCCCTTGCAAAGTAAGTTTTAATTGAATGAATCAACTTATTTCAAAGCCAGATTCTCCTGAAAACTACTCAGGGAGACAACAGTGGAGAGCAGACAAAGACAGATAAAGGAGTGATCTCAGCCCACTGTGACTCAGTGCTGCTTCCAACCTGGGGACGATGCCTGACCTGTGAAATTCCAGGGTTGTCCTGGGCTGCTCATGTAGCTGCTTTTTAGTCCTTACAACTGACCTTAGGGTACTTCATCTGCCCAGCTGGCAACGTGGCATAGCCACACTTCGAAGCTCAGTTATCTGACTCCGTGACACTGTAAGATCCTCTATGGGAAACTTCCAAACCCACAAAGGACAACTAGGGGGTGCCTATCAACACCTCACCCTGCATCTCCATGGCAGAGTAAGTGGGTGGGAAGAACAACAAGAAAAGAATCCCTCGGGGGTAATCAATATCAGAAACCACAGTGGGGCATGCTGTGTCCACACCCATGAAACTTAAGCATCAGCCAAGAAAATAAGAATGGACATGCTCTGTGAGCAGAGCAATAGGCCTAAGGAGTTGAAAACACTGGGCCTTGTAGTTCTCGTTCTTGGTGTTTTCCATGTAAACCGATGCCTGGCTGGGTGCCTGCAGCTGGCGCCTGCTGGTAGTCCCAGGCACGTGGGAGCAGATGGCTGAGGGGTGAAAGGGATATAAGCCCTGCTGAGCTGTGGAGACCCCAGTACTGGGGGATGGTGTGCACAGCTTGTCTCTCCAAAGTACCAGTGGCCCTTTCTGTCTGCAGTGCCAGTCACATAGCACTGCTGGCCTGGTGTCATTTAATCTTCCCCCATTCAGCATTGCTGGAAGACAAGTTGTTGGCCAGGCCTCAAGCCTGGGGTTATGAATACAAGCAGGAACTTGTCTGGTGGGACTGTGTTCAACTCTTAAGTATCCTATCCTTTCCAGAGCAGAGGAAGCCAATACCTACCCCCAGCTTAGCAACCCCACCCAGTGCTACAGCAGGACTCTACAGGCACTCCACCCAGCCCACAGCAGGGTCCCGCTGCTGCCATGGCCCAGTCCATTACTGAACAAGCCTAAGCTCTGCTCACCTCCATTCCCCGAGAGGTTCCAGGGCTCCAATGAGCTTCCACAGCAATAGCTTAACACCATGGTGCCTGAGGTGTGTTCAAGAAATCTGTCACCACTAATAAAGTACCCAATTATTTTTCAGTAACTTACAACTAAGCACTGTCTACAAAAACGGGTCTTCTTTGCCTCTAGCAATGTCATCCTTTTGGTTTCCAATGACAGCTCCATATTTTCTTTCTTTATGAGAAGCAACCACCACTCTTAACAAAATGACCAACCCAGGAATGGAAGTGTGGCATCTGCTGTGCCCACATATTTGACAAGAAGCAACTTCCAGGAGGATGCTGTTCATATCTGGGTTCAGGAAGCGGGCTGGACTATAAAATCTTAATGCCACCTCTCCATCAATTACCCTGTAAAGGTTCCCAGCCTCCCCGAACAGCAGCACCATCAGGGGACCCAGAACTCAAATACCTGAGCCTGTGGAGGACAGTCCAAATCGTTAACTATGACAGACACTGTTACAGAAGCAAGCATGGGATATCCAGCTCTCTGGCTTTAAGTCTAGGGCATAGTTGCTAGGAGCTCTTTGCCATACAGCCGACAGTACTACTGCAGATGAGGTAGCTCTGGTGTGGGGGAAGTGGCAGGGCTCTGCTTGAGTTGTCAAGGTAGGTGACTGAGTCCCAGACCTGAAGGGGCTGCCAACCTCACACTGCCTCCCATTCCTCAACTTGGCAACGCAGGTAGTTACTCTAGAGTTAGTTTTTTGCTGTTATCTCAGTAGCTAGATGGGCTGATGTTTGTGTTGGGTGTGGAGTCAATCAAACTCTAGCATTCCTAGGTTTCAGAAACGTGTAAAATGAGTCTTCACAGCCTAAAGTTCTAGTGCAGTCTATCAGGGAGCTGGCAAGCAGAGAACTGAAGAAGTATCACTCACAACCCTGCATGCCTGAGGGAGAACAAGAGGCCAGGAGGCAGACATACCACAGCTGCAGTGGACACTGGACACTGGTTTACTACCTACAGCTGGGGCCTCTGCCACCTACCCACAGGTTCAGCTGATGTCAGGTGAGGTCACCCAATGCCACAAACCAGCTCCAGGGTGACCTGAGGGCTTCAGTTTGCTCCTTTTAAGACTGCAGAGCTTGAGAGGACTATGACAGAGTGACTGCCCGAGGCATGGTGCTCAGCGAGTTAGTTATGGCCAGGGCTGTCAGCATTTGGTTAAGCTATCTACTCAAGAAGGGGGATCCCAAAGAACAACCACTTGGCACAGCCCCAATCCCAAGTCCTGTGTTTCCCAGTGAACAGGACACCACCCAGCACAGCTAAGGCCTAAGGACAGTGTGGGGGTGGTCAGGGGTCAGGAGGGTACTGCCCTGCCTACTCACTGAAAACCAAACTGCCATCAGCTCAGCCACACTTGTTTTTCTCTTCTCTAACTTGTAGGGACAGGTACAATAAATAATGGAAACAAAGCTTCTTCAACATGACTTTGGCTCAGAGCACATGAGCAAACTGCATTTGACAGGAGATTAGCAGACTCGCTGAGCACATTTACAGACACGTCCTCCACAGTGCAGACTGTCTACACTTTTCTTCTTGTTGTGTGCTGGAGACTAAGGCCCTAATGCATATAAGAGAGGTAGCCAACCCCTGAAAGCCACAGCCCTAGCTCAACTGTTTACATTTCACAACAGGGTACCTACTTAGTGGAAGGTGTTGGTTCTAAGTGTTCTTGTGATTCCATGTGAAGTGGGGCTGGCTGAAGCCAGAATGGAAGTAGCTTTGCTTTCAGCCTCATCCTGCTCAGACTCTTCCTTGTCACTAGCAGCCTGTGAGCCATGAGCGGAGGATAATTTCTTCAGTCACAGAGGTCATACTTGGTGTCCTCCTGGCAGACTTGAGGTCACTCGCCACCTCCCCTCTGGCCTGGTTCCCACTGGGTGCTCATCTGAGCTCTTGGGGCCCGAGACAGGAGAGACCATGACCTCCCTGCCCCGGACCTGCTGGTACAGCTCTTCCTCAGACGACAGCAGGGGCACAATGGCCACTCTCCTTCCTCACACTCAGCTTGGTGCCCTAGACATGGGAGAGAACACTGCACATACCAAGGAAAAGCTTGAGAATCCACAAGACACATTAAAAAAAAGGGACATCAAATTTAATTTAAAGAAAAACAACCTGAAAGTAACTGCAAGAACAATGGGCAAATCAGCTCCCGAACAGAGCAAGGTGGTTACGCTGGCAGGAGGCTGGAGAAAAAGGAACATGACATCTAGCTGGAGGGACCCTTGGGTCATTTCTGACCATCAGAATGCACGTGAGCTTCCTTCTCTCTGAGCGTTCTGGACATCTCAAGAGGCAAAGTCTCCACTTCCTACACAGGACCGTCTTCCGTCTCAGCCGACTCTCAATGGAGGGGCGACTAGAACAACACCATCTCCTCGGACGAAGAGCATGGGGATGTTCCGCTTTGTTGACTGGAAGAGATGAAGCGGGAAAGCACAGTGAGGTCCAACAGTCGGAGCACTCCTATTCCCTGCATGACTGCAGCAGACACCACTGCTGCACTCAGACCCACGCTCCTCTGCCTATGTACCGCTACAAGGTATTTCCAAGGCTCCTTTGCAACCAGACCTGGGCACAAGGTTTTTGTGTTATTTTTTTTGAGATGGGGTCTCACTGTATGGCCCATGTTAGTATGAAACTTCTAATCCCCACACTTCAGCCTTGAGTGCTGGGATTATTACTTTTTTTTAAGATTTATTTTTATTTTATGTGTGTGGGTGTGTAAGTGCCCTCTTCTGGCATCTTCAGGCTCCTGTATGTACATGACACACATGAACTCACACAGATGGACACATACACATAAAACTTAGTAAATAAATAAATAGATGTAAAATAAAAACAAGTCAGACATTGTGGCTCACGACTGTTAATACCAGGATGGAGAAGGGTGAGGCAGGCAGGTCACCAAGGTTTCAAGTACAACCCCACTACATGGTCAAGTTCCAAGAGAGCCTGTGTTACAGAGTAAGACTGTGCCAAAAACAAGTACTAAAGGGGAAAAAGGGGGAAGAAGCAAATGCTCTCAGTCTCTGAGCCATCTCTCCAGCCCAGGTGCTGAAATTGCAGGAGGATGCCACTATGTCTGATTTCAAATTGCTTTGAGGGGAGGGGGAGCCAGGGATTGAATTCTTGCACATATTTAGTTGTTTTTTTTCAAGACAGGGTTTCTCTGTGTAGCTCTGGCTGTCCTAGAACTCAATTGTAGACCAGCCTAGCCTCAAACTCAGAGCTTTGCCTGCCTCTCCCTGCTGGGATTAAAGGCGTGCACCACCACCGCCTGGCTACTCCTGCGCATTCTAAGCAAATGCTTTACTACTGAGTTACATCCTCAGCTACAACTGGATTTTAGCCATGGGTTTCAAGGGTACTTCTAAATGCCAATAGGCAGTCATTGTTTTACCAATGGATGGACCCTGAACATTGAGATCTCAAGAGCAGGAAGGCTTCAGAAGTCTATGTCCCCAGCTTAGCACCTGAAAGAAAGCCATTGTGTTGACCTGTAGGCAGGGACTCAAGACTCCAGCATGCCCAGCCATCACACCTGCTTCTACATACTCCTGTGAGCACAAATGGGGAAGGCAACCTTCAAGGCTTCAGCTTGGTGATCATGCTTTGGGCAGTCAGCAAACACGGCACAATCTGGAGTCATCATTATGCCTTGGCAAATGTTAGGCAGAACTTGGAAACAGCCAAAAGACTTCCCAAACCTACAGACTCTGGGGACAAAGGCTGGAAAAAGCCAAATGTTAGTAAGTGCTGTGGTGTAATAGATGCATAAAGCAGGGAAAGTACAGGGATGAGATCAGGCAAGAACTGGTTAGTTATCAGGCAGACAAAAAGAAACAATGCCAGGTGCTTTTAAGCCCAGGTAAGTACCAAAAATAAATAAATAAATAAATAAATAAATAAATAAAATAAAAATAAAAAACCAAAAAACAAAAGACAGACAAGGCCTGGTAAAACTTCAGTTAAAAAACTTTGTTCTCAGGCAGACCATGAAGCCTGATGAAGCCCAGGGGAGGGTTCATCAGGGTAGTCTGAGAGACATTGTCTCCTCAGTTTCCAGCAGGTCTGTAATTACGTGAGGTCTGGTGCTTCAGGATGAGAAGCAAGGAGGTTCTGCTACAAAAAGCACAGTATCACCATGAGAAGCCAGGCAGCGAGCCACACTGTGGGCTGCTTGGTGACAGAAAGTGGTAAACATGATGGCTAGCAGGAAAAGTGGGCTGGAGCCAAATAACAGAACTTCAGCAATCAACAAAAGCAATACTCTGTGGTGGATGAGAACCAAAGAACAGGGCTAACTGCTTTCTGCTTTCCTATTGGCCAGTTGGTATCAATCCAGTCACTCAGGAGTTAATTATGCACACTGTGGGGAAAAGCTCAGGGAATCCCAGTGGTCTGTGGTCCTTCTAGTTTGGGGAATGTTACTATTCATTAGTTATGTCAACTGAGAGAGGGCAAAACATACAATGGGCCAAGGGGAGGCTGCTGTTTGGTTCCCCATTTCAAAGGTAATGAGAAGATACAAAACAGCAAGGCACCGTTTTCCACTGCTGCATGAAATGACTGTAGATACTACCCACAACATCACAGTCTGTCTTGCCTGTGCCTGCAGTAAACACACACATGACACACTACAATAACTATTGTAGGGGATGAAGAGATGGCTCAATAGTTTAGAGAACTGCTCTTCCAGAGAACCCAGGTTCAATTCCCAACATTCACACTGTGGGCTCACAACTGCTTCTAAATCCAGTTCCAAGGGATCTGATGCCCTCTTCTGGCCCCCTCAGACACCAGGCATGTACACAGTACACAGACATATGCAGACAACCATACACACATACAAAAATCCCCCCACTACCCCAGACAGAGTTTCTCTTTGTAGTCCTGGCTGTCCTAGAACTTGCTCTGTAGACCAGGCTGGCCTCAAACTCACAGAGATCTGCCTGCCTCTCCTTCCTGAGTGCTGAGATTAAAGGTGTGCACCACCACCACCTGGCATCATAAAATAAGTTTTAAAAAACAAAGAAAAGAAACTATTTTATTCAAGGGCTGGGTGTGGTGGCACAAGTTTTTAATCCCAGTATTCTGAGGCAAGGCTCAGACCAACTCAGTTGACTGGAAAAGACACTCTGTGCAATGTGCTCCAGGTTCCCAGCTTTGTGAGCTGTCACCCATCTTGGGGTGGGCTTTGGTGATAAAGCTGTCTTTAAAATCAGTTTTAAAAAAAAACGGTGGGTGACTCCAAAATCCTTGCATTTAATTACTACATTGTATCAACAGTCCCTAAGTAGGTGCCAAAACATAGTAAGGTTCCCACAAATGTGTTAAGTGCTGCATAATGAGATCTGACGCTGTCAGAGAGAAGATCTGCAGGACTTACTTTATATATCTCTTCATAGGTCTCTTCATCAATCTCTATCGTCGTCACAGTTTCTTCTACGTCTCCCAGGATCATATTTAAATGCTGATCATAAGCCTGGAGTGGGAGGGTGAGATTTGAGAAACAAGGAACAGGGCTCAAACAATACAAGTGGATTCTAAGCAGCATGTTCAATACTTACACCCCAAACTTTTACATGCAAATAGTAAACATGCCCTCTGTGCTAGTCTATCGTGTCTTCACAAGCCTTTCTCAGTGACAATACTGCTTACGATCAAAAAATGAATTCACTCAAAATAATCTGAAATTACTTCTTAAGTACTCACTTTACTTGCTACCCAAGGAAGTCCCACCATTCACAACAGTTTATTATGAAAAACAGCAAATTTCTGTTTGTCAGACTTCTTTCAAGGATAGTTAGCAACATAAGGTCCTGTCACTGTGTGATGGCACTGTGGTTCTCAAGCAAGGACAACGTCATTTGACCCTCACAAAAATGATACAGGTAGAGCAAAACCTGGCCCATTTTTGTGGACATGCAAACAGACGCCAGAAGCTGACACTGAATATCTTCCTCAGTTGCTCTCCACCTTATGTATTCAGGTAGTGTCTCTCCCTTGAACACAGAGCTTGCTAACTTGTCTAGCTAACCAGCTTGCTCAGGGATCCTATCTGCCTCCAGAGGCTGTGGTTACAGGGAAGCCACCACACCCACCTGGTGTTTCCACGGGTGTTGAGGATCACACTTTACCCAGTGACCATCTCTCCCACCTCCACTTTGCCCATTTATAACCTGTCCACAGCTTAACATGCTTCAGCCTCAGTTGGATGTCAGGAAGGACTGAGACAACCTCCAAAGTTCATTCCTTTTACTAAATGGCAAACCTCCTGGGGCCTGTTCAGAACCCACTCACATGTTCTTCTAACAAAGTGCTAAGTGGTTTGCCTGCTCATATCAAGATAAAAATAGCCTAACAGCCACATCGGGAAGGAGCTGCTTGGCAGCTACACAAATGAGCAAAATGTTCAGCTCAAGAGCAGGAAGCAAGCAGAAAGGTGGGCCACTTAGTACAGAGGTAAGAGCTGAAGATGCGGGTCCTGTGTTCATTGCATGATTTGGCTATTTGACACCTGGGGCCTATGCAGGATTGCTTGGCTCGGCCTGGGAGGAGGGGACTGGACCTACCTGGACTGAGTCTACCAGGTTGATCTCAGTCCGCGGGGGAGGCTTTGCCCTGGAGGAGGTGGGAATGGGGGGTGGGCTGGGGGGAAGGTGAGGGGGGCCAGAGGGGGGAGAACAAGGGAATCCGTGGCTGATATGTAGAACTGAATTGTATTGCAAAATAAAAATAAAAAAAATTAAAAAAAAAAAAAGGTGACTGGTCTGGACTCGGTGTCATTCCATGTGCCAAAGACCTATGTAATTTAGCTCCACCCCACTTCTCTCATCAAACAGATACTGCTGTTTCTAAAGGCTAGCTTGTAGATTAGTGACCCAATTTTCTTCCCAGCTCCAGAGGTTCTCTGTCCTCAAGTTTCAAGGAAGGAACTATCACAGTTTTGGAGAGTGAGACTGAAGTACAACTGCCTAGTGGCTCTGTCACTGACAAGACAGGGCCTGTTTCTAAGCCTGAACTAAGAAGACTTGGTTCAATTCCATGTTGTAAACCAACAGCCCTAAGGAAAATAACAAGTTAAGAAGAGACAAAACCTTAAGTATACAGTGATGTCACTTAATAGGACCAATTCTACAGAAATCATAAGTGTGCACTGCACAAGTAATAGTATATAAAAAAGTGCCCAATGCAGTTTTATAGCTGGGGAAAAAAAAAGTGTGATTCCTGCCTTACATAGAATCCTGTGCAATCACCAACTGTGTGATTATTCCACACACACAAAAAAATCACATGGAAAAGCTACTAAAAATATGTATATAAAGCCTTCCCTGCCTTTCTAGACAGGGTTTCACTGTGTAGTCCAGACTGGCTTCAAACATATGCTCTTCCTGCCTCAGTCATCTAAGTACTGGACTCATGGGCACATGCCACCATACCTCAGTAGGGTCCCCCTTTAAACACAGACAGCACGTACACACGTAGAAAAGATCTGGACGACTATGTAACCAACGTTGAATAGTGGTCATCCATAGTGAATGAGATTTCACTTTTAATTCTACAGATTTCTATGCTGTTTAACACTTTCTGTAGTGCTCTGGCTTTGCCCCATGCTAAGCAATCACTCTTACCAGTGAACTGTATCTGTAACTTGTTATAATTTTTTTCATAACAAAGAGGTTTTAGATGTCAATAACTAAAATAAATAAATAAATAAATAAATAAATAAATAAATAAATAAATAAATAACACCTTGTCCAATAACCTTTAAGAATAGAGGACAAAGCCAAGAATGGTAGTGCCCATCTGTAATCCCAGCTCTAAGGAGATGGAGGCAGGAGGATCTTGAGTTTAAAGCTAGCTGGGCTGCATGGCAAGACCTTGTCTAAAACAAAGAGGACAAATAAGTTTATTCATAAGTAAGGAGAAGATAAAATTGAAGGAGATAAAAATGTTCTATAGGGTTGGAGAGATGCTCAGGTTAAGAGCACTGACTACTCTTGCAGAGGATCCAAGTTTGGCTCGCATATCACCCATATCATGTCTAACTCAGCTTCAGGGAATCCGATGTCCAGTTCTGGTCTCTGTAAGCACGGGTACACACACACACACACACACACACACACACACACACACACACACTCACTCTCTCTCTCTCTCTCACATAAACATTCTGGTTAAGGGAAAAATATTTTAAAAATGAGTAAAGGATATTCATATTGTCTAAGATCTTCCAACTCCCAAAAGAAACTGCAGAATTCAAAACAGCATGTTTATGCTGCAGTTCTTAAATCTGTAAGGAGATAGGAAGGGATAACGGGAACATCTGGTTTTAAGATAATTTAACAGACAGACTTACATGTAATCTGCCTCGAAGCTCTCGGTCGTTTCTCATCTTCACATAAATTCGCTCATCCAAACTGAGCCTGATAAGATCCAGGGGCTCCTCTACGGTATTGGTAGTCTGTTGCTGATGGAAGAAGCAGGCTTAAGTAATGGACTATCAGAGGCAGCATGGTGTTTCAATCACTGTTAAGCAGTGCAACCAAGGGCAAGTCACTTAACCTGTCTATACCTTAGTCTAATTCGCCAAATGCAGAAAATAGTGTTTCCATAATACTATTTATCAGGTTTAAATGACATATGAAAGCTTAGAATGGTGCCTTGATGCTATGTAAAAGAGGGCTAAAACATGACTGAACTTCCACAAAATCCAAAGTGTTAGAGTACTACTTAGGGACCTTAGCTTTATCTTTTATACAATTTAATCATTTGAAAAAGACACCTGCCATACCTATTCACACATACTAATTAAAAGTCTGAAGTCAGCACAGGGCAGGTTGAGTTTAGGGTGCTGATTGGCCAGCAAGATGAACCTATCTAGTGAGTAGCATAGGACAGAGGCTGAAAGAATTGACTTAGAGTCAGGCAGCCTGTGTTCAACTCCAGGTTCTGGACTGGCTCTTCTGAACTGGGATTAAAAATCATGTCATCTCTTGTTTCAGACTCCTCATTTGCAAACTGGGGAGGCAACATCTTTCCCTTGGAGATCTTATAAGGACTGAAGGGTCTATCTAAGTAAAAAGGAAATACTTATCAATGATTACCATCATTACTGTTTTGTTTTTTGTTCTTTTTTTTTTTTTGGTTTTTTCGAGACAGGGTTTCTCTGTGTAGCTTTGCGCCTGTCCTGGAACTTACTCTGTAGCCCAGGCTGGCCTCGAACTCACAGAGATCCACCTGCCTCTGCCTCCCGAGTGCTGGGATTAAAGGCATGCGCCACCACCGCCCGGCTTTTGTTTTTTGAAGAGATGTGCCCATGACAGCCTTTGACATGCAGCAAATTTCCTGTATCATTCTCCCAAATGTTGGGATTATAGCTGTGAGCCACTTCTGGATCTTTTAATTTTGTGTGTGTGTGTGTGTGTGTGTGTGTTATGGCATTCAAGTTGAGGTCAGAAAACAACTTTCTAAAGTTCTCTCCTCCCCCTGGGTTCCAGGGATTGAACTCAGGTTCTCAGGCTCGCAAAGTGCAAGCACTGTTACCCGCTATCTTACCAGCCCCACTCCCAGCACCTGTAGTTCTTATCTTTAATATAATATCTTGCTTGCTTCAAGATTTAAGAATGTTATTTTTCTTGGTCAATCAGAATTACTCTTCAAGAACTGTTAGGACAGGTTTCAAAGGTTAGAGCTAGGATGACTTGGAGTCAGCTACGTGGAAGAGATGGTTCCAGCCATCGGGAGTTAGTAAAAATATTCAATAAGCTTCTCCAGTGAGTACCTGGGGTCAGCGAAAGTTGACTGAAAATTGTAGGCTGTGTAGATATAAGAGGCTGGATGACAGGAAACAAACAATGCCCCCCTCCCCACCTTAGTTCAGCAGGCTTTTGTTAAGAACCCGACAACCAACCACTCACTGGATTACAACCATACACAAGTCACAGCCCCCTCAACGAAGCTCATTCTAGTACGGAGAAGGGCATATAAATACATAGCTGTAAAACAATGAAAAATCCCCATGACAGCTCTCTTCAGTCTAGGAACCCACTGTCAATCGTTTTCACCCTGTAACTTTAAATACTGACTTTTCAAAGAAGCTTCCCCTGAACACTGGGTTTATTCCCTCAAATAAATACCTACTGAGTGCTCCCAGCACTGTCCTAAACCTAAGGAAAGAAAAGTAAAAACCCTTTTAAAAGTTTATTTTTAGCTTATATGTGAGTGTTTTGCCTGTATGTATGTGCACCACATGCACACAGTGCTCTGTAGCAGAGGCCAGAAGGGGGCACTGGATCCTCTGCAACTGGAGTTAAGATGCATTGTGGATGCTGGTAAGCCAACATAGGGATGCTGGTACCCAACCAGGTTCTTCCACAAAAACAACAGTGCTCTTAACCCCTAAACCATCTCTCCAGCCTCCCAAAATCCCTATTAAAGAATTTCTATTTGTGAAAGTAACACATTAAATAAAGAAATACATATTTAAAATAACATGCTCTGAAAACAAACAGTAGGTTAGTCCGTGTGTGTGTGTGTGGGGGGGGTGCGTGCGTGTGAGGGAGTGCAAGTCATTTCGGTGGTCCGGGAACTCCACAGATACCTAAGGAACAGGAAAGAGCAGGTGAAGAGGCCTGGAGGCCCTTCTGTTATTCTGTGTACCCGATCTTGGCTTGTTTTCTTCGTACTACATCTCTACCAGTTGCTCCACCTCGTATAAACTGCACCTTTTATCAGACCTCCCGCATAATACACTCCAAGTGAGCCACTGCCTGTGCACCAGGTATTTACACGTATTACTAAGCGGGTGTCCACTACTACATCACTCTTTCTGTCGGGCATCGACAGCCGTTTGCATTTTGCAGATAAGAGCCGACGACGACGAGCGTGATGGGTTCGAGCGTGATGGGAGCGAGGCGGGTTGAGAAAACTCTGGGCCTGCGGAAGTTTTAGGAGCTAGCGCAGCCACGGAAGGCCGTGGTTACTCGGAAAAAAGAAACAGGCCACTTCCCGGTGAGCGCGGAAAAAAGCGAACGGGGCCGGGAAGCTCAAGCGTTCCCTCTACCAGCGCCTCGGGACAAACTTACCTGATCTACGTCGTCCGCCATGTTTCAAACGCTGCGCCCTTTCCACCTCTCGCGAGAGCAGGCACTCAGAAACACAAGGCTTCCACTCGCTGGAAGTAGACCTACATTATTTTTGTCCCTCGGCGCCCCTGTAGTTTACATGGGGGCGGGGCTTCCTCGGAGGGCGTGGTCCAACCCTGGCCAGGGGGCGCGGCCAGGCACGGCCCGCCTCGGGGCGGAGCGAGCACGCGGAGACAAGCTGCGGCCCAAGGCGGTAGTCAGGAGTGACGCTCCCCGGCAGCATGGCTCGAAAGCACCCTGCAGGCAGGAGGCAGCGGGGGCGCGGCCCGGAAGCCAAGGACAACAAAGCAGCCCGGCCTGAGGAGAGCGAGGCAGGTGAGAGGCCGAGTCTGCGGCGTGCAAGGCGATGGTGGCGGAGGCTGGAGCGGGTGGTCAGGCGGATCTGCGTCTGCGGCAAGGTCTCCACGGCCGCATGCGCGGCGCCTGGAGGGCCTCTGCCGTCAGCCCTGACCCCGCCGTAACCCCTAGGGCCAAGTCCAGCCTCTTGGCAGGAGTTGAGGGCCGACCAGGAGAAAGTTTCGCAGTTGCATGATGTCTCAGGGAGACACCAAAACTAGAACAGAGGGAGACCTTGTAGTGCGAGATCTCTCTCCAAGTTGCATCTACTGTAACTCCCGCTCCAGGTTTGGGATATGCGCTTCTTACCTTGATCCTAGCAAAAGCTCCAGTTTCTCCTTTAAACGTATCCTTTCCCCACTTGTCCCATCTTAATAAATCACCCCTTCACCCACCTGTTAAAACATGCCTTTTCTCTCTTTTTTTAAAGACTTACTTTTTATGTACGCAGTGTTCTGCCTGCATGCCAGAAGAGGGCACTAGGTCTCATAGGTAGTTGTGAACCACCATGTGGTTGCTGGGAATTGAACTCAGGACCTCTGGAAGAGCAGCCAGTTCTCTGAACCTTTAAGCCATCTCGGCAGCCCCCAAAACACGCCTTTTCTTAACTGCCAGTTCGTCAGCAAGTCCAATTCAGCTTCGGAGTCATGGGAATCTGTGCCTAACTCTCTTGATATCCTGCCCATGTCGTGTTTTAGTTGAGTGAGTGGAGTTGCCTCTTTTCTGACTTCCTCTCTGCATCAGATCTCCATCCAGCAGCCAGATGGTGTAGAACAACCACAAAACCTCATATGCCTCCATCTTCTTACTTAAAACCTTCTTAGGTTTATGCCCTCCGTATATAGCATCTACCTCACTTAGCATGTCTCCTTTCCAGATATTTTTTTTTTTTTTTTTTGGTTTTTCGAGACAGGGTTTCTCTGTGTAGCTTTGCGCCTTTCCTGGAACTCACTTGGTAGACCAGGCTGGCCTCGAACTCACAGAGATCCGCCTGGCTCTGCCTCCCGAGTGCTGGGATTAAAGGCGTGCGCCACCACCGCCACCACCGCCCGGCTTCCTTTCCAGATATTCTTTTTTTTTTTTTTTTTTTTTTTTTGGTTTTTCGAGACAGGGTTTCTCTGTGTAGCTTTGCGCCTTTCCTGGGACTCACTTGGAAGCCCAGGCTGGCCTCGAACTCACAGAGATCCGCCTGGCTCTGCCTCCCGAGTGCTGGGATTAAAGGCGTGCGCCACCACCGCCCGGCCTCCAGATATTCTTATTCCGACTTCCTCCCGTTTATTTTAAACAGCAGCCTGGCTTAGAGTTCTGGATCTTCCCGTCTCGTCCTCTTGACCACAGGAATTACAGATGTCACCATGCCTGGCTCTTAGTGACCACCTTTCTGTTTTTCAGATAAACTGTTTATTTATCTGGAGGCTTGGCCTTTGGTGTTTCTTTGGCTTAGAAGGTTCATGGCTGTTGCTGGGGCTAATTCCTTCTCCCTTGAGGTCTAAGATACTCCATGATCATCTTAAAGTAGTCATCCCTAGGTACCCTCTACCACAGAATCAGACTTACTGTCCTGTCAGCCTCTTATTCTACAGTGATCTTCATTTCTGATTGCTTGAGTAAAATGTAAGGGTCATAAAAACAAGGCTCATTTCCCTCCATATCCCATTCTGTTCTTCCTCTTGTTTTCATCCCTGAAAAAAAAGAACATTTTACTTTATTGTTTTTTTTTTTTTTTTTAATTTTATGCGTATGTGTGTTTGCTTGCATGCATGTCTGTGCAGCATGTGTGGGCCATGCCTGCAGAGGCTAGATAGATGAGGGTTGGATCCCCCAGAACTGGGTTACAAAAAGTTGTGAGCTGTCATTTATTTGGTGTTGGGAATTGAGCTTGGGTTCTCTTGGAGGGGCAGCAAGTGCTCTTAACTGCTGAGCCATCTTTTGTCCTGCAGAACCATTTTTAAATATGCAAAATGCATGCTGCTAGAGAAGAATGCTCGACCTTCTAAAATAACTATATAGAAAACTTGACGAATTTAGTGTCCCTCACACCCACCCCGTGGCTCCTGCTACACTGGAATCGGATTGTGTACAGATTATAAATTCATTGTCTACTAGGAAATAGTAGTAGTTCCTAAACTTCAGAGGAGTTAGCTTACTCCACACTTATTCATTTACTCACGGAAGACATTTCTTGAGTATCTGTTGTGTGGTGGTGTACTTCAGTTAGGTAGTTTCTGCACAGAAGATTTGAAGAGCACTGCTGTGCACGCAAATGAAGACGAGGCTGGGCTCCTTTTGATTGTTGGGAATAAAGAACATCATCGCTCACCTTGTTACGGAGCAGGCTCCTCTTCATATGTTTTTCCCCCCCTCTGTGTTAATGTCTTCATTGGGAAATTCATTAGTTTCTCTATTTGTTCGCTGATTTCCAGCCACTGCTCCAAGTACTGGGAGTATACTAGTAAATGAAGCAGGCAAGGTCCCTGCTGTTAGGACCCTGATATTCTTTGGGGAGGCAAATAAGGTCAACATAACAAGATTTAAAAGGAGAGAAAGAAAGACAGAAAAGCAAATTCACATGGTGATGAGTAAGTACAGTTGCTCTAATCAGACTGCCACAGGTCTGGGGAAGAGGCAGGATTAGTGTCCAGGTACTGTAGCAGTTACTGTGTGTGATTTTTGAGCTCTTCATAGGAAGTTCCGTGGTGAGTGCAAGGGGAAGGGGGGTTGGGGGGTTCCTGTGCAAAGAAAACAGGATGCTTAAAGACTCTTGGCTAGACACAGTCTGAAGAGGTGAGTGGTGGAAACTGAGGTCACCGAAAGGGCAGGGACCTCAGTCTGAAGATCAAGCTAAGGAATTTGAATTCATCCTAAGTGCCTTGGGGAGTTCTGAGAAAGTGCACGCACGTGCCCTTAAGTCCCAGTAGCTGGATAAGGAAGCCACAGTGGTGATTCTTGAACTACTGAAATGACGTTGAGCTCAAGGGGACTGAGTAAGTATGCTAGATAGCTCTTAATTTTGGAAACGTTCTGGAGATGTGTTGAGAGGCTTCCCTACTCCCCGGCATCCTGCAAAAAATAAACAGCGGCTGGGTGTTGGTGGCGCACGCCTTTAATCCCAGCACTCGGGAGGCAGAGCCAGGTGGATCTCTGTGAGTTCGAGGCCATCCTGGGCTACCAAGTGAGTTCCAGGAAAGGCACAAAGCTACACAGAGAAACCTTGTCTCGAAAAAAACAAAAAAAAACAAAAACAAAAACAAAAAAAAAAACAACCAGCAAAGATTACCAAAAAGCCACCTGTTCCTGTCCTCTCGAGTTTACCGCTGCCGAGTGCTGGGCCATTTCCTTGCCGTCTGTGCCTTTTCACACTCAGCCAAAACAACATTTCATGCTGAGCATCGTATTATGTCATGTTTCCTTTGTCTTAAATATGATTTAATTAAACCAGGCATGGCGGTGCTCCTTTAATCCAGCACTCAGGAGGCAGAGGCAGGCGGATCTCTGTGAGCTTGAGGCCAGCCTGGTCTACAGAGTGAGATCCAAGCCAGTCAGGGCTATATAGCGAGACCCTGCCTTAGCAACAACAAAAAGTTATATTTCATAGGGTGATTTAATCACTTCATGGTAGGATATTCAGAGTGTTTTGGTTTGGTTTGGTTTATTTTTTGAGACAGGTTCTTGCTTTGTAGCCCAGGCTAGCCTATGACTTTTGCAATTTGTTCTTCTAGTGCTTGGATCACAGGTAATACCACCCTGCTCCCCTGGACATTCAGAGTTTGATACTGTAAATGTGCTGGATAGTTTTATGTCAGATTGACACAAGCTAAAGTCATCAGAGAGGAGGGAACCTCAATTTAGAAAATGCCTCCATTAGATCCAGTTGTAGGCAGACCTGTAAGGCATTTCCTTAATTAGTGATTGATGTGAGAGGGCCCAGCCCATTGTGGGTGGTGCCATCCCTGGGCCAGCGGTCCTTGGCTAAGAAAGCAGGCTGACCAAGCCAGGGGGAGTAAGCCAGTAAGTAGCACACCTCCCCTCCCCCGCATGGCCTCTGCATCAGCTCCTGCCTCCAGGTGTGTGCTTTTCTAGACTATGGCAGAAACAGAATAGCAAAAGTAAGGTGCAAAGAGGTTTGTGAACTGCAAGTGTCTCACCTGAGAGTGGTCGATTCTAATAGGTCTTGGCAGGTGGTCGGCGAGCAAGGTGTCGTGAGTGGATTTGAGTCTTTTCCCTTACATTTCCTTTGAGATTGGAGTTTAGAGTTTTAGTCACAGGGTGGTTTCTGTTTTAGGAGACGTAGAAGGAGAGTCTTCTGGTAGTGTAGCTTGGTGGTAGCGCTTCCCTACCATACACGGGGCTCTGCATATGCTCTGTGGTTTTCATTGTGACCATAGAGAAGGCTTCAGGTGAAAGGCTGAGCGGTATATGCTGCCTAGACACAGGATGGGTGACAGAGATGTGGTTGTGGGGACCCTTGCCTGTAAGTCACACTGCCTCCACCTTCCCAGCTGACTCCCCGTCACCTCTTGCTCTGTGCTGTTACCTAGATGACTTTGAAGATGAGAATCAGAAACCCCCAAAGAAGTGCTTCCCCTCCAGAGTGTCCCGCGGGAAGAGGAAGAGAGGCAGCCGCGATCCAGGAGACCCCACAGATGGTGCAGCAAAAAAGAAAGTGGCCAAAGCCACTGCCAAAGCCAACAATCTCAAGGCTCCGAAGGAGGAAGCTCTCAGCGATGGGGACGATTTCAGGTGAGCTGACCACGCACAAAACCTGTGACAGGTGTTCCCATCAGAGAAGCGAGGATAATGGCAGTCATGGGGGGTGTGGGAAGACGGAGGGTCTTCAAGCATTTCCAGCTAGAGCCAGGCCAGCAGGAACTGGAGACCTCAGAGTTTTCTGGTGAGTTCATTGGCAGCTCACAGATAGGGATTTATTCCTGGTTACACAGCTAGCTAGTAGCACACTCAGGAGCAGAATTCAGGGCTCCTGATTCTTGGTCCAGTGTGCTTTCAACTTCACAGATACTCAACAGAGAGGCAAGAGACTTCCTGCCACCCCAGTGTTTGGCACTGGCAACTGCCGCCCAGCTGGACTTTGAGCGTTCACTGGGCACATTCTTGTCCCCCGCTGCCCTTCTCAGTTTTATTTATTTATTTATTTTTTTCCTAGTTTGGGGCTCAGACCCAGGCCCTCACTGAGCTCCACCTCCAGGCCCTTCCCCATGTTGCACTCTTGTTTCCCTTCCACCTGGAGCCCTTCCCTTCTGACGCTAGTTCTCACAAGTCTCGGTCTTTTCTGCTCCCGTGTCCTGCTGCTGCTGAAGAGTGCGCTGTGTCTGCCAGATGACAGTTACTTACGACAGTGCAGTGTGCTCAGGTTTGCTACCCTCTAGGGTGATCACACCTCTCCTGTCTCGGCTAGAACTGTGAGCTTCATTTGTGTTCACGGGGCCTGTGGCATCTAGGCCTGGGCCTGTAGTTTGCCAGATGCTGAATGCCTTTGTAGTAGGTGAATATTCTTATTTCAGTATGAGGGACAGTGAACATTAGACTAGTTCAGGATCCAGCCTAAGCAAGCTGGAGGGTGGATGAATAGAGGGAAACTGGTAAGGGCTCTTTTGCCGCTAAATAAATCCAACCTGCTGTTGATGATGGGAGAATAATCCAGCAGAGGGCAGTAGTGGGTCAGGGGGAAGAGCCAGGGGAAGCAGGCACTTTCTCCACCATGGTTCATATGCTTCCTGGTTGCCCCACCCAGTTGTTGAATTCCATCTCTGGGGATGTCCACACAAAGACAGGTCCAGAGCTGCCAAGGAAGACTCTGGATCCCCTTTCCTCTCACGTGAGGGTTGACTGGTTCAACCTGTACTTTAGAAGTTTAGTAGTTTGCTACTTTTTCTTGATGTCATGGCAACAAAATTTCCCCCATGTCAAATGGTAGAAAACAAAACCAAAAATGTTACTGGAGCTCAAGACAGAGACCATTTTAATTGTCTGTGCTAAAATATTGACTGTTTCCTCTTGATACAAAGTATCATAATGTTTATGGGAACCAAAAGTAACCCAGAACTGTAGCTGGATTTATATATGAATTTGCAGAAATATGTCAACATTCTGGCAACTGTTTACCTTGCACGTCACTGTCTAGCCAGCTGCTTCTCTGTAGGGTTTCCCTACTAGCAGCTGCCCAGCCTGGTCCTGGTTGTGGTTCCATGGGTGATCACACCGTACTTGTCCTGTTGGAGTTGTGCCAGCCTCAGTGTCCTTGGGCTATGTTTCCTAATGGGAGAAAAGCGTTCTCTGAGTTGTTGACAGGTGGCTGGGCTGATGGGAAACTCTCTGGCCTCCAGCTGTGTGCATGTGTGCACCATTACCTTGCTTTCTGAGACTCCTGCGACTGTGTGGCTTCTTTAATTTTGCCCTCACCGTTTCAAAAGGCACAGCAGATTCTTTCCCACATGGATTGTGAGTTAATAAGTTGGGGTTTGTTTTAAGAACCAAAGGTCTGGCTTTGTAGCAGGGTAACCTTATACTTGAGCTCTTCCCACCTCCTGTCTTTAGACGTTGAGAGCCAGCTGTGTGTCATCTTCACGGGTATGATGGCAGCAGTCAACAGGAGAAGTCCTGTAGGTTCTGCTTAGCCCGAGTGTGACACTAGGGTATGTGAGCCTTCTGCACCTTTGATCCGTACACAGGGACTCTCCAGGCGACTGCAAGAAGGCAAAGAAACATGCGAAGACAGAGGTGGTGGACAAAGGCAGTGATGAAGACGAGGACAGTGAGGATGACTGGGAGGAGGTGGAAGGTAATGTGTCTGTCCTGTGTTCCAAACTCTTTGATTCTGTTTGCCAAGTCATGCTGCAATCTTGTTGTTTTTCTTTGAAACAAAGACAAGAAATACAGTTGCAGTGGTGACTTCTTTTAAGTGACGAAATTCCATTGGTTCCAGAGAAGCCTGTATGTTTTTTTCCTCCAGTGGCTTTTGGTGAGGAAACTGTAAACAGAGGCAGTGCTGGAGGAAGAGTGCTGCTGGAGTTGTTGCACAGTCCTGACTCCAGCCCAGCGCTGTCCCGCATAGCTGTGTGAGCAAGTTCTCTGCTTGTCTGAGGCGGGTTTCTTCTCTGGCAGCATTCTGTAAACTGTATGGGACTGTGAATCCTGTCAGGCTGCAGGTGCGGCAGACCTGAGCCCCAAGTCCACACCGTGAGAGTGGTAGCTAATGTTAATTCCTGATTCCTTCTGTGGGGCATGCCCACCCCCTCAGCATTTTATTTTGACAAGGTTCAAATCTTCCAAGAAGTGAAAGTACTCTGTATACCTGGTCCTTTATATTTAATGTGCCTTTCTCTCTGTAGCTATTTGAAAATGAGTTTCAGCCATTCGGCAGCATTCTTTTCCCAAGAAAGTAGCACTGTCTTATCTGGCAGAGCAACCTCATCACACCCAAAAACGCGAAAAACGACCCTCAGTTGTTATAAAAATGCCTTCATAGCTCTGTTGTTTTCTTCTAATCCAGGTCCAGATTAGAAATTATGAGTTTGTAGTTTTTGGTTTTTTGTTTTGTTTTTTAATCTAAAGCTCCCACCATGTACTACCTTTATTAATTACTTCTGGTGCTGGGGACTGAGTTTGTAGTTTTTTGTTTTTTAATCTAAAGCTCCCACCATGTACTACCTTTATTAGTTACTTCTAGTGCTGGGGATTAAACCTATAGCCTTAGGAATACTAGGAAGGTGTTCTGCCACAGAACTACCACTCCTATCCTTTGGTTTTTTTGGTTTTTGTTTTTAAAGTGTGTGTGTGTGTGTGTGTGTGTGTGTGTAGATTAGAGGACAACTCTCAAGAGTTCTTTTCTGCCACCTTTTGGGGTCCAGCCCAAAGTCAGAGCATCAGGATGCACACCATCTTGGCAGCCCCAGCCCTTGTTCTTTTCAGGGCTATTGACTTGCTATTTAGTCCAGGCTGACGTGGGATGTAGGACCTGTAGGACCTCTGGTCTCAGCCTGCTGAGTGCTGGGATTACAGATGTGTGCCGCCGTACTTGGCACTTTCTTTTTCCTTCTTTCTTCTTTGGCTTTGTAGAGCAATGCCTGCTTTGAAAAGTCCTGGCCTCTTTCTTTTTATAATATTCTGGTTTTGTCAGATAAACAGTCGGGCAGCTCGGGCTTCCCTGTCTATTCCTGATTTTGTTTATCCCGGCAGAATCCTGTTATTGTTCCGTGTATTAGCTATTAATATTATTTACTTTAATTTATGTGTATAAGTATTTTCCCTGCATATATGTCTGTGCACCATGTGCCTGCTGCCCGTGGAGGCCAGAAGAGAGTATTGAATCCCCTGGAACTGGAGTTACAGATGGTTGTGAGCCACCATGTGGGTGCTGGGACTTGAACCCAAGTCTTCTACAGTCAGTGCTCTAAACCACTGAGCCATCTCTCCAGCCCCAATTATTATTATTAACTTTTAAAATTACTGTTGCTAGAACTTACCGAGCCTATGCTGGACATGGGAGAAGATTCTACCACCTCACAGTCTGTCCTGCCTGTGAAGGCTGTGGAAATAGAAATTGAAACCCCGGAGCAGGCGAAGGCACGGAAGAGAAGGTAGGCGGGGCCCTGCTCCTGTGCTCCTGTCCTGGAAATAGGCAGCAGATACACAGAGAAAAGCCTTTGTGTGTCAGGAGTGGTCTGAAGCCCCAGGGCAGAGCCTGGCTTTGCCTGTAGGACTGAAAGGAGACACCTGGTGTCCTGTGTGGGTGAGAGATGAGGTGTGTGCCAAGGACTGAGCACTCTGTTCATCTCTTCGTTCACCTGCCCCTTAGAGCAGGATTGTAAGTGAGAGGCTCAGAGAGCTTAAGTGACAGTCCAGGAGCCGCTTAGCCAGTGAGTGGAGGATCCAAGACCTGAATCCTTACTGGCTGACATGGCACGCACACTTTCCCTACCACATATCACTACAAGACTTGAGATGGTACCCCCTGTGGAAGGAGCACCCACCCTTCCCAGAGTGCCCAGTTCCTCTGTAGCCTCTGATGACCTAGGAAAATGGAGCGTACAAGCTAGCTAATGAGGTCCACTCTGATGGAGTAGACCTCATGTTATTAGGCAGGGAGGAGGGGGACATTGTGTCTTTCAGGAAGTGCAAGGTTTTCCTGCAGGTTGATGGGCCATGGGTGAAAGATTTTGCAGAACAGTCATGTAAATGCCTTCTTTAATTTAGCATCAGTGTGGTGGTTTGAGGAGGAAGTCAGGATTCTGAAAGAAGGGGACTTGAGGCCGGTGGGTGAGGCATAGAATGCTGGGAGGGCTGCACGGTGTCTAAGAGAGGGTCTAAGGACGGAAATGCTGCGTCCAGGGCTGCACGGTGTCTAAGAGAGGGTCTAAGGACGGAAATGCTGCGTCCAGGGCTGCACGGCGTCTAAGAGAGGGTCTAAGGATGGAAATGCTGCGTCCAGGGCTGCACGGCGTCTAAGGATGGGAAATGCTGCGTCCAGGGCTGCACGATGTCCAAGGACGGGGAATGCTGCGTCCAGGGCTGCACGGTGTCTAAGAGAGGGTCTAAGGATGGAAATGCTGCATCTAGGGCTGCACGGTGTCCTGTGAGCAATTTGTAGGTGGGAAGTGTTGCATCCAGCATGGCTCCAGGGACAGACCAGACTGGGGCAAAGACAGACATGTGGACAGAAAGCTGGTCCGGTGGTCTAGGATCTTGGACAGAGAAACCTCAATCCTCCAGAAGCTCAGTGTGTTTATTATGTAGTTGAACATGGAGACAGGGTTATTACATGGAGATAAACAAGGAGGCAGGGTTTATAGTGTGCAGCTGGATCAAGGGAGCAGGTTTAGGTCATCTCAGTAGGAGATGTCTCTGTAGGGGAATAGTCTTCAGGCTATGGTGGGAAGCTAGGTGGACATTTCCTGTATACACTATTAACATCCATAGGAAGACGGATGTTACATAATACCCTGAGGAAGGTAAAGCCTTTGCCATTTCTTTGAGTCTCATGGGCAAGGGGTGGCTTTGCCATTTTCCCATGAGTCCGAGGCTATGGGATCCTTGACATGGCCATGCGCATATCAACAACACACATTCACTCAGGACAGCACTCACTCAGGGCTTCCTCCTCTTCCCATAGAGAAGGAGCAGATGGTGGCGCTTGCTGATTTGACTGAGTGGGACAGCCTTGTATAGGAACTGGGGCAAGTGACTCCCATGCCATGGTAAGAAGTTGGGGTTCCTGCTTCAGTCTTGCGTCTCTTGCTGTGTTTCAGTGAGAAGATAAAGATGGAGCTTGAGACGTACCTCCGGAGGATGATGAAGCGCTTCAATAAAGAAGTTCAGGAGAACATGCACAAGGTGATGCGAGGAGGGCTAGGAAGAGCGGGCCAGAGGTGACAGGCCCGCGTGAAGTTAGGTGCCATCCTGGAGGCCGGGCTTACAAGTGGATAAGTGGAGTTCCTTTCACCGTGGTGTGGAGAAGAAAGATGTGCTGAGGGAAGGAGGTGGGAGAGAGTAGACAGACTGCCTTGGTGTCATTGCAGTAGGTTGGTGAAGGGCACGGTTGAGGCTGGAGGGCAAGAGTTAAGGTGGGGTGCCTAGCAGTGGAGGGTGGCTTCAGATGAGCAGGGTGTGTGGAAAACAGTCAGGAAGATTCTTGCCTGGCCTCCAGTTGGTGCTCTGAGCCTGTGTCTCCGACCTTTCCCTGCTGACCTCACAGCAGCTGACCCAGGTGGTTGACGCTTCACCTGAAAATCCTGTAGTGTGTCTGTGAAAGGAATTGCTGCTGAGAGGAAAGGTTATTATTTTGAACTGATGAATTCTTTGAGGGAGTGGGAAGAGAGTGAGACACAAAGCCTTGGGGTATGGCTGACACAGCCTTTGTACTGTGTGTAGAAGCATAGCCAAGGTTTCCTGTCCACCAAACATAAGGTCCCTGCTGTCTTCAGCTCTCTCTCCATGCTGGCTTCTTCCCCCCGCTCCACAGGTTCACCTGCTGTGCCTGCTGGCCAGTGGCTTCTATCGAAACAGCATCTGCCGCCAGCCAGATCTGCTGGCCATTGGCCTCTCCATCATCCCAACTCGCTTTACCAAGGTGCCACTTCAAAACAGGGACATCTGCTTCCTCTCAAACTTGGTGAAGTGGTAAGGCCATCTTCTGTCCTCCAGAGCTGGGGTATAGGGTTGGGTTTCTCTTGGGCTGGTTCAGGCCAGTTCTGTAGTGGTCAGTTGGCATCAGGAAGGGGCATGGCATTGAGGAGAGGAAGCATTGGGATGATCCTGGCCCTAGAAGAAAGCCTGGGCTGGCAGGAGTCTCATGTGCACTGCATACTTAGGCTAGTATGAGGAGTTCTGAGACAGAGGAATGCAGGAAGTAGGGTGCTTCCCTCGGGTGGGCATTCTGGAAAGGGTGCCCAAGGAGGTGGCAGCTGAGTTGGGTCTTCAGTGATGGTCAGCATTAGCTAGCTGGGCTGAGAAGAGCCAGTGCAGGTAGGTGAGTCTAAGAGTCACTTGCTGTTGGTTTTATTGGCTGTAAAAGACTAGAACTTCTTCTTCACCTTGACCACTATGTAGAGGAGTACCTGGTCTCTCCCCAGGTTCATTGGAACCTTCACGGTCAATGCGGACCTTTCAGCCAGTGAGCAAGACAGCCTGCAGACAACCTTGGAGAGGAGAATCGCCATTTACTCTGCAAGGGATGATGAGGAGTTGGTCCATGTAAGTGGTTCCTCCAGTGGCACTGCTCATTAACAGGAATGAAATACGATGTCATCCTTGGAGGATGCCTGTTGCCTGCACAGAGATCGGACTTTGCATTTGCATGTCTGGCCAAATGCCTGGCTTCTTTAGACTTCCTGAGATTTGGCTCTGAAGAATGTAATATGTCAGGTACTGTCATAGTCATTGTCTTCTCTCATCAGCTCATTAGAGCTGTGGGCAAGGAGAAGCAGGGATTGCCTCAAGTGAAAAAGCCTGTGTGGGGACATCACTCAGCTAGTGGCAGGTGCTACTTCATTTCAGCCCTATCTAAGGAACTAAGAAGCTTCCTCTGGTGCAGTGCCACCAGCCAGACTACAGACTACAGCCTTGTCCTGTTCCAGGATACCACGCTGCACTGAGTTATCGAGTCCCTCAATTTCTTCTAGATTTGTGATTGTTTCCTGGCTTTTCTCTGTCCTTGTGAGCTTCACAATTTTACAGGGAGATGCCAGAGATCAGAGCCAGGGACTTGAGGGTGGCAAGCATGCTCTACCGTTGAGCTGCTTCCCTTGGCTCTTGCTTAGTTCAGACAGGGTCTCTTAGGTAGCTCAAGCTAGCCCAGAATCATGACTTCTGCCTTGGCCTCCTGGGTGCTGGGATTAGGGACGTGTGCCACCACCATATGACTGCTGCCTTACTTGTTGCTTTCTAAACATCCAGATAAAGGAAGTCACAGGTAACAGCTTTTCCATGGTCACATGGCTTCTGAGATGGCCTACCTTCCTATGTTTGGTCTTCACCTCTGACTTTCTCTCCAGGGTATTGTAGTAACTGATGAGAGTAGTCAGGAGCTAGTGTGGGGATCTGGGGGAGACCTTGCTGCAGTATATTATTGCTATCGCCATGAGGCTTATCCCTGAGGGAGCAGCTCCCATCCTCACAGGTCAGTAACTCAGAGCTGTGGTGTGGCCTCCAGGTAAAAGATTCAGTGTGGGGAGTGGAAAATAGAAAGCATACGTGTGACCTGGCGACATCTGTATTTCCACATTTTCTTCCCTGACTATTTTATTTTATTTTCTTTTAATCGCACACATAATACTTGTTGACTACAAGGCCAATCAAAGGATAGGTGAGCGGGAAGAGACTCTGACAACCTGCAGCTAGTTATAAGTGCTATTAACTAAGCAGATAGTCTTTATATTTACATGTCATCCTTCTTAGGAACATATGGTGACTTTTCCCGTGAGCTGAGTCTCTGCAGTGTCATTTACAGCAGTGTCTGGAGGGCTGGTGTCCTGTGCTGGGGTGGTTTCCACCCTCTCCTGTCTAAGCAGCAGCGTACATTGGGTTAGCTTCCTCATACTGTCCAGTTAAACATATCCCCTCTTGTCATTGTAGATATTTCTTCTGATTCTTCGGGCTCTGCAGCTGCTCACCCGACTGGTGTTGTCTCTACAGCCCGTTCCACTGAAGTCATCTGTGACAAAGGTGAAGTCCTTGGGCATCTAGAGAAAAGGAGTTGCCACGAGAGAAGAGTGAGGAAATCGCACATTTAAAAGAAAATTGGCCACTATCATTTTTTTATTATATTTATCTTACATTTGTGTGTGTATATATCATGATAGCTGTGGAGATCAGAGGACAACTTGCAGAAGTTGGCTCTTTTCTTCTACCGTGTGAGTCCCAGGGATTGAACTCAGGTTGTCAAGCTTGGCAGCAGGTGCCTTTACTCACTGAACTATTTTGCCAGCCTAACGATGTCATATTTTTAAGAGTTGGTGTTCTTGAAGACTGGGCCCCTCTGAGCCTGTGTTAAAGGAGATGGACACACAAGTGGGTCTTTAGCACCCTGAGCTTGGTGTGCACTGAGTCATCTGAGAGAGGGCTGTTTTCCAAGCTGTTTCTAGCCTGTGAGCCAAGTAGAGAGTCACCAAGGTAGCATAGTGGAGAGCAGATGGGTAAAGGACTCTGCCTTTTTAAATGTATGAGGAAGGATGTCAGTGCTGCCCAACTGGGGTGTCATGTCATCTGGTGCCTGCAATAATGGACGTTGATTGTCATAAGTTAGCTAAACTATGGAACAAATAAGACAGAACAGCAAAATTAACATATCTTTCCCTTCTTCTCTCTTCCTGCTCTGCTTTTTGAGAGAAAGTTTCATATGGCTCAGATTTGCCTCAGACTCACTGGAGTTGAGGATGACCTTGAACTCCTGATTATCCTGCCTCCACCTCCCAAGTATTGAAATTACAGGCACACAGCATGACACTCAAGAGTACCAAAATTTCTTACTGTTTCAGGGGAAGAAGTCTTCCACGGGGACATCCTTAGAGAGTCCTGGAGGCTCTTCAGATCCTTCCAGTAACGTTCCAGAAAGCCCCAAGAGGCCCAAGACCAGCAGAAGAATCAAAGAAGAGGACGCCTCTTCTGAGTGCCGTGCAAAGTGCCGAAGCAAGGCCGCTGCGGGCAGTGGGCAGCGGAGAAAGCCCTCCTGCAGCGAGGGAGAGGAAGCCAAGCCGAAAACCCAGAGCCGGGCCCGGGCCCGGCAGCGGCGGCGGGTGGCTGCCAAGGTGTCCTACAAAGAGGAGAGTGGGAGCAGTGAGGCAGGCAGCGGCTCTGACTTTGAACTCTCCAGTGGAGAGGGCCGGGATTCCTCTGATGAGGATTGTGAGCCCGGCCCTCAAAAGCAGAAGAGGACTCCAGGTCCTCAGAGGACAAAGACCAGGTCTAAGAGTGCCACCAAGACCCAGTGTGAGCCGCCAAGCTTTCCAGCGGCATCTTCAAGCTCTTCAGGCAGTAAGAGAGGCAGGAAGGTTTCCAGTGGTGGCAGAGAGACAGGAACTGGGAAGGCTGCTGGTGTAGACCAGTGGTTGGAGGTGTTCTGTGAGTCGCAGGCCAAGTGGGTGTGTGTGGACTTGGTGCATGGTGTGGTGGGCCAGCCTCTGACCTGTTACAAATGTGCCACCAAACCCATGACCTATGTCGTAGGCATTGACAATGATGGCTGGGTCCGAGATGTCACTCAGAGGTATGACCCAGCCTGGATGACCACAACCCGAAAGTGCCGGGTTGACGCTGAGTGGTGGGCTGAGACCTTGAGACCCTATCAGAGCCCGCTTACGGAGAGGGAGAAGAAGGAAGACCAGGAGGTAAGACACCTGCCACCCAGGCACAACACTGGGCAGCAATCAAACTGTCCTTTTCTGCTCACGACTATGCCCAGCAGTATGTTGATATTTTAGTGTGGCTTAATTATGTATTTCTGAAGATATTTATACTAGCCATAGAAATAGATGCTTTTCTATATGTTTGTCTATATTTAATTATCACACCAACATTTGGCTTACACATCCCCATCATAGTCTATCCTTGAGGGCAGGAACTCAAGCAGGAGTTGATACAGGAACCATGGAGGAAAGCTGCTTACTGACTTGCTCTCCACGCTCACCTGCTGTGATGTTGCTGCCACAGTTTTATTGATAAAAGGCTTCAAGAGCCAAGTGATCGAGTGGCTAGGCTTTGAACTCGGGCCTATGTGAAGTCTGCATTCTTTAGTTATTACCCTGTTAGTGTTTTGGACCTTGAAGGTACTTTACAAGCTCTGTGATCTCACTGAGGGAGAAAGGATAACTCACCTGTGTGTGGCTGCCCCTCTTCCACGTGCACAGACAGCTCAAATACACCTCACACCTGTAGAGCATGTCTCCTGGGAAGGGAGGGACTTAGAACACAGAACTCTCTGTAGCCAACCAAGAAGTAGGCAGAGCAGATGCCTTCCAGAAGCAGGGATTTCTCCAGTGTAACACAGCTGTGTCAAGAATTAACCCTGGCAGCAGGGAAAGGGTCCAAGGTGCTCGTGTACAGCAGCCCCGTGTTGGGTGGAACTCTGCGTGAGAACTCGCCTACACTGGCCACAGGTTGATTTACACCCACTCAGGGTAGGAAAGACATGGGGTTGTGTAGCATCGCCTTAGGGAGTATGCTGCAGCCCATGTGGAGTTGCCTGTTCAGTGCTGACAGGCTAAATGGGAATCCTGCAGGTAGCACTGTACCCAACTGAAGCCTCAGGATGCCCAATCAGCAGACTCTCCACCTTAGTTGCTCTGTGGTTGGTCAGTTTGCTTTCTGTTGCTATGATAAAACACTGACCAAAACCAGTGTAGGAGAGAAGGGGTTTATTTGGCTTACATGCCCTTATCACAGTCCGTCCTTGAGGGCAGGAACTTAAGCAGGAACAGAGACAGAAACCATGGAGGAAGCTGCTTACTGACTTGCTTCATGCTCACATTCAGCTAGCTTTATACCTTCCAGGACCTCCTGCTCAGGGGTGGCACTTCCCACAGTGGGCTGGGCCTCCTCCATCAATCAGCGATCAAGAAAATGTACCATAGACAAGCCCATAGGCCAATCTGATAGAGGCAATTCCTCAATTGAAATTCCCTCTTCCCAGACATGTCTAGGCTTGTGTCAAGTTGGCAAACACACACACACACACACACACACACACACACACACACACACACACACAACAAAACCCAAAAAAACCAAAAAACCAACCAACACAGTGGTGCCAGTCTGTAGGAGTTCCTTGGTGTTTTGAAGGGAAGCCAAGAGAAAGCTTAAGCCAGCTTGGGAAACAGCATTTGATTCATAGCAATGGGGTTTCCTACTAATCACCAGAATTCTTAGTGAAGTACAAGACTTGTGTGGATCTCAGAAAAGCTGCAGGGTAGTTGCTGTAAACCTGTTGAGCCTGCTTTTGCTATAAGGTGACAGTATCACTGAGGTCAGGCCTATGGTAGAGAAGTTGGCATCTTCTCCCATGAAGATCTGTAGCAGAGTGGGCTGAGGCTTAGGGTGTCTAAAGACTGGAGACAGGTGCCTTTCTGATGCTGGTGCATGCCACAGCTACTAGTGCTTCCTGGCTTTGGGTTGATCCTTGGCGCACCTCATGGCCACAGTGACTGGCAATGTCACCAAGTCACTAATGGGTCTGGACCCCACGGTTTGTTGTCAGAACAGGTTCATGTATAGCAGCCCACTCATACCCCTTCCTCGTCTAGGCGCCTGCTCACCACTGTCTGTCTGTCTGGCCTTTGCAGTTTCAGGCGAAGCACCTGGATAAGCCTTTGCCCACCTCCATCGGGACATATAAGAACCACCCCCTCTATGCCCTGAAGCGCCACCTCTTGAAATTCCAGGCCATCTACCCTGAGACAGCTGCAGTCCTTGGATATTGCCGTGGAGAAGCTGTCTACTCCAGGTGTGTGAAGCATCCTCCTTGTCCTCCTGGTGGCCTAGGACTAGCACCTGGTGCATAGGCACCTCTGTTAACAGTAATCTCAGCAGGGGTGTACTGTGAAGGAGAGATCAAAACATGTATAAAACACCAAGTGCAAAAAGCTACAGGGAAAATTATATAAATGTGGGACAGTTGAAATACAAGACCATAGAAATGTTCCTTTTACCCAGTGCACATGAAAGCGGAGAAAAGAAGTTGTCGAGGGTACACTCACAGGTGTGCCAAACCCTGTCCGTAATAAACAAGTTGGGAAATGGATACTGGCAGTGGCCACACAACAGTAAGTGTGCCTGGTGTTGCTGAGCTCTCCTCAAGAGTGGCTGAAATGTTGTGCTCTGTGTATGCTCGTGCACTGCGGGCAAAAGAAGTCACCAAGAAAGTACTATAAATAAAAAACGAGTGTGCGATGTTTACAGAGGGAAAACTGAAGAAAGATGATAGCATTTAGAGCTGAGAGGGAAACCAGACGCAGAGATTTTGAGCAGTAGCAGTAGAAAACAAGTAAAAGAAGGGTTTTTTTTTAAAACATTGACGTGTAAGGACCAAAGGGCTGCTTTAAATAAATGGAGAGCGAGAGGCACAGAAAAGAACTGTAGAGCCCCAGCACAAGGGTGAGTGTGGGAACAGGTCCTGCTTTGAACCCTGGTGGGGAGTCCCACCAGACCTTTACCCTTGAGTCATCTTGCTGGCCTCTCCGTCCTTAAAACTGAGTGTATTCCCTGCCTGAGAGGCCACATTTTGTTTACTCATGTGAGTGGACACTCAGGCCCCCCCCTTTTGGCTGTTGGGAGCGATGCTGCTATGTGTGTTAGTTGAGTCCATGCTTTGCATACTACAGAGAGTTTGCGGGGAGTGGCTGAACTGTTTCCTCAGTGGCCACACCTTTTACCTTCCCCCAGCAGTGCACAATGGTGCTGCCAGTCACTGTCCTCACCAGAAGTACTGGTAACAGCCGTTCCAGTGGTTGGGAGCTGCCATTCATTCTGAGAGTGCTGTGTGCACTTTCTGGCTGTGTTTCTTAGGGGTATCCATGGGATGCCTACCCATCAGCCTCTCTGCCTGCGCCTTGTCTGTTTCTGTCTGAAGTCCTGTGAGCAGTCAGAGATGATCTGGCTGCAGTGGGAGTGCAGGATGGACTCTGTCCTAACAGAGAAGTGCTACCTCGGCAGTGGCCATGTGAGCTAGAGGATGAGTGCTTCTCCTGGCTGATGGACAAGGCTGCTGAGGTTTAGGGAGGTGTAAAGGGACTGGCGCAGGCCTGCCAGCTTTCAGTTGAGTCCCCATGCTGGGCTGGGCTGCACTGTGTGTGTCTGCAGGTTCGTAAACAGCAGTAGGAAGCACATGGACAAAGCTCAGGCTGTGTGCAGACCCGATGCCCTGCTTGTAGGAGCCCCTGTCTTCAACAGGCTAGGGGTGCAAGCTGAAGAGGGGCTGGGCATGTCTGTTGAAGAAGGCTTGGCAATGGAGGGTTGTAGGCCTGTGGTGCGGCTCTGAGCTGGGGACGGTGAAACAGTGACTCTGCCCTAAGCACAGGCCCTGAGTCATTCGTTGCTTGTGTATGCATCTTCCTCCACCCCAGTCTGTTTGCTTCTTCAGGTATTTCCCAGAGTCCTCTTCTGAGTTTACCACACATTCACATGGCCCCATGTTGTTGAGCAGTGGTCAGACTCTCAGCAGTTACTCCTTGGGGAGTGCGGCCACCTGCTCGTGCTGGCTTTCACCTCATCCCACAGGCCACAGAGAGAGCTCAAACCTAGGCTCGTAATGGCAGTCCTGGGAAAAGGGCAGCCAAAGCTAGGTACAAAGCCTCAGGAAGAAAGCTCCAGCTGGGTAAGGGTCGCAGGTGGGCACAGGCAGTCTGAGGGTGAGGCTGTTTGCACTGTGTGGTGCAGGAAGGGCAAAGAGCAGGGCCTGCTCCAGGTGTGAGGTAAAGCCCGGGAGGAGAATCAGCAGGGCTGTGCCCACATCAGCTACATACCAGCTCGGGTGAGGCCCGCGGTCCTGCATCCTTACAGTGCACTGAGTGTGTCCTTCGTCTCTCCTCAGGGATTGTGTGCATACTCTGCACTCCAGGGACACATGGCTGAAGCAAGCAAGAGTGGTACGGCTTGGAGAAGTGCCCTACAAGGTAAGAGTGGGCCACCCGCAGGGCCGGGAGAGGCTTGCTGGCAGCCGGAAGTAGCCTTTTCTTTGCCTTGTGCGGTTTGAGGACGTACGCATTTCAATTATGTGTTAGTAAGGCATATAGAGGAAATAGGTTTTCCAGGTAAGGACTGTGGGCCGGAAGGTAGCCCAGAGACACATGCTGTGAGCTTGAAGGCCAGCAGGTTAGAGCTGGGTTGCTGGGTTATTCTGAGGTCCAAGCCCTGCTTCATGGAGAGACCTACTAGCTGGTTGCCCTGCATGACAGTTTACCAAGCATTTTGTTTATATGTGATCTGTTGCATTCCGGTGACCTTAGGGATCATGTGTGATTTGTTGCATTCCAGTGACCCTAGGGATCACATGTGATCTGATACATTCCAGTGACCCTAGGGATCAATACCACAATGTCAGTTTTATAGATGAGAAGGTTGGAGTTCGGACAGGCTATGACTTGCCAGTAGGCCTTGCAGTTAGTAACATCCTGGGCTCAGCAGGACTCACAGGCCTGCTCTTAGCACTTGTCTCTGACTCTGTGACCGCTTTAGGTCAATTTCCTGTGAGGGCCATTAACTCATCGAGGTGTTACAGACATTTCTCCGGGCATTGGCTCAATCACAGTAGCAGAGCACAGTGGTTATTAATGCCCATTTACAGAAGACAGCAGAGCCCTGGTGGAGCTGTAAGTGTGGAGCTGGTGGTGGGCCCTCAGCTTGGTGGGAAGAGGTGGCAGGTTTCAATAGTGGCTGCTACCAGCAGTGGCTTAAGTCCCTGCTGGACCCAGAGGCCTGCTGGGATCTCTTTCGACCTTCCCCTCCCAGACTAGTGCTGTCCAGTGAATTACAGTAAAGTCACATATTTACAATTTTTAGTAGCCAAAGCTGGCCGTGGTGGCCCATGACTTTAACCCCAGCACCTGGGAGGCAGAGGCAGGCAGTTCTCTATGAGTTCCAGGCCAGCCTGTGCTACAAAGTGAGTTCCAGGACAGCCAGGGCTGTTATATAGTGAAAACCTGTCTAAAAAAACCCAAAACAACCACCCCCCCCCAATTTTTAGTAACCATATGAAAACCAAAAAAAACATTTAAATATATTCAAAGTAGCATTTCAATGTGTTATAAGTATGTCAAAAGTATGTTATAATATGTCAAAATGTCTGAGATACTTAAATTTTATATAGTCCTTCTTTGTAATTCTGTGTGTCACTTCAGTATCTCAGTTCAGACTAGTCCCATCATTAGTCATCTAACAGATAGTACACTTCTAGAATGACCCTAGAGTTCTCCCTTTGTTCTGATCTCCATTATCCTGGCTCTTGCCTCAGTCTCTTTCTTGAGTAGCAGTCAGGTTTTCTTCCTAGATCAAATGCATTGCCTGTGTTACAGTTCTGTGGTTCTCTGGAACACAGTGCCCTGTGTGGGCAAACCTGCCCTAGCTGCCCATCCTTTCAGTCAGTGGCCTCACGTGGTGATGATTGACGCTGGGGTCCTAAATCTCCTCTCTCCAGCTGTGTTCTGATCAACTTTTCCTGTTCCATATCTGTCTCGGCTTTGCTGTGGCCTGCTCCTGTTCTACCCAGCATTCCTTACAGCTCCCATAGAGCCTGAGCTCCGTCAGCAAGCACTGCTTCTTCCCATCTGTGCCCGTGATGGCTGTCATGGCATGTAAGAGATGCTCAGTGACCACTGAACACTGCTGGATGAACAGTGACCTAGTTGGCTTTCTAATGTTGGGGTAAATACCATGACCAAAAGCAGGTTGCAGGAGGGAAGGGCTTGTTTGACCTACACTTCCATATCACAATCTATCATCACGGGAATTCAAGGCAGGAACCGCGGAGGAACTCTGCTTCCTTGCTTGCTCAGCCAGCTTTCTTACACAGCCCAGACCCACCTGCCCGGGTATGGTGCCACACGCAGTAGGCTGGGCCCTCTCACATCAGTCATCAATCAAGACAGTCTCTTTCAGATGGCCGAAGGCATGTCTGATCAAGGTAATTCTAGTTGAGGGCCCTCTTCCCAGATGACTCTAGGCTGTGTCAAGTTCAAGTAAAAACCTAACCAGAACAAACAGCTGCTTTAGGAGACTGGCAGAACCAGAAGTCCACAGGGGTGGCTGGGAGCTTATGCCTAGGGGGTTAGACTTACACAGGGGTGTTCAAGACGTAGCTCGGACCATACCAAGCCTGAGCCCCTTTGGTGCTTTGGTGGGCTCTTCATCTAAAGAGTGGTTTTCTCAAAGGCTTTTTTTTTTCTCCCTCCTAAGACAGGGTTTCTCTGTGTAACCTTGGATGTCCTGGAACTGTCTGTAGACCAGGCTGGCCTTGAACTCAGAGATCCACCTGCCTCTACCTCCTGAGTGCTGGGATTAAAGGCACGGGCTACCACTGCCTGTCTGGTTTTCTCAAAAGTTTTTAAAAGGAAAAGAGTTAAAGGATGAGAGAGGCACATGTAACCCTAACCAGCAGAGCTTGCTGACCTGACCCCTACACTAGAACAGCCTGTGTGCCCAGGCCAGGAACCAATCTGTAGCCCATTGCCTGTGCTGCCCTTGTCTGTGTTATGCAACTTGTGTTTACCACTCCTCTCCTTAGCTCCTTAGGAAGAGTCTAGCCTTGGCTGCTAGGCATTTGTTGTGTACTGGAGGTCCTGAACAAACACTGCTTCCACAGGTGACACTAAGGTGGATAGCTGTTGATCACTCTACAGAGAGATGGGGGTTATCCGGGTTAAATTGTCACCTATAAGCCACGGCACCATAACTCAGTCACTTCATCTCTAACCCACTTTTTCATTGTCATGGAGGACAGAACGTAAAAGCCTTCATGTGGCTTTAGGCATATCACTTGCGCCTATGTTGCACATCTGGAAAATTGAGAGGAGTGAGTGGGCTGCACCTCTTGAGCTCACTGAGATTAGTAATCTGAAGCACAGGGGTCAGGCATGATGACACACCTGTAATCCCAGATTCAGTCTGAGGCAGGAGGATCAGGAGTTGGAGACCAGCCTGGGCTGCAGAATGAACTTCTGTTTCAGCCTCCCCTCCCTAAAGGAGAGAGTCAGCACTGAGAACATGTAGTGCCCTGCAGGAGCTGGCTAGTGAAGGTCCACTAGTGTCAGATTTACAGCACCCGGTGCCTGGTGTGGGCTGAGTACCCGGAGCAGGAAGCCTTTCTTACAACCTGGCCGTTTCCTCTGGAGTAGATGGTGAAAGGCTTCTCCAACCGTGCCCGGAAAGCCCGGCTTTCGGAGCCCCAGCTGCACGACTACAATGACTTGGCCCTCTATGGCCACTGGCAGACAGAGGAGTATCAGCCCCCTGTGGCTGTAGATGGCAAGGTAAGGACAACTCTGGGGGGGTCAGAGTCAGCCACCCTGTTTTCCATCCAGCTACTCCCTGGCATGCCCATCTCTGCAGGTACCTCGGAATGAGTTTGGGAACGTGTATCTCTTCCTGCCCAGCATGATGCCTATCGGTTGTGTCCAGATGCACCTGCCCAACCTGCACCGTGTGGCCCGCAAGCTGGGCATCGACTGTGTGCAGGCCATCACTGGCTTCGATTTCCATGGAGGCTACTGCCATCCAGTGTGCGTGAGGGGCCTTCGGTGGCAGGTGGGGAGGCTGAGGCTGGTGGGCTTATTTTCCAGATTTGACTCTGGGTTTAAAGTCAGCCTTATCCCCTGATCAGTCCCAGGTTCTAACAAGAAGCTGCAGACCCAGTGCAATGAGTGTCCTGGTACTTCTAGGCTGAAGCACTAACCCCGTGCTGGTCACAGGCTGGGGACTAAACCATGATCAGTGCCCTTGGTTCCTGAGCGCTCCTGTATGAAGTGGGGACTAGGCTTGAGAATTCTCACTCTAGCACTCAGGCAGGGCCTGTGGAGGAAGAGGCACAGGGTTCCCACAACCCTTCTGCATGAGTGGCATCTGTCACTGGCTGGCCAGGAATGCCCATCAGGGCCCCAAGTACTCAGAAAAGGCCACTGGCTTCTGAACAAGGAAGGAGGGGGGGTGGAGTAGGTGACCAGCTCAGGGAGCTCATCTGTGTTTCTGTCTCCACAGAACTGATGGCTACATTGTCTGTGAGGAATTCAAAGACGTGCTGCTGACTGCTTGGGAGAATGAACAGGCCATCATTGAAAAGAAGGAGAAGGAGGTGAGTAGGGTGAATGGGGCCTTGGAGAAGAGCAACAAGTTCCACTGGGGTCTCTGCCCAGGCCACTCCTGCATCATGGAAGACTGGGGAAGTCCGTGTGTTAGCCCGTCTGGTGCTCTGACTTGATGGAGGGCATCCTAGGGTGAGTGCTGGGTAAAACAGCTCCCTTCCACACTCCATGTGTCGCCTACTTGCCTGCATGCAGCCTCAGGGACTGGGCCCTGACTTGGAAAGCCCAGGTCCTAGACCTGATTGCTGCCTTCCACTCAGTGATGGTTCTGAAAGACTCGGTTACTAATGGCTTTTACATATGTCACTTACTAAATCTGACTTGTGGTTTGGAAGCAAGACTTGGTGTGATGGGAGACCCTATCTGTTTTCTTTTCCCAGTGTGTGTGTGTGTGTGTGTTATGCATATGTGTATATGCATGCTTGTGGGGCAGGGGCACTGATGGCATGTGGAGGCCCAAGGTTAATATCTGGAATCCTCATTCTACCACCTTACTCGTTGAGGAAGTTAGCTCACTGATAACTAGCCAGCTTCCTCTGGGGATCCTGTCTGCACCCTCTGAGGCTCTATTACAGGCAGGCCTGCCACACACACACAGCATTTATATGAGTTCTAGGGACCCAAACTCTGGTCCTTACGCTTGTGCAGCAAGTGCTTTAACCACTGGGCATCTCCCCAGGCAGGAAGATTCTTCCAACCTGAATTGCATAGACAGATGTCAGAGCATCAGGCTCTGCCTTATGTTTCTCTGTGATGCCATGGCTTCACCTTTCTCCCTTTATTTCTGCCTGCAGAAGAAGGAGAAGCGGGCGCTGGGGAACTGGAAGCTGCTGGTCAGAGGACTGCTCATCAGAGAGAGGCTGCAACTCCGATATGGGGCCAAGGTCAGCGTGGGGCCTTTGTGGACAAAACAAGCCTGGTTACCACTCAGTCACTGGCCCAGATTCTGGGACATCACAGTAGAGTGGCTCTATATTAGGAAGCCTGCCTGTTGGCCTCAGCTAGCTGCCCCTGCCCTGTCCTGTTGTCCCTCCTAACCTGGACACCTGCACTGGGTCTAGTTTGCTGCAAAGTTCCATGTGTGTTGGGCCTTCTGTGTCTGCACCTCTTGGCTTCCAGGATTCCCAGTACTGTGACCAGCTTTGGGCCTGCACACTTCACACCTGCAGTCCCTGTCTACAGTGCTGGGTTGGGGGAGGGTTTTCATCTCGATACAGGCAGAACCTAGAGCAGTTGTGTGATGGGTACTAAGTCAGAGCCATCAGACCGTGCTCTAAATGTCCTTTTCCCTTTATGATCTCTCTCTCTTCCCGTTGCCTGTTTGCTAAAGATATTTTAGTCATGTGTTCATTTGAATCTTGTCAGGGACCCCTTCATCAGGCTTGTTCTCACTGGCTCCTGGCTACCCATACACTGTCTTCCTTTCCATCTAGGACCCCTCCCCCCAGCTAACCTAGCCAGCCTCACCTCAGATCCTCCAGGGGTACCACCCCAGTGCTGAAGGTTGGTCCTAAGCACTAAGCAGTTGAAAATACCATGCATGTGTGTCAGTGAAGCGACATGCACAGCGGTAGCCGTTTGCCCCTGGACTTGACTGAGCTGCCGGCCTTGGCACCCTCTTTCCACCAGCAGGTCTCACTTAAGTACCTGCTTCGCTGAGCTCCTCGCCTGGGGAAGGCCAGTAAGGCAGCCTGGGCTCTACCAGCACCACCCAGAACCCTTGTCTTCCAAGGGGCCCGTCCCAAGACCAGGTTCTTCTGGGAACTTTGCTGCCTTTTAAAGTCAATTCTCTGCAGCTAGCCATTAACTGTGGCTCCTCCACTGTCTTCCCCCAGAGCGAGGCAGTAGCTCCCCATGCAAATGCAGGAGGCGGACTCTCTTCTGATGAAGAGGAAGGGACCAGCTCACAAGCAGAAACAGCCAGAGTCCTGGCTGCCTCCTGGCCACAAAACCGAGAGGCTAAAGAAGAACAGAAGCCCGAGTACCGTAAGATGACCCGGAAGAGGCGGGCAGCAGAGGCTTCACATCTCTTCCCATTTGAGAAGCTGTGAAGCGAGTGCCCACCAGGCCAGGTGGCAGTTCTTGTCTGCGGCCGGTGGTCTGGGGACTACAGGCCAAATGGAAGTTGTGCTGCAGTTCGGTCTGACCCATGGGGCAGTGCTGGAGCTACCCAGAACCCACCCCGGAAGTTGGAACACTTTCCTGGGAGATACCTTCTGACTCCTGGACTTTGGTATTCCCATCTTTGGAAATGTGAGTTTCTTTTAGAGGTCTTATATGTTGCCCCAGCTGGTTTCAAATTCAAAATCCCCTGCCTTACGCCACCATGCCTTGTCTGGTTTTTCCTTTTAGTTTTTAAATAGAAATCCCTGGGAAATTCTGGGTATTGGAGCATGTGGACACACTCTTCTTTAGTGCTGTTCACACCGGGATGCTTTGCTCTCCTCTCCTGCAGGCCCGGGCCATTCGCTTTTCAGGCCTTCCTTTGCCTGAGTCAGGTTTTCAACACTGCCCAGTGCTCTTTTGTCAGAGACACAGGCCATCTCTTGTCAAGGCACTTTGGGGATTGATTTTATAGTTGGCAGAAGACTAGAACAAAGAACTCGATCAAGAAAGGGTAAACAAATTGAGAATTATGAAAATGTTAGTAAAAGATTAGACTATTTTATTCAGTTCTGGATACATTTACTCTGTACTGATACGTTTACTTAGCTGCTCTATGCCAGCTACTCAGGAGAAAGCCCTTTTATAAAATCTTGACAGAAAATAAAGCATTCACCTAAAAGCACTTGGCTATGTGTTTTCTTTCAGGTCTTAAACCAGCTAAGAGGGTCCAGGTAACAGAGACTTCTGTGTGCACTGAGATTTGGGGGAAGCTCAGGATTGTTTTCATGGAGGCTAGGAACCCCTTACACACCAAGGAAGCTTTTTGTATGTGACTGTATTCGATATTACTTGATCTTAGCGTCTTTAAAATGTTGAGTCACTCTTACCAAGGCAAACAAACAAAACACTTGGGGTATGACTCATATTGGACACTCTGGTAGAGAAACAAACTAGGGTCACCATGGAAACCGTATTCGCACACTTCCTGCACCAGAGCCTGACAGGCTTCCTAAACATGATTTCATTTTGGGGGTTTTAGTTAGGCACGGCCATGTCTCTGGAGATGTAACCTATTCTGGCAGGTGTCAGCTATGAGAAGGCATGATGGGAATGACATGTTAGGTTTGGAAAGTTTGCCTGCTAGGTGACAGCATGGCAGTGCCTCAGACAGGAAGGAAACAGTGAAGAGGTGCAGTGCAGTAGGCACTTTGGGTTCAGCTCGTTTATTAATTACAGCCATGTGTGGTGACAGGCTCTGTTCCCATTTTACAGATGCAACCAATTGGCCCAACACCGTGAGCTAGTAAGACAGACTTGAGCTGTGTGACACTCAAAACCAGTGCTCCCAGCACTGTATACTTCTAGCACATTCTCAAGGTTTGTGAAGCATGAGTCACTCACTTTGAATAGAGCCAAGACAAAGTGGGCTCAAAGGCGAGGAATAGCAAGCTGCCCTTTCGGAAAGAATTGAAACCACTTACAGCAACAGAGAGCTGAGTTGGTGGGAATGAGTCTGATGGCTGATTTCCCTAAAAAAAAAATGCAACAACCCCCCCCCCCCCAAAAAAAAAAACCAACCAGACTACTGGCAAGATCCTATACCAAAAGATAATAGAAATTTATTTTGAATTTTAATACAAAGAATACAAACAGTTTCTCAAAGACATCAAATTATTTTTCCATAATTTTTTTTCTTGAGAACACGTTTAAGCTGGCAGGTAAAACTCATATAAAAAAGTTATGCAGACTGAATCCTGAGGATTGCGTATGTAGCTATCACTAATTGTACCATGTTTTCCCAAACCATCTTTTGGCGTTTAGAAGACATTGTACCAGCATGCACTGAGCAGTAGTGACTATTGTTTCCATCCTAAACCCAGTAAGCCATCTCTGGCTGCAGTTTTACCAAGAACCCCAGCAGAAAGCACAGATACCACAGGATGTGAAAGGGACTGTTATTTATCACTAGGGTCAAGGGTTCTGAAATCTTACCTACCAAACTCACTGTTGTTGCTACAGCAACCACTAGGGCAATTTGCAAATAGAATCGAGTACAGGATAAACCAAGGATCTGTGACACTGGGGCTAAGCATCCCTTCAAATGTGTAATGATAGAGAGGAAACTTAGAAACCATGTCCATTAGTGGGTGACAGGAGAGTGATGGGCATTAAATGCAAAACGAACCACTGTGCTGCAACTACTTGAGGCTGAAGTGCCAAGGGCAAAAGCATTCCTAGGGAAAAAGTCTACACCAGACCAGACGTGGGTCTCCTCCAGCAAACCTTGCTTCTCTGATTCTTGGCTTCAGTTGAGTGGAGGTCACAATGAATGAGACCTCTTAGTTAGAAAGCTTCCAGCCTTTTCCTGTAACACTGACTACAGACTCAAAATCACCTTCAAGTGAACAGATGGTCTGTGGTGGCAGAGGATAAAGAGGATGCTTCCTCCACAGTCCCAACCCAGCATGAAAGAATCCGCTAACACTGCATGTTCAAAAGCATCGCAAAGCTACAGCCTCCCCATGGCCTCAGGAACTAACAGGGTCAAGCCACACCCACTGAAACAGCATTCCTGCTGAGTTAATCTCAATGACAGCAACTGTCAAGCGGGAGCCACTCACGGGGCTTTGAACTCTCAACTCCTTGGGATAGAAAGAACATGAGAAGAGTGGAGTAACAGCACCAAAACTCTGTCCAGCCGCAGTGATAGTGACCTTTGGGATAAGAGCTTCAGTGTTTCTTTAGGCCACATCAGGTTCTACCCAGAAACCTGGTTTGGGGTACACCTTCTCCAGGTCTGGGTATGGTGTGTCCTACTGATGAGATGTGGCCAGAAGTAGTGGATGATGGCTGCTTTCTGGGGTTTCAGTTGTAGCCGGAGGTTGTGGCAGTCCTGGTACTTGGTTTCAGTGATGAGGGATGAGCAGTGAGAAGGCTGAGTCCTTCACCAGCAGGTCAGCTGATAGCTGAGTGGAATAAAGCCCTGAGAGGGGAAGGCATTAAGCAGGACAGTACTCGCTGGGTCGCCATCCTCAGGCTGCTGCTGCCCATCAAAGCTGCATTCTGGCCACCAAAGCTGCATTTTGGCAAGAAGTGGGGTGGAGATGTGAGCTGGTGAACACCAAGCTCTACATGCAGGTGTAGACACTGGCCCCTTGAAGAGTGGGGTGTGCAGATGCCTGTTTCAGCTGGAGCTGGGCAGAGGTGACAGGGGACCTGGCCTCTGAGGCTTCATTCCAGCTTTTTGGCTGGCACCCGGGTCCGTGCAATGATTATGGGCACCAGAGCCAGGCAGCCAATTAGAGCAGCCCACAGCGGTCGGTAGAAGAGCCAGCCAGCAGCCACAGTCAACAGGGTCAGTGAGGTGGCTACACAGAAGGCAAAGGCTTTCAGGCCAATGTTGACCAGGTCTCGGAAGACAGGAAACCAGTCCACTGTGGGGAAAGAAAAGGCCATGAGTCCCTGAGGACACTGTGCTCCCTGCCCTAGACTGCTCCTCTCAGCTCTTCCAGGGAGGAAAGGGTCAACAAGGTGGAGCCAAACAGCCTCACACTCGCCTAGGATATCCAGGGGAGGAGAAGCTCAGCAAGCTGGTATCCACAACTTTATTTCTGCTCAGCCCAGTCTCAAGTGTGGGTGCCTTGGCCCTTCAAGTCCATGCTGAGGCCACTGAAAAGATACCCATAATACCCTCCCTCCCACAGAGCCAATGCTGATGCTCTACACTGCTCAGTCAGAGCTTGACCTCTGAGCCACTATGCCAAGCCTGCAGAGGAAGCACCTGGCGTTCAGCAGGTCACCCTGGCTGATGGACAGGGAGGACCACATAGGCCCTGCCGGAGCTCCCATTATCCCTCCACACTGCATCTGCCCTGCCAGCATGCCTTCAATGGAAGAATCAGGATCACAGACAGGGCTTCTCAAACATGATGGGGACCGAGACACAGAGGGAATGCCCTGTCCTCAGTCCTCAGTCTCATGGCCAAGATAGTTCTGCTTAAATTCTGATGGTTCTCTGTCATGCCCACAATGTGGCTGGTATTTATGAGCATACCTCAGTTGTCTAGGGCCATCTGTAAATGAGGAAGTCCTCCTCAACCTCCAACACTTGCTGCCAATCTGGGATGTGCTCCAGCCACACCTCTTCCTAGTCCTTAGACCTAAGTGGGGGAAGGGTTTCTACTGGCACCACAAGAAGGCTGGATGGGGACACACTGGGACAGAGGCCTGGGTACTGAGTCTCCCTGAGCAGGCTTTCATCCTGCATGGGCAATATCAGCCTGGCACACCAGGTCCTGAACCAAACTGGGACACTTAAACCTGGGCTCTCTGATGCCAGACTTAGGGCAAGTGAGCAGCCCCTCCCAGGCTCCAGATGTGTTAGCTGCTACAAACCTGGCCTGGCTTTGGAGGCTGTTTCTATACAGGAAACTCCTGAGCAAGGGCAAGAAAAGGAAGCCCAGGCAGGGGTATCCATGACTCTGACTTGAGGGATTTCAGGTGCAGATCCAGTTCATAGCACAGGCTGGCAAGCCGCCTCCCCATAGCTGTCCAGTTATGGAGTAAGAGATGAGCAGAGCTGGCCAAATCATGGAAACTGGGCCAGCCTCCCACCCCTCAGCAGGTGTGAACATCCTGTCCCTCATACCTGCCTTTCTCTGCCATTTGTCTTAAAGCTACTGGGAGAGGCGGGGCTTGGGGAGGCTGCACATAGAGACAGGCCAGATGTTTGGTGTCTTTCTCAAAGATCCCATCAGGCTGAAAGGCTGACCAGTGCAGTATGATGAATACAGTACCTCAAGAGGGAAGGATGGCTCCTGCATGTTCCTCACTTACCCAGGGTGTAGAGGATCCGTGTCATGAGGTTGAGGCCCATAAACATGGCCATCCAGCCGGCCGCCCGCAGGCCCCATGTCTTCATGGAATTGCTCTTCTGTTCTCTACGGAATACCTCCTGTAGGACAAGGTGGCATGGGGTCAGGACCCAGTCACCAACCAGCAGTGTGGGTCCTGGGGGTGCAGATTGTTGGCCATTTCCTTACAGAGCACAGGGAGATGGGCAAACCTCTCACCTGTGGCTAAGTCTCTGCCTGTCTGGCTCAAGAACGTAGAATAAGAGCTCTATGGCCTTAGCACATGGTCTCACCTGGAAGAGGGTCACTATCCTTCCCACTGCAGCTGTCCATATGGGGGCACCTCCCACCCTTCAAGTGGACAGTTTGAAAGTGCATGCTGGTCCTGGGTGAAGCATCAGCCCTTAACCCAGGTCACTGCTTGCAGCTTCAGGACCCCTGGCCCAGACTGTCTCCTTCCTACTCTGTAGGCTGTGCCTTCTGACCCCATTGCTGTCCCTGGTTTTCTTCCTGGCCTGTAAATGCTGATATTCTTTGGCTGCTTCCTTCATCCACTCTGCCCAGGACGCCCATGCACCCCATGGTCCCATGTGCCTGTACTCAAAGATAACACTACACGCCCAGCACGGCTTTAGTGCTGCCTTGCCTCTGGCTCCCACTGCCTCCTAGACATCGTCCCAGCCTCCTGGCATGCTGAGCATTGATCCAGAGCCCCACCCAGCCTGAGTCTCTGTCTTCTCCATGGCAGCACACAGCCCCACTGCCCACCCACCTACACAAGCCAAAACCTGTGGTCAGTGTGGTCTGTCCGCCCCTCACCATACAAACAAGCTCTGTAGGCTGTCTCCCCACTGGCTACCATGATCCACCTCATCACTGTTCCTCATGGGGCTCTTATATTAGCCCCTGCCTCACTGGCCTTCCTGCTTCCTCACCCCACCTTCAATCTCACACAGAACTGCCATGCCCACCACCTCTGACCCTCCCTCCACCTGGGCCTGGACCACCTGTGGTGAGGTCAGGTCAAGTGCACTGTTGTGTGCAGACTGTCTGCTCACAGCTGCCCAGCAGCTCTGCACCTTCTTCCAGTCTTGGCTAAGAGGTGGTTTCTTCTGAGAGCCTTTCCCAGGCTTTGACTGAACAGTACGTCTGTCTAATCTCTAACACAACACACAAAGATGGACATCTGTCTCAGTATTCAGCTGTCACTGCCCCGTGGTTTACAAGCACACTGACCTGACTTAAAATAACCTAATCGAAATCTTCTCTGTTTTACCAAGACAGGAAGCTGAGGCTCTGAGAGGTTGTGACACAACCCCATGGCTTCACCACAGGCCGTTAACTAGAAAGCCATTCTGATAAGCCTGTGCTCAGTGAGCAAGTGTGGACTGCATGAACAGCTACCACATGAGATGGGGATGGTGATGGTGGTGTTTTTTTAAATGTTTCATTTCACAGATGAGGAAATGGGCTCAGAGAGGATAAGACTTGCTCAAGTGGCTGGTGAGAGGCAGAGCCAGAACTAGGCAGGAGCCTGACAGGGACCTGTGAGCAGTGCTGTGGTCTGGGCCCCTGAACTTCCAGACGCTGGAGTCCCAGCATCCTGACTTTGGGGCCCAGCTTTCTTCTCAATTCTGAGTCTGTCTATTGCCTACACTAGCCAAACCTTCCCTCCTGGGCCTCCTCAGCCACACATCCCACCCACTACCCTCTACAGTTCCAGAGACCTGGGACTGCCTGAGAAGGCTGGAAACCAGGGGCTGGGCAAAGCCCTGGAAGAAAAGGGTTTCCTAATTTTAGAGCGGTTCCCAGGATGACTCATAGCCCAGGCTGGGAGGTGGTAGCCCCACCCTGAGCCTGTAAACCAAGCTCCCCAACAACAGACCGACCACACCCTATCTTGGCCAGGTAAAAGGAGCAGGTGGGGCCCAAACACTATGACCCACTGTGGCTGAAAGGGAGGACAGAGGGCAGCTGAGGACACAGTAATAGCAGAAGGGGCACAGCTATGCTCTGAGGCCAGTTGTGCCCTTGGCCTTTTCTGGCTGTTCTGGATTGAAATCCACGAATCTGCTTAAGATACACAGGGAGGCTCCAGCAGTGATCCCCTGGGTTCACCAGCAAGAGCTAGAATCGACACTTCTCTGTTCCAAAGGGGCAGACCCAAGCAATCGGCATGCCTCCTTCTCAGCACTGGGAAAGGCATGGCCTTTCCAAATACAGATGGGAAAGGCACACCCAGTGGACTGTGGAACCTGTGTGTGGGTGACTGCCTCATTCACATGGACCTGATACTGCAGCTCCAAAACCTCTACTGATGCCCCTGAAGGAAGAAGAGGCACCTCAGAGTGGCCTCTGCCTTATGGCAACCTTGATGCCACCCTGTCTCCTCTTCTCCTGGCACCCACTGGCAAAGTGAACCCTTTCCTGCCTGACTTGATTATTCTAGGGTGGACTGTTCATTTTGAGGGCCTCCACAAAAATGACTTATCATAGAGGCTCTGGCCATAGAAACTGATCGTCTATTAGAAATCTATCATGTTGGATCCTCACTTCCTGGCCTCTTTCTCACTAGTTTCCTCCCCACAAGACTGACAGCCTGAGAGGGCAGGGCCAGTCCTCAGTGCCCTGTCACACAGAGGCTGTTGTCCTGTTTCCTTTTCTTGCCATACTGCATTGGCCAGGACCTCTAGTGGTGGGGCTTCTTAAATAGCACTGAGCAGAAGGACAGGATGTGCCTGTCCCCAACACACAGGCAGGGCAGCAGCAACTCACCTCAGCTGAGAAGTCTCCATGGTGCAGGAGCAGCAATGTGTCCCCAGACTTGGTGGAGTATGGGATTAGCTGGTCACCCCCGCTGCCGGGCAATCACAGTAACCTGATCAGAAAAGTCAATACTGTTAATATTCTGACCCGCCCCTTGAAATCCCACCCCTTGGTGCCGCCCTGCATCCTGACATAAAAGCCTCATTCTAAGGAAAAACTCCCCTCCTTCCTCTCTTTCGTTTTTTCATCCCACAAGGTGTGCACCTTCGACCTATTCTCTCTTTTCTCTTTCTTTCTGTCTCTCTCTTTCCTGTCTTTCTCTTCATCTCTCTATTATAATAAACTCTCCACATGGATGCAACATCTAGGTTGTGAATTACTGGCTGCCGCCACCATGGCCGCATGTCGTGCATCTGCCCAGCAGGTTTCCCTGCACGCAAGGGATACCCTCGGGGGTCCCACCACCACCATGCAATAATTCATAAGATGTTGAGTGGGGTGCTCTGAGGGACAGAGGCACAGGGTGAGACCCACAGCCCACCCCTCAGACTCCACACCAGCCAGGTGAGACCTGCGGCTTCTCTCCTTGTTTCTACAGGGTACAGTCCCTGGTGCTTCCTGCCAAGCTGCTTCAGTCCAAGTTCCAGGGAGGCACTTAGGATTAAGACCGTGCTGGGGCGGAGCAGAGGTTGGGCAGACATAGACAGGGGAAATGGCGTGGACCACATGGCGGCCATTGTTGCTTGACAAAGTTCCAGCATTTCAACATTGCAGACCACACTTCTCCAGCACCTTTTTACTTTCAATTTTAATGGTTCTCCCTATTAAGCCTTTCCTTTTGGGAAATTTTGTGTGGGCTTTGGTAAAGGATGAAAATGTGTACAATGGTAGCCTCTCTAAACAAAATAATTCTTTGGAAAAAAAACCCTCAACTATTGCAGAACCAGGAATTCCATTGTGCACTCCTAATTATACCAAGAACAGGGAAGTTACAGAGATTTACTAGACACACCTGATCCCAAGGATGAAATGCCTACAGTTCAGATCCAGAGCCTAGGGCCATTAAGGCCAAGAGTTCAGTCAATAGGTGTAGAGAAATCAGAATGGTATGGTGAAATGGGACAAGAGTAAGAATCAGGACCTTCCCTTTGGGGAGCTATGAGAGGAACAGACCCACAGAGTAAGACTAAGACACAAAAGGACACAATTAGGGAACAGCTCAGGGCTTATCCTCTAGAGGAATGAAAATTGCTCTAAATTGTAGTGGAGTGTCTGGTCCCAGAAGGCCTTTTCCCAAGGTCAGGCATTTGGTATAAGGGTCCCCATTCCCTCAGGAGCTTGAAGAAAGTTCCTGCTTGCTAAAAGGAAGTTACTCTTCTTATCTCTGGCAAGAGGAACTTGTGGCCCTTCCATTAATGTAAGGCTGGTGCCTATTGTCAAGGTCAATGCTAGATTCCTCAACTCCTGATCTCAAGTCACACCCAGCTCACATGCCCATTTTCTCCCATATATGTGCAGCTATCGAGTATAAAAGGGGTATTCTTTTTTTTCAATAAATGCCACTGGCAGCCATCCTGATTCGCCCTCAGATCATGTCCGTGCTCTACCCCCAGCCTCTACACATCCTCTTTGGGACCTGAATCCCTGCCAAAGCAGGTCTCCAGCAGGGACAGGCCCTGCTGTCCTTCTGGACTGAGAGCTACTTATGGTTAGGACTGGTGGTCACAGTGGGCACCAGATGAATGACAACAGATATGCATACCAAGCAACCAGTCCAGGCCTGGATCATCTGTACTTTCTCCACCATGGCTGACTGAGCCCTAAGAGTCTTCTGTCCGCCTCCTAGGTCAGGCCCTGGGGTGGCGTTCTGACTGTGTACTATAAAGAACCAAGACCAAGTACTGTGGCTGGTGAAGGGGCTGCCATGATTGGACTAGCCCCACTAAGACTTGGGGTCCAAGAGCCACTATGGAGGACACAGACCTCTGAAAGTGCCTAAGAGCATGCCTGCTGCTTGTGCACAGGAGGCACAAAGCGGTCAGGACATATCCCGAGGTGTTTGGGCCCAGGGAATCAAGACTGGGAAGCAGGTTACCACATGAGCTGGGCCCAGGTCAGGGTCATCGCTGCTCAGTCCCGCATAAGAAAAGGACACTCGAACATCACCAACCTGAGGGTGGAAGAGAAGCGGGAGAGATTAGTGAGGTGATCCAGCACCTGACTGTGTTTACTCTTTCACGGAGACTGTCCTGTTCCAGGAGGCCTGCCCATCTCTAGTCTCACTGGCCCAGTGTAGCCTGGGTTCAGCTGCTCAACACTCCCCTCAGAGCAACTCAAACGCCCTGGCCTCTGTTATCTGAGCTGCCCCTTGTGTCCATGTACCTCCGGGTACTTAGGGTTTTCACTGTGGTAGAAAAAGTCTCCTCGGCGAATGATGTCCACGTGGGGGTCCTCCAGCTTGGACAGGCTCAGGGGCTTGAAGTTGTCAATCTTGTCAATGAGGCCTGAGGGAAGCAGAATGCTCAGAAACCATGGCTCCGGTGAGAAACCCTGCTCTGCTAACCCTGTAGCCTGACACTGTCCTTGAAGCCCTTGGACAGCAGGGCCATGTACTACTACCCAGTCTACACCCTCTGGCTTTTGCCTGTCTCCCAAATGCCGTGGACTTATTTTTTAGGTAGTGGGTCTCATATAGCTCATGGTGGCCTCAAACTCACTAAGAGCTGAAGGTGACCTTGACCTTTTGATCGTCCTGCCTTCACTCCTCAACTACTGGATTCTTTTTTGTTCCATGACAGGGTTTCATTATGCAGCTCAAGTTAGCCTCAAACTTGTGATACTCCTGCCTCAGCTCCCTGAGTGCTGTGATGATAGGCATGTGCCACCACACAGGCTCCAATGCCCCCTTTTCTAACTCCATCTCCAGAACTTCCCTGTGCTCAACTCAATCACTAACTCTTCCAGGAAGGCTTTCCCATGCCCTGTCCTGCTAAGCCAGCCTGGCCACAGTTCGGACAGTGGCCTTGCTTTCTGTCATCCCTCCTCAGAACATACTCGTCCCCATCTGGCCGGAGCTCCCCCCGACCACAGGCACTAGTTGAGTGGCAGAGCTGCTAGGACAGCTCAGGCTAGGCCTGGCTATCAGGGTCTCAAGCGTCTCCTCTGTCACCTTCCCAGGTTAGGCCCAGAGATGGAACCCAAGCATTACTATGACTCATGGTGCCACCTTAAACCTTGAGGGTTTCTTCTTACAGTCACAGAGGAGGCTGTGATGTACCTCCTTGTGGGAGAGCTAGATGCCAGGTAGGGCTCACAGATGGAACCAAAGGTCAGAGGGAGGGAGGGCCTTGTGTACACTCCTGGCTGAGGGCTGCCTGAGGCAGATCTCTGGTGCAATGTCTGCTCAGAACAGACATGCACAGAAATGTGACAAGGGTGTAGCACCTGAGGTAATTTCTAGAGGTAATTTCTAGAACAATCCAGGCTTCAGAGGAACTGCCTAGAGTGGGGGTTCTACCCCTTAAGGACTCACCTCCCTCTGACCCCAGTCCAGAGTATGATTCTGAGATGGGGGCCACCTGACCCTGATACCGACCACCATAGGCTGTGGGCCTGCTTGGTATTGGGGTCCTGGTCCTGGAGGAGGTCAACGGGATGGAAAGGCCTTTGGATGGGCACCTCCACAGAAGGCTGAAGACTACTCACCTGCTGAGAGGAAAAACCTGCCAATTTGGACAAAGGGGGCCGTTGCTGTGAAAGACTCCACTGCCATGGCACTGTGGGAGAGAGGAGGAACAGTCAACAATGGGGCACCAGGGTGGGAGCTGTCTGGTCACCTTTGGGTTGTAATGTGCTGGGGACAGTCCCTACCCAGGAAGTGGGTCCTGCAAATAGGCATAGTATGACCCCCAGAACTCCTGTTTCCCTCTCTGGCTGAGCACCCCCATTCTGTCACCCAGAGCTTCACACTCTCTTACCCAGCCTGTCCCATCCTATTAGCTGTTGTGGAATATTACTTTAACTAGGTAAAGATGTGTTACATTTGTTTATGTTGCAGACTATTACTTTAACGATGTAAAGGTGTGTTACATTTATGCTGCATTGTTTAATTATGTAAAGATGTGTTGCGGTTTCACCTTACCTGCCTAAGGCACCTGATTGGGCTAATAAAAAGCTGAATAACCAATAGCTAGGCAGAAGAGGGATAGGCGGGGCTGGTGGGCAGAGAAAATAAGTAGGAGAAGGAATCTAGGTGAGAAGAAAGGAGGGAGGGAGAGGAAGAGGGAGAGGGAGAGGGAGAGGGGGAGGGGGAGGGAGAGGGAGAGAGGGAGGGAGGGAGGGAAGGAGGGAAGAGGGGTAGAGAGGGAGAGGAGGGAGGGGTAGAAGAGAAAAGAGAACAAGGGAGAAAGAGAGGCCAACAGCCAGCCAGACACAGAGGAAGCGGTGAAAGCAGGTCATACAGAATGAAAGAAAGGCGAAAAGCCTCAAGGCAAAATGTAGATGAAGAGAAACAGGCTAAATTAAGTTACAAGAGCTAGCGGGACAAGCATAAGATAAAGCCGAGCATTCATACCTAAGTCTCCATGTCATGATTTGAGGGCTGGTGGTCTGAGAAAGCCTGCTACAATCAACCATGAAATGGAACCTTTCTGGACCACATATCACTCCCAGCCTGGGCAGTCTCCAAATACTGACCATCTTCCTGGCTCAACCTGGACCATGGCTTCATATGATCTAGCCGTGCCCAAGTGCTACATCATCGTCCTCACCCCATGCCTGGCTAACAGGAACAAGGCACTTGGCTGCACAGACGGACCTCTCAGTCTTTCATCAAGCCTGTGTTAACTTGAGGGTCAGCAAAGACCAGGTCTTGATCTGTGCTCTTGACGCCAACATGAGCGTGGTGTTAACACTACATCTCGAGTGTTTGCCAACCTGTGGGGCAGGGCTAACTCAACCTATCACTCAGGTTATAAGAAACTGAGGCTGAACCTGTAAGGGTGAGCAAGACCGGACTTGGGCCCAGGCCAAGCTCTCACCTGGGGTTTTTGTGGCCAATCTCTCTGTCAAAGTTTTTGCTGTTGACAATTTCTGACCTCCACTCTGTGTCTGCATGAAGAGAAAGAAGGGGCAATTCAGACCAGTTAAGAATAGTCTCAGCATCCTCTTACTAGGAGCCACGACCCTTGGGGAATGGGGTGGCTGCTCAGGCCTCCCTGGATGGTGGGCATGCAGATTCTGAGGACTGGCATCCAGGAACTCAGCCTGGTGCTTCCACACCTGCCCACAACCCCACTGTGCTGCCCACCACTGCCGGCCTGGGCTAGGGTGGAAGTCACGTGTCCTGGGGATTGGCAGAGGCCTAGAGGGTCTGGGACTCACTGTAGGAGTACTTGGTCTCCTTCTTCACCTGTCCATCCTCCGTGTACTCACTGCAGAAAAAGCACAGGCAGCAGGAGTCAGTGCAGGCACCCAGGGCCATCTACTCTCAAAGTGTCTGAAGTAGCCTCAAGGCCCAGCTCCCCACAGGGAGTGGAAGCCTGGTAGACTCAGGAACAGACACTCCCCAGCCACTATGGACAGGCACTATCTCTGAAGGCCTGCCTGGAGGGAAATGCTTTCTCAGCTTAGCTGACACACTCCAGCTGGTCCACCCAAAGGCATCTAGCCTTGGGCTCAAAGAGATATCCACCTGCAGCCTCTGGGAGAATGCAGGGTGGCAGGGGACCTGCTCTAGTATTCCTTGATTACTCCCACCCCTTATGGGCCATGTAGTTCAGGTGGGGCTGAGTTAGATTCTGGCTCCAGGTGACCCCCTCTGGCCATTCAGAGCCTGCCCTGGACCTTTGGATGAGCTGTGAGTTAATTGGGAAGTGACCTGTGCCCTCTGTGAGAGCATGACCCAATGCAGGAAAAGTGCTGGGAGGCCACACTAATCCTAGTGACACCATTTGAGCCTAGCCTGTCATGCCTTGGCCTGTGCAGCCTGGAATGTCCAGGTAAGTTAGCTGAGCAGCTCCCTTCTTGCTCTGGCCCACTCTGCACTAGATCATTGTCACCTCCAAATAAAAGGTCGCCATGCACTGATGCCGGGGTTGACACTTTTCTGATAGGCAGACACTAGGCTCTGAGTTTGGTTAAATGGCATCTACATGAAAGCCACCGCCCTTTCTCTTAACACCTGAGGCCCTCGTGCCCTCCAATCCCTCAATGCCTGCTCCTCACCTGGACTCTTCTGTCTCCACCCACTGATACATCTCCACGTGCCGCCGCAACTTCACAGCTGGAAGATGGACCCCATAGTTTGGGTCAGACAAGAGCTTCAAAAAGAATCAAACAAACAAGATTATAAGGTCAGACTCATAGCAGGCCAGGGGCCCCAGCCCAGAGCAGCCCAACTGCAAGAGAGATCAAGATGGGCAGGACTGGAAGTGAAGGAGACTAGCATGAAGCTGCCAGACTCGGCTCTCAACACAACGCCCATGACCCTGAGCTCAGACAACAGCCGAGCCCCGATCATCAGACTGTGTGCTAACTGTAATTTGACATGCTCTCACCACATGACTGTCAGACTGTTGTCACTAGCACAGGGGACACTGTGACTGGGAAGTGACTTGACCACACAGCCACAGAGGGTACAATCACATAATCACACCTATGTGGGTCTCTTTCTGAGGCCCAACTCAATCACCCAGCCTACCTTGGAAGTCCGCAGGGCCCCGATGATGTGCACCAGCCTCCCTTCATTCTCCGGAGCCACACTGTGGATGCTGTCTGGGGACACCACAAGTGACAGGCCCTCTGCAAGAGAGCTGGCTGTCTTCAGTGCGCGGCCCTGTCAGAGGGTAGAAAAAGGGATTTCAACAGCTCAGGCGCTGCTTGACACCTTGCTGTGGGCACAGAGAGGGATGGGCCTCAGCAAGCAGAGATGGTGAGGTCTAGCAACTGCAGAGTCAACCTGGAACCCAGGATTCCTGCTTCCCCAGGCAGACCCCGCCAATCTCAGACTGCCCGAAGTTGGGAACAGCTCTGTGTCTCCCTGTCCCGTGCTAGTCCTGTGCCTCCACTTGCCTCTGCCTTCCACTCTCCCAGCTCCCAATCCATGTGGCTTACAAAGGCCAACCTGAACCACTGTCCAAGTCATGCGATCCAGGACTGGCCAACCAGGTGTGTTCTCAGCTTAGCCGACACTTCAGCTGTCTCACCCAAAGGTGCCTGGAGCCTCTGGGAGAACCCAGGGTGGCAGGGGACCTTTTCCAGCATCTCCTGATTACTCCCTTCCCCTCACAGGCCATGTAGTCAGGTGGGGCTGAGTCTGGTCCTGGTTCAAAGAACTGAGTCCTAAGCTAAGAACCTGAGAGAAAGCTGTAACTTCTGCTAAACTGACTTAAAAAGGCCTGGTCCCTCTGTTCTCTCAGAGTCTAAGCTGCTCGGGTATGAGACTGAAATTGCCCCAAGGGAAGGGGCTGCCCCCCAAAAATGTCACAACAAAGAGGCAGAACTCCAGTAATCCAGCATGAGTGCCCGAACACAGCCATGCCCGAGGCAGGTTTTCAGGTGTGTGAACTGACTCACTGCCTGCTGCCTTACACTGAGGTGTGTCACAGTAGGAAGAATTCTGAATTCAGCACCTTTCCCTCCTGTAAAACCTAGGCCTTCTGTTTCGGAGCCCAGCCATTGGGCTCTGCACCTTACCTCATTGGTGAAAATTAAGTAGAACGAGAGTAAGAAGGTCATGAGCCCCACGAACATCCCACCGGAAGTCTCACTCAGCCGCTCCAGGAAGCCTGGCTGGGGGTCAGATGTCACTTTGACATGTTCTTTCCTACTGCCGATACTGGAGTACTGAGGAGGAAATCGATAGTTTAATGAGTTTTGAGGAATGATTTTGGTGTCGAAAATCATTTGTTCTTCTTCTCAGAAGAACCCCATTCCCCAGACACTGGGGGACAGCTCTACTTTGGCAAAGAATTTCTGGGCCAGAAGTCCAGCATATGTTAAGCAAATGTTTAAGCATATGTTAAAGATGCCAACAAGGTATTTTACAGAGCAGCTAGAAATGTACTTTCAATTAAATCTGAGAAGTAATGGCTGGGTTTCCTGAGGACTGTGCTGTTCTGTGAGGTTGGAAGAGTGGTAGGTGGCCTTTGGGGCAGTGAGGTCACAGTTCTAAGAACTACCAGGAGGCTGTGCTGAGTGTCTAGTGAGAGGTGGGCACAGTGCTGGGTGCACCTTCCAGCTAGGGCATCGAGACAGGCTACTTGGAGGAGGGGACATAGAGGCAGACCTCAGGACAAGGGTTCCCTCAGCCGGGGACTGTGGAGCAATGGTGTGGAGTGGCATCCTGTCTGCTCTGGCTGTGGAGGGCTGGTAGAGAGACAGAGCAGATGGGCATGCCCGGGCAACATCCAGTAGGCCACAAGCCACAGGACAGTGGAGCAGGGCTTTGCCCAGCTTGCTGTTGTCAGAAGTATGTCTAGTGCTTATCACCAAAAGCAGAGACTGAGCCTGAATCCTGGCTCTGCCACCCACTAGCTGTGGGCCCTCCATCTCTTCATGGGTAAAGTGGAGGTGGACATTCAATGCTTGGGGTGGTGGCTCAGTGCCTGGGCCTCATGGGCATCTGTGGGAGTTACAGCAAATAGGAACATTATCAGATTTCTCCATAACTGAAACTGGGGCTGCCACCCAGACTGTGGGTGTGGATGAAAGTCACAGTGATACAAAGTGGTCACCTCAAAGAGCCAGGTCCCTTCCTGCCCAGGATCAGAGGATGGTTTTGAGTTGGAGTCTGTGAGGACAGCTTATGCCACTTCTAGCCGCTCTCCACTGTTGGCTCAGGCCTGCTGAGGACACCCACTGAACCCAGAATGACACCATCAGAAACTCAGTGGAGACAATCACTGCGACAAGAAGGCGACCATCAGCCAGGCCAGCCATGAGCCAGTTCAAGGTAGAAGAGGTACCACTGCCCCATTTCACAGATGAGGAAATCGAGACTCACTGCTTAGGATATCGGCCCAGATCAATTCCTTGTAAGTAATGAGTGGGTGTTCAAACCCAGGCAGATCCCTCTGCCCTAGACTGTCTTCCTTATCACTTAACTGTAACGTGAGCTTAGCTGTAATGTGAACTGAACAATTGGAAGCAGAAAAAGTAGACCTGTGTTCCTCCTGCTCTTCCTAAGCGCAGGAGAAAAGGAAGAGAGGCCAGGAGGATGTTCGTCCAGCTGGGGGAGGGTTGAGATGGAAGACACACCTATATGGGTGTGTGTATATGCATGTGTATAATTACACTTATGTATCCTCCGGAACATATTCCACTTCTAACACACTGGGCTCAGAATCAACAAGCAATGAAGCAATAGGTGAAAATACACCGGGCCTGGAAATTAGCACACCAGGGTTGGAATTCCAGCTCTGTTGCTGTGTGAGCCTGGTAACATGCTCTACCTCTCTGGTCCTGGTTCCTCACTTGCTGGTAATACCTACCTGATGGGACAGTCATTATGCTGAATTCAGGTGCCTCTGCTCCACCCACTGTCTTAAGATTTCTTGCTTACCCTGCCTGGTGGCTGAGCTACAGTATGGGTACTCTGGTACTCTGTCCCCCAGGCCTGACAGAGCCACTGCCATCTTGAAATAAGAACAGCTTTGATTACCCACATGAGCCCCTCACATGATCAGGCATGTTCCCTGGAAGAGTGGAAGAGGGTCTTTATACCCTCAGCTGAGAGTCCAGCCACTCACCTCCCCTATGTCTCACCCCCAGCAATATGGAGTACTGCTAGAGTACACAGGAGGCAGAAGGCTAACTGAAGCGGGGTTGGGAGCCAAGGGGACGACACTATCTATGCAGCTTTCCAGGGGTGGTCACTCATGTTGATGTGGGACTTTGGTGATGTAGCTGTTTGGGGGTTACCTATGCTCCTGCAAGCATGCCCAATAACCTCCTTGGTTCACCAAGATGGAGTTGGTGGAATTGTTCCTTTGGTTCACAGTTATCCTGTCTGATTGAATGGGTGTTTGTTCAAGTCTTCCCAGGAAAGTAGTGTAACAAAGGATGGACAAAGGCATGGCTACTGAAGATATCCCATTGTGTCTATATTTATTGGTATGAGTGAGTGTCAGACCCCAGCACACCCAAGATGGTCTCTGCCTACCAGGACTGTGTGTACTAGCCTGTAAGAGTGCCTTTTTCATGGGTTAAGTACCTCCCATGTGCCAGGCTCTGTGCCTAGCAATCTTTCTCAAATTTCAAAGTAACTGATCCCATGAGAGAGTGAACCCAGAGAAGCCAGAGTGGAAGAGTTTGGATTTGCCTCTAGGCTTGACTCCAAAGCCTACCCTCATCACCTTCCCAGGCTGGTGCTGTAGCATAAGCTGGCTTAGAGCCCCCGGGCAGGTGTCTCCCGCTGGGGAACTGTAGAACATCATGATGATGATGACAGGTGCCAGCAGGAGTCTACCTGCTCCCGTTAGGCTGGTCTACAGGTTTGCCTTCTCCTCTGGCTCCAGTGCAGCTTTCCTGACCTCTGGCTCTCCTCCCCTTTCAGGGCCTGTCAATGTGCCAAACAGCCATTGCTTGGGCAGTGGGTGACACACACTCTGGCCTTTCGGGAGATGCAGGAGGCCAAGAAGAGGTTTGCCGGACAGAGGAGAGGCCGGGGAAGAGGGTGTAACAGGCCAGAGGAGGGTGGCGATGACACTCTACCAAGGAGGGAGAGGGGATGTGCCCAGGGTTGGCAGCGTTCCTGAGCTGGCTTCAGAGGCGCTTTCGCCAGAAGCAGTGGTGAGTCACCAGCTTCTCCCACACCCAGTCCCCTAGTAAGTGGTGCTGCTTCGCTTGTTGAATGAATGTTAGGATTCACTAGTTCTTAAGGACTAGTTGCAGTAAGAAGAAGCCAGAGACCTGGGGGGTGGATGTGGGGAGACTATTCTCAGCAGGGGTCTTTTTATCAAATAAGAGCACCAGGGACCAGGCAGTAGAGAAAAGCCTCTCTCTCCTGGTCATCCAGCCAGGCTCCTCTGGCCACAGGAGCATCACAGCCTAAGAGTACACACCCCCTAGGGCACGGAGGCCAGAGCAGCCTTTGCTGGACAGCTCCACCCGGGTGGGATCGCCTCGCCAATCTGCCCACCGAGGGACACTTTCCCCGCGATCCTTCTTGTCCCCGAGTTTCATACCCCCAGGGGCCCAGACAGAAACTAGGACTGGAAGGAGCTGCCACGCACGAGCGGACTCGACAAAGGGGAGCGTCCGACAAACGCGAAGCCTGATGGTGACTGGACAGATGGACGAAAGCGGGGAGGTCAGGGCCGCCGCACCCACTGGGGTGGCATCGACGAAGGACCCAGCGTGAACCCGGGGAAGAAGCGGCCCGGATGATGGTGTGGCCCGGAGACCAGGAGGTACTCACGTTTGCGGCCATGGTGGGCCCGGCTCGCCTCCGCGGTCTTGCACTGCTCTGCTAACGACCGGAATGCAGAATGCGGTGACCTCCTGTCTGCCACAGAGCTAGCTGCAAGACTCCGCGTGGAATCCGGGACCTGGCGGGACTCAGGACAAGAGTTACCGCCCCGCTGGTAGTTGTCTGCGCCCCGCAAGTTGTCTGAGCTTGCGCATCTCGAGGCCTGCTGGGAAATGTAGTCCGCTGGTCGGACACTTTCGCCACAAAATTGCAACACACCCATTACTTCACTGGTGCGCGTGCGTGCTGCAAGATTTCTGGGAATTGTAGTACCTGCCTCGGTGGAGGGGCGCAGGGGCTGCTGGGCAACGTAGTTTTCGGCTGAGGAGCGGCGCTGGTGCTTAGTAGGCTTGGAGGCAGGCGCGCGGCGGGCAGGCCTGGAGGGGGCGGGTCCGCGCGGGCCTCACTGCCTCCCGCCAGGCTTGGGGAGAGAAGGGAGGTCACGGCGTTGAAGGTGTATCCGCTACGGCCGCCCCGGCTGTCTTCGAGAGCTGCGAGCGTCGGGAGCAACCATGTCCTACTGCCGGCAAGAAGGTGGGTCGGGCGCTGCCATGGAGACCGGTCGGGCGCGGGCCTGCCAGAGACACGCGGTGGGGTGGTTTCCACAGGGCGGCCGTGGGCCCATCGTGGGCCCCACGCGGCGGTTTCCAGATGAGAAAGGAGAGGCTCCGTGAGGAACGAGGCTGGTCCAAGGTCACCGTGAAACTCAAACCCTGGCCTCGGAGGCCTCACGTGGGGCCCGCGAGTGCGGAGCACGTTGTATCTGGCTGGAAATCGGGGACTGTTAGGAATCAGTCCCCATCGTCCCTAGCACGCCCCACGTGTTTGTATCCCGCACAGGCTCTTCGACTATCCCGAAAAATTACCGCGTGGGCTGTGCTGCGTGGTGAAATGCCACTGGCAGGAGTATTTATTGAGCTCCTCCTGTATACCAGGCACTCTTTAAACTTCACGTAGCGACCTTTATAAGTCGGTTCGGTTATTGTCCACGTTTTATCAAGTGAGACGGGTTACGGTCATGAAGCTGTAGTACCAGTGGGGAGCCCTCTGTTAAAAGCCTTCCTTTCTTCCGTCTCTAGCCACGTTGAGGACCACTCACTTCCTCTCCCTATTACCTGTAGGCAGCAGCCCTAGTCTGCGCCATGGTGTTGTGTGTTATTTTGTGTTCTGACAAATAAAGCTTGCCTGGAGATCAGAGGGCAGAGCTAGCCACTAGTTAACCATAGAGGGTGGTGGCACACACCTTTAATCCCAGCACTTGGGAGAGGGGGGAAGCAGGAAGATCAGGAGTTCAAGGCCACCCTGGGCTACACGAGATTGAACCAGTCTAAAATAGAAAACAGACAGACGGTTAATCCCCGCACTAGATGGGTGGGCAGAGTCCGGTGGTGGTACACGCCTTTAATCCCAGCACTGGGTGGATAGAGACAGGATCTCGCCCCATTTGGTCCCCCAGTCTGGATAGAGGTGGCTGCCGCTCTGCTCTTTCAGCTTTCACCCTCGATATCTGACTCCCTGCTTTTATTGTTAAAACTAATTAGGATTGTGGGCTTCACCATGGCCTCCCGGCACTAACTGGCTCCTTGTGTCTGAGCTGCCAGCCAACCCCTCCAGGCCCTAGTTCCCAGTCTTGTAAATTGAGAGGTCAGCCCTCGTTTATTGTGGTATTCACACAGCATGTGCCCAGGGCAAGGATGGGTTGGAGGACTCCTGGGACTACAAAGCTACAGAGAGACTTGGGTCATCCAGAATTTTAGGATGAGTAGGCCAGCTTCTTCATTGTAAGTCTAGGGAATCTGAAGGGTAAAGGAGGAACTAATCCACCCAAGGCCATACATCTAGTTAGAAGGCCCAGTCTACATGGCACAGCCTTTTCCTCCTGCTCTAGGAACCCCCCCCCCTTCCCAGCATCATAATTGACTGACATCTCTCTTGAGGACTATGTCTGTTGGTTAGCACTTGGTGTCCCTTATACAAAAGCCCCCAACTCCCAGCACTGTTAGGCAGGAGAGTCTTGTCATGATTTTTGTTTCCTCCAAGTCTAGTGCCTGAAAGCAAGAGTCCAAGTCTAGTTCACCAGTTGGCGGGTTGATGTTGAGTCGGGGGAAAGGAGGCTGTGCAGGTAAACATTGCTGCCTCTTGAAGGGCTTACAGGCCTCAGCTTCTCCAGGAAGGAGTCCATTCGCTGCTACTACAGCGTTGAACTTGTCTTCGTGGTTTGAAAGATAACAATCGTGTGTGTGTGTGTGTGTGTGTGTGTGCGCGCGCGTGTGCGTGTGTGTGTGTGTGTGTGTGTGTGTGTGTTTAGTTTTTTGTTTGTTTGAAATAGTCTCGATATGTGCTGCAAACTCAGAGATCTTCTTCCTCCCAAATACTGGGATTAAAGGTATATTCCTTTACCTATGAGCTTTGAGTTCAAGGCCAGCCAGGGTTACATAGTAAGATCCTGTCTCAAAAACAAACAAACAAACAAAATAAATAAATAAATAAACTATGTAAGGCCTTAGGTGACCATACTACGTTATTCTTCCAGCCTCATGTTTTCCCACTTGCTCCTCAGCTGCTCTGGCTATGCCTTTGTCAGGTGCTTTCTCCCTCCAGGTCTTCCCTGATACTTTGTGTCTTCATAAACTCTGAAATTATTGTCGTCTCCCACCAACCTGAGAGTTGGCAGGAGGCCTGGTATACAGTGGGTGCTCAGGATTTAATAGAATGACCCCAGGTCCATGCCTATCCTCTGTTCTAAGCAAATGGTTGCCTGGACACATGTATGTCAAAGGTCCATACATCTCAGGTTGACATTCAGGGAGTCCCACAGTGTGGGTAAGCCTCACTCTGGCCTTGTGCTGCCAGTGTGTCTCTGTCAGTGCCTGCCCTCTTCGTTTTTATTGCAGACATTTCATGCCAGCCACTGGGCATGTAGTAGTACGGTGACAGACTCTCTGTGTCCGCAGAATGAGAAGAGGTTGGCATTAAAGTACTCCCAGATGGATGGAGAATTACTATCTGCTAAGTAAGAGGGAAAGTGCTGAGTCAGTGTACTGAAGACTCCGCAGGGTTGCCAGGGCTTTGAAAACCATTTCAGATGCAGTTTCCTCAAAACTTTCCCAGTCTTTAGACCATGGGAGAATGAACCCTGAATTCCTAGAGCCACCTTTTGCCTTCAGGCTTCACTTGGCCTTGAGTTCCTGATCCTGCCTCTGCCTCTGTTGGACTGTAAGTTTGGGCTACTCTGCCTCGTTATTTGTGCGCACACTCGGCAAGCATTCTACCACCTGAGGGATGGTCCCAGTCCCTTTAAACTCTATCCTAGTCCCAGATGGAATCCAGACCCGCGAATTACTTGTTTTTCTTTCTGAAGACAGCCCCTGTCCCAATCAGTTTTCTTCACTTGATGCGCGTGTCATAGTCAGTGCTGACACCCCCAAATCCTAATATCAAGCAGAAAGTATTGAAGGTTTATGGACATAGTTCCTTTCCTTTTTAAAAAAACATTTTTTCTTTTTTGCATGTAAGTGTTTTGCCTGCTTCGCCTTTCAGGAAAGGAAAGTAGAGGATATCTACCTGCTTCTGCGTTGATAGGAGGGCTAACAATTCACAAGTGTAAAGGAATACCAAGCTGCTTCATTCCAACCAGACTGGATGTCAGTGTCCGGGAGCCTAGGGCCATATGGATGTGCCAAAGAGTTTGATTGCGCTTGGCAGGGTGAGGTCTGGTCTCTGCGTGTATCATCCCAGGGGTTTCAGGAACTTGTCCAGGTTTGTCCCCTTCCCTCTGGCCCATGCTCAGCGGAGGTCACAACTGTCAGAGCTGAGCTGAGAGCTTTTTGTCAGTTGCTTTTGCTTAGCGCTCAGCAGTTATGCAAATGGCTTTAGGGGTTCTGGAACCTGGCCAGAGTCTCCAGGGTCAACAGGCACTCGAACATGGCCCAGTGGCCTTGTTCAGATGCTTTCTCCAGCAGTGGGAAGAGCAGTCTGACTGTGTTAGGTGCTAAGGCCAAGACTGCCTCTGGGCAGAGAGCCCAGGTGGGCAGGGGGGCCAGCCTGGTGTGCAGAGACCTGCTCATTGCTACTGTCTGCCAGTGTGTGAGACCTCTGTCCCTAAACTGTCCTTTTTACTAAGGTAGCCTCTGATGGTCTGCCTTCTCCAGACCTCCTCCTTGGGTATTCCAGCTCAAGCATGGTCCCAACCCTTTGCCTTACTTTTCCTTCACGTGCCTGGACCTGAACTTTCCAAAATACAGGAGGAAAGTGGACACAGTGCTGGCAGCTTTCAGGGAGCTGCCTGTCTGCAGCCTGGCCTCAGCTTTCATAGTAGCTACCTCCCTCAGGGCTACTCGTGAAGGGCAGGGTTAGTCATACCTGAAAAAGTCTTCCAGTGTGCTCTCTGGGTGAGAGTCTGGAGACCCCAGGTCTCCAGGGTCAGGGTGGGCTGTCAGAAGACTCAGGATTGCCCTTGCACTTTTCCTGGGAGGGTTAGGGATTTCAGACTTTGACCTTTCCCTCCTCCTCAGTTTGGGGCCGGGACTGGGTGGGTCTCTGTTGCCCTTATTGTTACGCTCAGTGCTCAGGTCAGAGGTCAGTAATGTCGTGTGCTGAGGAGAACAGTGTGGGTGCTGGAAAGGCTTGGGCGGGAGGGACTTTGGAGGTTCCAGCCCATGTAAGTCATCACTATGAACAGAGGGCACTGCTGCTCTCCTCAGGAGTGGTGGGTGGGTCGAGGGCTGCCTGTTATACAGGATCCAGAATTGAACCAGTCCAGGTCTGCCCCCAAGGGACCACCATGGAAACAGATGACACCCTGTGCATTGTGGGTACTGAGAAAGGTTCCACCACAATGGAAATGCCTGATATGTGGCTGCTGGGGGGGGGGGGCAGACAATTGATAGCCACAGGGTGTTGAGGAGAGCACGGGGTGTTGAGGAGAGCGCGGGGTGTTGAGGAGAGCGCGGGGTGTTCAGGAGAGCGCTGTTGAGGAGAGCGCGGGGTGTTGAGGAGAGCGCGGGGTGTTGAGGAGAGCCAGTCTAGCCCGTTGTTGTCTTCCTTTTTAAAATTGACTTCTTTTTGCTTTTTGAAACAGGGTTTCTCGGTGTAGCCCAGGCTAGTCTTGAACTCACTATCCTGCTTCAGCTTCTGAGTAGCTGGGGTCATCAGGATTCCTCACAGGGTCACTGTAAGGTTTCTGTCAAAGAGACATGTCTTGTCCCCACACCATTGGGAGAAACTCTGATGTCTAACATGCCTGCTCCTTGTGTTTTTCCCTGAGGCCTCAGGAGCTTAGCTAGGCCTAAGTAAAGGGGGCAGGGGACTGCGAAGGTTGAATTCTGTCCCCTTAGGGCCTGTTTGAGAAGAGGGAACAAGACCCCTCTGAGGAGTGCTTCAAATCTGCCCTTCCCAGGCTCCTCACCATGTCTGACCCTGGATATGCTCTGTCTTTCAGAGGCTGGTGCCTGGGTCATTTTCCCCAGGCTGGCTCTAGAGCCTGACAGCTACATCAGCTGTGGGCTGAGGTCCCCAGGTCACAGTGCTCCAGTTTCCTCCTGGTTGTGAGTTGTCCTCTGGCTCTTCACAAGGGGAGGGTGGGAACGCACTCCTCTTGCCCCTCAGCTTAGAGAGCTAGATGTTATGCAGTCTTCTCACCCACCACCTGAGTGGAATTCTTATTCCAGCTGGCTCTCATCGGAAGTGGCTGCTGGGCTGTCTCGTCAGTGATGGGGGACAGATACAGGGGACCGTCTTCAGATTGGCTGTTCTCTGTTTCACTTCTCTCCAATGAATCCATCTTCCTCTGCTCCAAACCCTAGGGAAGGATCGGATCATATTTGTGACCAAAGAAGACCATGAAACTCCTAGCAGTGCAGAGCTGGTGGCTGATGACCCCAATGATCCCTATGAGGAGCACGGTGAGAGATGAGGGACCCACAGACACACCCCAGGGGAGGCTTGGTATTGAGCACTGCTTTCCCACTTCGTCTCCCTTGGCCGTGGACAGATGTCCAGCTCTGTGGTTGCTGTGTCTCCCTTCCAGGGGCTGGGACTGTGCCAAGCCAGCAGGCAGCAGTTTCTTCTTACTAAAACATTCTGTCTCCGTTCTACGTGTTTGTCCTGACGAGATTAAGAGGGACTGAAGTTATATCTGCCCTGTCAGGTTACTGGGATGAGCCCTGCCATGTGTACCAGCTAATTTGCAGGCAAGAGAGCAGCAACCAAGCAAGCTGGTCCTTCTCCCTCTTAAATCAGAGCTGTCACACACTCCTGGGCTCATCTCCAAATATAACAGTAGCCCCTTGGACACGTGATGTCACTCTCTAGGCTTTGGGCTAGACGCGTAGGTACTCCAGTCTGTGGGGTAGGTGGATGCAGCATTCCCAGTCCATATAGTGTCAACAAGACTCAATTCAGCACTGGAACAAGCGCTTCAGGTGAGACTTGCTGGTGAGTAAGATTGAGCTTAAAGCAGGCAGCCCTGGAGGACAGGCTTGTGGCCAGGACTTTCAGACCTGATCTAAAGCAGATGCGTGTTCCGGGCAGGACCTTCACCTGTTAGCCTGCTGCCAAGTAAGGGTGAACACCTAGCACCGTGCTGGGAATATTGGCAAAGCAGATGTCATAGAATTAGTATTCTGAGAGTGACAGCTGTAGCTGACCTGAGTCAGTCTTTCTTAATGAAGAATTGTGAACTCATGTCACTTCTGGTCCTTTGTTTACCTTGAGTCCACATTAGCTGCACATATGTCAGAGCTCTGGAGGTGTGAGCAGACAGACTATGTCTGCTTGTGTTTAAATGTACTTCTGCACTATGACTGCTAAAGCTGCCATCTTGTGAGTGTGTGTTGTATGTCCCAGTTCACATTGCACCCTGTCCTATCTGAGGCTCTGAGAAGAATAAAACAAGGAATTCTGCAGACCTGAGTTGTGCTTTTATTTTTGTTTTTAACTGTTTATTATTTTATATATATGGGTGCTGGAAATGGAACCTAGGTCCTCTACAAGAGCACTTGGGAGTTCAAGACCCACCAGTCTGCTCTACAAAGCAGACTTCAGTGCAGCTAGGACCCTGTCCCAAAACAATAGCTTAGGCTAAGGTCACAGGTATGTGCCACCACAGATAGCATCTGGGCTACAGTTTTTAAATGTCAATCTTCTTTCTTTTGAAAGGTGTTCTGGGGGTTAGCCCGTTGGAACCCGCAATGCCAGCATTATATTCAGCACTGGGAGTCCCTCAGAGGTTGCAGGTAGAGGAGTGGGGGTTGGGGATGTGATGGGCCTTACTACTGTCCTGATTTGGCTCTGAAGCCCAGACACCTGTGGTGTCAGAGGGCACACTTCAGTTGCCACGCAGCTTCATGCACAGGAACTTACTCTGCAGCTGTGGCGTTGCCGATGAGCTGCCTGCTAACGGGCACCAGTGACATTTCCTGATGTCCCCAAACAGTTGGGGCAGGTTTGCTGATGAGTGAAGCTTTCAGAGCTGGCGTGGAGAGGCAGGATTCAGCCTAGGACTTTGGACACTAGCTCTGCAGCCACGCCTGGGCATGGCACTGGAGTAAAGGATCACGTGGCATTTCAGTTTGTGTAGGCCTTCCTTCCTTCCTTCCTTCTTTTCCTTTTTTTGCAGGGCAAGGATCCTCAACACTAGAGGCAAGTGCTCAACTGTCAGCATTCTCTGCTTCCGTAGGCTCAGGAGAACTGCCTTCTGTGTCCATCACAAAGCTGAAAGTAGAATTGTCATTTGAACCTTTTGGAAAACTAGAAAATTCTGTTTAGATGTGAACAAATTCATAGAAAAAGCCAAATTCAAAAGGAAGAAGCCAATGTAGCATTTACTAAAAACCCATCTATAACCTGACTTTCCAGCTCATTCATAATAAATAACTTAAAAGTTTGATTTATTTTTTTACAGGTTGGGGGATTGAACCCAGGGTCTTGTGAATGGCAAGCCTTGCTCTACCTCTGTGCTATGCCCCACCCTAATGTTTGATTTGTATAGGAAGAATCCAGCCCCACTAGTCTAAAAGCTCTTGTTTTGCATTGTACAACAGGTTTTAAGATTTGTACCACTCTCTAGACTGCGCTGAGCAGAGGCATGGTGAGGGGCTGTGGGAGGGAGCAGGGCCTGGAGGATCAGTACTTGCTCTGGCTAAGGAGACTCCTGGTATTTAAGTCTCAGAGTTCTGAATCTAGTTCTGGGAGGTGGCTTAGACAGTAGACCAGAACACACATAGAGAGGTCATGGGGGACGCCTTCCACACAATAAAGACCAAACAAACATACTTTGCATGTGTAAGATCATAGAGAAGATCTCTCACCTTTCCCTTGTCCATCTTCCTGTTCTAGGATTGATACTGCCCAATGGAGATATTAACTGGAATTGCCCATGTCTTGGGGGAATGGCCAGTGGCCCCTGTGGGGAACAGTTCAAGTCTGCCTTTTCCTGCTTCCACTACAGCAAAGAAGAAATCAAGGGATCAGACTGTATAGACCAGTTCCGGGCCATGCAGGAGTGCATGCAGAAGTACCCGGACCTCTATCCCCAAGACGAGGAGGAGGAAGAGGAGGCAAAGCCAGCGGAGCAGGCGGAGGAAACAGCTGCTACAGCCTCTGCAGCCAAAGAACAGGAGTCAAGCTCCTGAAGGCCACAGGACTTTGTGCACAATGCCTTTTGGTCACCTCTATGAAAGCTCTTTCCCTCTATGCACTGTAATGTACAAAATAACTTATTTTAATGATCAAGGGTCTTGGCTACTTGCCATATACACTGAAGAAAAGCGGGGGGTGTGCACCTATGTCTTGCATAAACCTGTCCTTGAGCGTTAAGCTACTGCTGGATGTACGCCGTGTTTGCCCTGGATTTTGCCACTTTGAAATACTGTGCTGAGGCTTCTCAGCAACCAAAAGTTGTTACTCAGGAAAGTTTATCGTGAGAGAACTGATTTATTTTGACCCATTTTATCCCTTTTGGTAGATTTTTACACCTCTTTGGGAAATTAAGTAGATGCCAGAACTCCTTCAAGAGTGTCCATTCCTATTGGAAGAGGTTGGTGGTCAGATCCTTGAGCTGGAGTGCATGGGGCTGCCGCCTTGGTCCAGGCACCCAAGTTTCTGTGTTAGCAGTCCAGACTCCAAGGTGTCTACAGTTGCAGGGTGGGATTGGACCCTGTGACTCCCAGTCCCTCCTAAATGAAAGGAGAGGCTTGGTTTTCGGTTTATTGTTTTGCTGTTCTGAAAGCCCTGGTTTGGAGCCCATGTTCACTCAATCCAGTCAGTTGTGATATTGAGGTGGGGACCTAGCTGCTTCCAGAGCAGAAGCCAACAGAGGAAACGTCTGAATGAAGTACTCAATTAAAAAGAAACAATTTCTGTCTGATTTTGAATGTGGCTTTTTACTAGTTAGAAAGTTGTTAGCTTTCTTGGGATGGTGGAAACTGAACATGTGTAAGGATTTATGTGCCAGGCAAGAATTGCTGGGAAGCCACCTTCCCAGCTCTTCGTAATTTTGAGACAATGTAGCTTGAGTTTTCCTGCCTGGCCCACAGTCAGGACAAATCTCTCTCACCCGCCAGTCCCACAGCCACTCAGACCCAACCAAATAAACACAGAGACTTATATTGCTTACAAACTGTATGGCCGTGGCAGGCTTCTTGGTAACTGTTCTTATATCTTAAATTAATCCATTTTTATAAATCTATACCTTGCCTCGTGGCTTACCAGGATCTTCACATGCGGCTTGTCATGGTGGCGGCTGGCAGTGTCTGCCTCTCAGCCTTCCACTTCCCAGAATTCTTCTCCTTGTCCCGCCTATACTTCCTGCCTAGCTAATGGCCAATCAGTGATTTATTTACTGACCAATCAGCAACACACTTGACATACAGACTATCCCACAGCAAGACAAGGTCTCACCAAGTTGGCCAAGATGGCCTTGATCTTCCTGAATTAGCTTCCCAAACATCGTGCTGAGCTACTGATATTTTTCTGTGAAGAAAATAAAAAATTAGGAAAAATTAACTAAATTGAAAGTGCTCTTCAGAGGTATTAGTAAACCAGTTTGATGGTGGCACATGCCTTAATTTCAGGAGAGTCAGAGATAGGTAGGTCTGTGGTCAGCCTGATACACAGTGAGTTTCAGGACAGCCAAGGCTACATAGTGACACCATGTCTCCAATAAAGTCAACCCAGGCTAAGTAACAGCATCCATCTCTGTGATGGAGCCTCAGATGTTTTGAGTGCATTAGTTACTGTTGTGTAAGGGTAACCTTGACGCAATAAGGATTTCCTCACAAGCTCTGCTGCTGTGGAGCCCAGGCATGGCTTTCTTAGGTCCTCCCTTCACTGGAATTACAGCCTTGGCCAGCTCCTCACAAACTCACTTTTGGCAGGACTCAGGTTCTTTGCCATGTGGACTTTACCTTAGAGTAAGATAGAAGAAGCCTTTTTGTAATTTAATCTCAAAAACCGAGGGACACTCCTCAAGCTACCCCCACAGAGCCCCCAGTTAGTGGCGTTGCTTCCCCCACTGCCACAGCTTTTGTGAGAAGTGGGCCCAGCCTATACTCCACCCTGAGTACCAGGATGCTGCCATGCCACACTGGGGCAGGTGCTGCCACTGTAAAGCTTGAGAGCATAGTACTTTGAGAAGTTGGGGCTGGAGAGATGGCTCAGTGGTTAAGAGCACTTGCTGCTAGGACCAAGGTTCAGTTCTTAGCACCTACATGGTGGCTCACAACCCTCTGTAGCTCCAATCCCAGGAGATCCAACACCTACTTCTAACCTGTGTAAGTACCGCATTCATGTGGTATACAGACATATATGCAAGTAAAACACCTGTCTTAGAGTTGCTGTTGTGATGAAACACCATGACCAAAGCAACTTGGGGAGGAAAGGGTTATTGGGGGCTTAGGCTTCCACATCACAGTTCATCAAAGGAAGCCAGGACAGGAACTCAGGCAGGGCAGGAACCTGGAGAGCAGGAGCTGATACAGAGATCATGGAGGAATACTTAACTGGCTTGCTCACAGCATGCTCAGCTTGCTTTGTTATAGAGCCCAGGACTACCAGTTCAGGGATGGTACCACCCTTAATGGGCTGTGCCTTCCTCCATCAATCACTAAGAGAATGTCCTACGGGCTTGCTCACCACCTGATCTTATGGGGCATTTTCTCAATTCAGGCTCTCTCCTGATGACTCTAACATGTCAAGTTGACCTAAAACTACCAGTACAACACCCATACACAAAGTTGAGATGTGGAGAGATAGAGAGCTGTGAATCTTAGATCAGAGCCAAAACAGCTGGTGAGATAGCCCAGTGGTTAAGAGCACTTGCTCTTGCAGAGGCCTGAGGGTTCCCAGCACCCATGTCTGTAACTCTAGTTTTAAGGGATCTGATGTCCTTTTCAGATGCTATGTGCACATAGCACACATACATGCAGATACTCATACATAAAAATTTTTAAGTATGTGTTTTGCCTGCGTGTATGACTGTGTACCACATGTATGCCTGGCGCCCACGGAGGACAGAAAAGGATGTCAAGATCCCACGGGACTGGAGTTAAGACAGTTGTGAGCTGCCGTGGGAATTCTAGAAATCAAACCTGGGTCTTCTAGAAGAGCAGCCAGCGCTCTTAACTACTGGACCATCTCTCCAGCCCCCCAAATAATAATTTTAAATTGTTTAAATGTTTAAAAAGCCCAGGCCATGGAGCTGGCCAAATTTGAGAAGTGTGACAGTGTTGAAGATTTCACTGGATGCAACTTCACACACACACAAACAACAAAACATGGTTTCAGGTAAAATTTCAATCATAAGGTGTTGCTGATGTACAAACTTGTCTGGCATTACTCACAGATGGGTTCAAGAAACCCAACACCCGTATAGAGTATGACACATGGCATCTGTCAGGGCAACTAGGCAAGAACGGAGCACACACACATAAAGCAGAAAAGAATGATGGATATTACACAGTACTGCTAGACTCTCTACAAGTAATAATTATGATTTATATCTGTAATTATGTGTCTGTGTGTATGTTCATGTACTTGTGAAGGCCAGAAGAGGGTGTTGGATTCTCTGGAACTGGAGTTAGCAAGTGATGTTTTGTTTTTTCTGTATATAGCCCTGGCTGTCATGAACTCACTCTTTATACCAGCTTGGCCTCAAACTCAGAGATCTTCCTGCTTCTGCCTCTGGGGTGCTAGGTTTGAAGGTGTGTGCCACCATCACCTGGCTGACAGGTGATTGTAAGCCATCTGACGTGGGTGCTAGGAATGGAACGCTAGTCTACTGGAAAAACAGTTCATACAGTACATGATTTTAACCACTAAGCCAACTCTCCAGCCCAATAATTCCCATTTAAACTGCCATGTGTCTCCATAAGCAAAAACAATTGATGAGAACTAAATGACAGATAAGTGGAGAGTTGATTATCTATAAGGAGAGTTGAACTGATCCTAGCCTACACCTCTGGTGGAAGCCTCCTACCCCCCAGAGGCCAAGCCTGTCTTGAAGTGTTGCGGCATGGGTTTGTGGGTTCACACAGATCCATGGAAAGAAAACTCAGAGGCACCTTAAGAATGAATTTAGTCATTTGTGGCTGCAGGGGGGATCCAATCTCTAAGGACTAAAAGACTTTCCCTTCACTCAGGGCATTTTTATTTTTCTCTATATTTTACAGTTCAGCCAATTGATTTCCATATGTTCAAAATAACCTGAAAGATGCTCCCAAAAAGACAATGCCAAGTGCAAATTCCTCGATTTCTCAGGTACCACAGTTTTCCAGGTTTCCTGAACCAAGTTTCGCATAGGGCTTTGTATCCTTGAGAGACTCTGAGAAAAGACTCACCTAGGGCAACAAGAGAAACAAAAGGTGTCTGCTAAACAAAAGATGGATCAGGGCTAGGTGCTACTCTCTGGAGCCAGGCTGGGAGTAGCTCAGTCAGAATGCAGCCACACAGGCCAAAGTCCTGACACCCCTCCCCCCCACACACATTGGTGCCTAGCCCAATAGTCATCAGAGAGGCTTCATCTGGCAACTGCTGAAAACAGATGCAGAGACCCACAGTCAAACAGGCCAAGCTCAGGGAATCCTAAAGAGAGGGAGGAAGGATTGTAGGAGCCAGAGTGGCCAAGGACATCACAAGAAAACCCACAGAATCAATTAACCTGGGCTCAACAGAGACTGAATGAAACAACAGGGAACCTGCATGGGACTGACCTAGGCCCTCTGCATATAAATATTGGGAAGCCCAACTCAAGACTATGAGGAAATCTTTGTAATTTGTGCATCTATTAAAGGATATGGCCTTGGGGGTCAGAGGAAGAGAGATGAGTCAAGGGCAACTGCTTACGGTGTTCTGTTATTTAACGATGATGGCCAGCACCCAGTGTCCACATGGGTTTTTATTTATTTTGTTTCGTTTTGTTTTGAAATGGGGTCTTTCTATGAAGCCCAGGCTGGCCTGAGCTCAGTAAGTAGGCCACAGGATGTCCTCAAACTTGCTGCAATTCCACCTCAAGTGCTGGGATTATAGGTGTGCACTGCTGTGACTAGAGGGACTTCTTAACAGAACACTGGAGGCAGGCAGAGATGGTTTGGGCTTACAGTTTGAAGGGAAACAGTCCATCGTGGCAAGGAAAGCATTATGACAGGCACATGAGACAGAATCACACTTCCTCCAGACTCTACCTCCTAGGGAACTACAGCCTTATAAAATAGCACCATTGGCTGGTAACCAAAGTTCAAACCCATGAGCCTGTGGGGACATTTCACATTCAAACCACAAACTGGAATATCTTAGCTAATGTAAGCAGAAAGCTTTAAAGAAAACAGATCAGTAGGTGGCCCTGGAAAACTGGCTTTGTTCCTTATATTGGGGTTCTTGGTCTTGTAAAAAAAAAAAAAAAAATGACACATCCAAACAGCCCATAGGAGTCTCCTGTCATGAGGGCCTCAGAAAATTCACCCAAGTTTCTACAAGTCAACTCTGAGCCAGATTTTTTTTTTTTAAGACGAGGTTGGGGCTGGACAGATGCTCAGTGGTTAAAATATATACTGCTCTTGCGGAGGACTTGAGTTCAGTTCCCAGAACCCATGACAGGCAGCTGGAAATCACGTGCAACTTCAGCTCCGGCTCCAGGAGATCTGACATCCTCTTCTGGCCACTGAGCAACTGTACAACATGGCATACACTCCCACACATATACACATAATTAAAAATAGGTCATAAGTTCATTTTTTTTTTCCTGAGACAGGGTCTCATTATGTAGCCCTGTCTGTCCTGGAACCCTCTATGTAGACCAGGCTGGCCTGGAATTTATGAAGAACTGCCTCTGCCTCCTGAGTGCTAGGATTAAAGGTATGTGCCGATACACCCCAAGGTGGTGGTGGTGGTGGGAGTAAGTTTTGCAAAAAATAAACTTAAAGCCTGTGTGGCTAGTGACCCTTCTTACTATACTTTACTCAAGATTTTACAAATGGGGAAACGAGAAGAAAACTACAGTGCATGAATATCCTAGCTTACTGCCTTTCGATTTTTATTATTTACTTGCAGTTTTGACTTGATCCTGGATTCTTGGGATTTCCTATATTATTCAACTACAAAAGTCTAAGCCATGCCAGATCTTTCCCAGTTTTATGGTTGGAATCCCTGGCTGTGAGCTGCCTTTCTTGCAGCCTCACCTGCTGAAGCTATCGGGTGTGACATCATCTTCAGAGAAACCACCTGGCAGCTTTGAGCTACTAACTAGGAAAATCTGCCAGATGGCCTCTGGCTGTCTCCACTTCAACCTGAAAAGACCTCTCACCCAAATTGAGGAGTCTTCCCAGCTGTCCTCTGGACTGTAGGGACAGCTTACAGGCCATTCCAGACATTAGCTATGCTTTCCTTCTGAGTCCAGAGATACTTGAGGTCCTTACATGTGGGAGCCAGGACTCGGGACTTTCATCTTGGTGGTGATTTTTTTTTTTCCTGTTGACTACTAAAAGGTCTTGAAGGGGAGAGGTTATCCAGGATAAAGAGAATTGGTAGGAAAGTGGGAAATGAAGCAAGGCAGACATGACCAGAAAAATAAGTCTCAGAGGAGGCAGTTTGGGGTGATCCCAAAAGACAGGTAAAGTTTTATATGCTCCTCAGCAAAGTCAGGCCAACAAGGAAGGAAGTGGGGGAGGGTCACAGAGTATGGTCAGTTCCGTGAGAACTGAACTCTTTGGAAGAACAGCAAGTGCTCTTAACCTCTAAGCCATCTCTCCAGCCCCCAGAAAGTTTTGTTTGTTTGTTTATAAGAGCATAATAAATTTGTGAACTAAAAATTTTTTCTAGGGGCTAGAGGGATGGCTTAGGAATTAAGAGCAGGCATTGCTCTTATAGAGGACCCAAGTTCGGTTCCCATACTTAAGTCTAGTGGTTCACAACTGCCTATAACTCCAACTCCAGGGAATCTAATGTCTCTGGCTTCCACGGGCACCGGTACATATATGGCATACACTTACACATAATTAAAAATAATCTAAAGACAAATTATTCATCAGGTGGGGTGGGGGGCGGGACGCCTATGGAGGTCAGAGGACAACCTTGGGGAATTGGTTCCAGGGGTAGAACTGTGTAGTCAGATTTGGCAGCCGGCACTTTTCCCTGCTGAGCCATCTCATTGGCCTGAGGTGAGAGTATTAATTGGAATCAGATCCCCCAGATAATGCCAGGGCAGTGCTGATCTGAAAGACCCACCTCTCTGGAGGTCATAGTGCTGGGCTGCTCAGGTCTGTGGTTCACGCTGTAGGAATGTAGTATGGTGTAGATCTTTCTTTGGACCACCAGCTCCCAAATAATGACACAGAGACTTCTTATTAAGTATGGAAGTTTGATCTTAGCTTAGGCTTGTTCCCAACTAGCTCTTAAATTATATTAATTTTATTATTAATTATGTAATTAAATTATAATTTAATATAATTATAAAGTTAAAATTATAAAATTATATTAATCTATGTTCTGCCATGTGACTTACTACCTCTTCTCAATACCGTAAGTCTGACTTCCTCCACATCTTTCTGGCAAATCCTCCACCTCAGATTCTTCCCAGAGTTCCTATCTCTGCCTGGAAGACCTGCCTATCCTTTCCTGCCTAACTATTGGCTGTTCAACTCTTGATTAAACCAATCATAAGGTGCCTTAGGCAAGCAAGGATAGAGACATATCTTCCCAGAGTGTGATCAAATATCCCGAAACACCGTGGGGATTCATTTAGGGAACTCAAAACTGTTCCTTGAAGCATTATTCTAATTATTCTTTATCAATAAATGTTCAGGAGTCAGATATCGGGTAAGAACCCGAAGGATCAGAGAAGCAGAGAAGCCACCAGTCCTCTCCTACCTGCTCTGTTCCTTCCTCCAAAAAGTGCGAGATCTCTCTCTGCCCCACATTACTACTTCCTGTCCTATCTGTCTACAGTCCTCCAAAACCTCTGTGGTTAATTTTGTTTGGCTAGTGGCTAGCTCTGCCCTCTGACTCCAAGCAAGCTTTATTTGTCAGACATGATCAAAATATCACACAACAGTTCCTATACTTTGGTGTCAGGAAGTCATCAAGGGAGGGAGACTCGTGCATGAAGGTGTGTTGTGCTATTATTTACGGCTGGTGTCCAGTGCCTGCTAACAGGTAGGAGAGAGTGAAGCCCTCAAGGCTTGTTCCAGTAAGTGTGGTTTGAAGGGTTTTTTCGGGAAATATAGTGGTAGTGTTATCAGGGAAGCAGAGGTCTCTTTTTGGACCTCTCATTAATAAAATTTTAAAATGGAACAGGAAGGAATCCCCCAGACAATTTTATTAAAGGTTGAGAGAAAACAGCAGGAAGAGCAAGTGGAAAGTCCTGACAGCTACCAGGAGGAATAGAGGTACAGAAACAGCCAGGCCTTTTAAGTCAGATGTGGGGTCAGAGAATCAAAGGGAGCCCAGAATGGTGGGGGACATATGCACAGTTTCTTGGCTGGTATCTGAAAAAGAGAAAAGGGAAAGCATGCCCAGTGCAGACCTACAAGTTGAGTTCAGAGGCACCCCATCCCAGGCTCCTGAGTCATGTTGCAGAATAAAAGATTTTACTAGGGACATGGGCTTAGAAACAGAAATAGAGACAGTTTATTAAGAAAATGGAACTTTCCAGGATAGAAGTGGGCTAGTAAACTGACGGGGAAGCCGTTGGGCCTCCAGGGGCATGGCCTTCTATACATTTACAAAACCACCTTGCCCATTTGTTTTTCCTGGGCTTTTCTCAATCATGTTCTGTTCATTAAATGAAGCCTGAGTAAAGAAGGCCCTTCACTCTTCCTCTGCAAACTGGCTTCTTTCAGAGGTTAACCTTGATGTTTCAGCCTCCAGTCCCTAGTCACAAGGAGAGTGTCTTCTTACCACACTACCAGTCTACCGGGAATACACAATATGTAGATGGACAAAACCACTGTGAGGCATGAAGGAATGGCCAGCCTCCCTAAGTCGGTGAATCATAAGGTTAACTCTGGGACCCAGCAAGAAAACAATAAATAAAAACTGAGAGCTGCCCGGGACCAACCTCAGGATTGTACAACCCTTCACCTATCAAAGTAAACCAGTCCCATCTGAAAGCTTGAGAATGGTGTACCCTCCAGGAAGTTCCCTTCCCTTGTGTAATAAGACCCTGACCCAGAAACAACCCTTTGAGCCACATGCTTGCTGCACTCCCACCACTATTCTACTTTCTATTCTCTCTCCCTCTCTGTATGTGAGAGGAGAGAGGACAGCATCCATCAGGTATCATCTTCCCTCAGGTGCCAACTCTGGTTTTTGAAACAAACAGGGTCTCCTGTTGGCCTGGTGGCTGCACATTAGAGCTAGCCTGGCTACCCAGCAAGCCCCAGAGAGCTGTCTCCACCTCCCTATCATGAGGTTATCAAGGTTTCCTTTTGTGGATTCTTTGTCTCTTTGATGAGAACATCTAACAACGAACTCAGAAGATGGCTTCAGGACCATTTTATTAGATTTTGAGTGAAAAACAACAGGGCAGGCAAGCTGAAAATCCTGGCAGCCACCAGGAGATGGGAGACTGAGAACAGAGAAAGTCATGCTTTTTAAATCAGGCATGGAGATCAGCAAGCTGCTGTAGGAAGCAGGAGGGGACATCTAGAGAAAGAGGAAAAGCCCAGGACAACAGGAAACGCATACTTAAGCTTTTGGCTGGTATCTGAAAAAGAGAGATAAGAAGAAGAAAGAATTATGCTTACAGGCAGGCTTAGCAGTGAAGATCTGTGAACAACTACATGGGGGAGAGCCTTCTGAGATATATAAGTACATTTTCTCATAAAAGAATAATTATTCCTCCCATCTGAGCATGTCTTCAGGTAAATCTGCATTCCTGGGGAGTGGTCCTGCCAGGGTGATTGACAGGTCCATTTGTGTAAATGGACGTTTCCTGTCCCAACAGCCTGGACCCAAATAATCACACAGAGGCTTATATTACAAATGCTTGGCCAATAGCTCAGGATTATTACTTACCAGCTCTTACATCTAAATTAACCCATTTCTATTAATCTTCTATTAAATTAATTTCTATGTATGGCCACATGACTTGTGGCTTTACCTGTCCTCTAGAATGTCTTGTTTCCTGGATGACTGGTTGGTATCTCTTGTGACTCTGTCCTCCCTCTTCCCATCATTCTCAGTGGTAGGACCCTGGCCCCCGGTTTGGGTAGCTGTTGCCTTGCTTGCTGACCTTGACCTTGATGTCCTCCCTATGCTAATTCCCTGCTGGTTTCCACCCTCCCAAATGCTTAAGGGAAGTTCCTTGTTTGTGTATCCTGCATATTGGGTGTTAACAGCTTAGATGCAAGATTATAAACATCAGTAGCGAACTTCTGCCTCTGAGGTTCTCCCATTATGCTGTAAACCTGTATTTAAGGTTTCCTCCCTCTTTCAATAAACGGCATTCGGCATTCTGCTGAGGTGAATGACCAGCTGTCTTTGGTCTCTGTTTTTCAATCCATAGCCCCTCACTCAGACATGGTGAACGGGTGGTGGTAGCGCAGGCGTTATCACTACACTCAGTTGGGCTTTCCCACCTAACTTCCTGCCCAGCTACTGGCCTGTCATCTTTTTATTAACCAATGAGAGTAATACATATTCATAGTGTAGAAAAGGATTGTTCCACAGCATTTCCCCCTTTTGTCTAATTAAAAAGGAAGGTTTTAACTTTAATATAGCAAAACTATATAACAAAGTTGTTAAGTAAGAATTATGATAACAATATCCAGTCCATTTGCATTTGGCAAAATTAGAGAAAATACTTATCTATCTTGGTGAGTCTAAAGTTTGTATCTAATTTACTTTCTATTATAACTAAGGAAAACTATAATTATAACTATTATATTATATATAACAACTCCATTAAAGACCCCAGAAGAATGAAATGTTACCAATGACAGGGACGTCAGGCTGCCTGGACAGTCACCCAAATTTTCTCTGTAATGTTGGGCATCCAACTCTGGCCTACAGGCCTAGCATATCTGACAGACTTTCCTGTAAAGCAGGGACTATCCTACCTTGTCTTGGCAAAGTTCAGCAGTCACCTTTTTTGCATCCTGCTGGTCCAGTTTGGACAGTAACTGTCAGCAGTTGAAGCAAGGACAGTTTTTTTGCCCACATGGCTAGCTTTTGCCATAAAGAAAACAAACTCCATATGAAGTTTCTTCAATGCCCATCATCTTCTCTGAAGTATATTGGTGCTGCCATAGCAGACATGTCTCATTGTCATAAAAGGTCTGTTATTAAAACATTTTAGGGGGGCTGGAGAGATGGCTCAGAGGTTAAGAGCACTGGCTGCTCTTCCAAAGGTTCTGAGTTCAATTCCTGGCACCCACATGGTGGCTCACTACCATCTGTAATGAGATCTGGTGCCCTCTTCTGGCCTGCAGGCATACTGTATACATAATAAATAAATAAATTAAAAAAAAAACATTTTAAATGCCATATTCTGTAAGTCTTTGAAGTGTTTGAAGATTATCTATATATCTGAAATATTTCTCTGTATACCTAGGAAACCTAACTAACATAACTATAAGTTTGATAGATATATGTGATTATTATAGATGACTAATTATTAACCTGTATTTTTTTAAAAGATTTATTTATTTATTATGTATACAGTGTTCTGCCTACATGTATGCCTGCAGGCCAGAAGAAGGTACCAGATCTCATTATAGATGGTTGTGAGCCACTATGTGGTTGCTGGGAAATGAACTCAGGACCTCTGGAAGAGCAGCCAGTGCTCTTAATCACTGAGCCATTTCTCCAGCCCCCTTAACCTGTATTTTTAACTATATATTGTATTTTTCTTGTCTTTTTTTTTTTTCAGAGCTGAGGACCGAACCCAGGGCCTTGCGCTTGCTAGGCAAGCACTCTACCACTGAGCTAAATCCCCAACCCCTATATATTGTATTTTTAAGTGAGCTGCTTAAGCACAATATCCCAAACAAGAGTAGAAACATACATACAGCATAACAAAAGTAACCTCAAATTTGTATCAATATACAAAAATCCATACCAATATAAAGTATTTGAGACTAGTAGTTGGCTTTTTTGTTTAAAAATAATTCAATAATCTACCCTTTTATCTTATTTCTGTATCCCCCTTTTTCTTTTTATAATGAGATCCCTTTGTTCAGCTTTTTTTCCTGACCATTACCAATAACAACTTGTAACAACCCCTCTAAATGATGACAAAAATTCATAATTTATTTTTGGGAATGTGGGCGTAGTTCTCTAGATGATTGCTGATTGGGGGCACTGGTATTCTTTGGGGGACCATGATAAAATTTAGCATTATGGTCAAGTCCTGACTGGAGTATTCTGTGAGGTTGGATCATCTTAGCTATCAGCCTTGAAGCTATTCTGGATGCAGAACTCAGAAGAAACTGCAACAGAGTCACTCTTAAATGTTGGGTCATCTGGGACATCCATTCCCATTGTAGATTTTTCAGGGGTCTTCCTTAATCAAACCTGATTTTTCTTAACCCAGAATGAATCCAGAGTCTCTCATTTCCTGTGGAAATAAAACCAGAACCTCTTTCCCAAAGTAACATATCTTCTAACTTAAATTTTGAAGTCAAGATATTTTAAAATATATAGGTTGATTTAATCTAGCAGCTTTCATAATCAAATGTCTCTTAGCAGTTATCATTTGTTCATTAGTAGTAAAAAAAAATTGAAGACAACACAATAACATACAGCATCCAGACTCTGTGTATTTTCCATCTTTATGTGTGGCTTATTATATTTTTTTATTCCTCTATTCCTTTTTTTTTTTTAAAGAATTTTACTATTTTAAAACTATATTTTGCCGGGCAGTGGTGGCGCATGCCTTTAATCCCAGCACTCGGGAGGCAGAGCTAGGTGGATCTCTATGAGTTCGAGGCCAGCCTGGGTTACAGAGTGAGATCTAGGACAGGCACCAAAACTACACAGAGAAACCCTGTCTTGAAAAAAAAAAAAAACTATATTTTTTCCTCTCCCAAGCCCACGCATATTTTTTTAAACATGTTGTGACCTGTTTATAGGCTCATTTGTCTGAATCTGTTCTTACTGTGCATCTGTAACCTTTTCTGTCTGCATGAGCAAGAAAACCCGCTGTGTAACTTAGATCGTGGTGAGCTGGTGCTAGCTCTTCCCCCTTGGTTCTCTGAGAGTTTAGTTCTCATGCGTTGACCACCAGCTCTGGGATGTTTACCATCCCAGCTCTGGAAAGTTCCTAGGTCTATACCGCCACTGAATAGCTGTGCCACTGGCTGCTCATAAACACCATATAAATGTTTGGCAGTAGGACCTCTCAAAAGAGCTGCCCGTTTTTGCTGCTAGCACTGAGCCAGAAAGCCGTCTCTTAAAGGAGCTATTCCTCTGCTCACCGCCAGCAAACAGAGCTCACCGGAGATAAAGGCAGCTACCAAGAAGCTGTGCTCATCTCTGGTTTTGTGTGTCTAGAATCCTTTTTAAAGCTTTGTCAGGTTTTGTGTGGAAATTTTGGCTCCATGTTGAACACCATATGTAAACAGGCATTTCCTGTCTTGACCGCCCAGTCTCAAATAATCACACAAAGGCTTTTATTAATTAAAAATGCTTAGCCAGTAGCTCAGGCTTATTACTAATTAGTTCTTACATTTAAATTAATCCATTTCTATGGGTTTTGTCACGTGGCTCATGGCTTTACCCAGCCTCTAGCATTTCCTGAGCAGCTGGCTGGCATCTCTTGTAACTCTGCCCTTCTTCTTCCCATCATTCTCAGTTTGGCTTTCTTGCCTAACTTCTGGCCTAGGTACCGGCCTGTCAGCTTTTTATTAACCAGTGAGAGTAATGCATATTCATAGTGTAGAAAATGATTGTTCCACAGCACATTTGAATTAACTCTTAAGGGAGGGACAATAGTATGCAATGTTTTGTGAAACTTAGAATGTCTTGTCTCCCTTGGCCAGGGGTAGAACTCAAAATTTATTCTTTTGCCCTGGACAAAGTAGCCTTCTCTTGATGGGCCTCAACAAAGCCCTTATACCTCCACTTCTATTTATTTATTATGTATACAGTGTTCTGTCTGCCTGTATCCCTGCAGGCCAGAAGAGGGCACCAGATTTCATTACAGATGGTTGTGAGCCACCATGTGGTTGCTGGGAATTGAACTCAGGACCTCTGGAAGAGCAGCTAGTCCTCTTAACCTCTGAGCCATTTCTCCAGCCCTATCTCCACTTTTATGCATGTCATTTTAAGGCCTAAGGAGGGGCAATTATTTATTTATTTTTTAAAGATTTATTTATTTATTTATCTATTTATTTATTATGTATACAGTGAGTGTTCAGCCTGCAGGCCAGAAGAGGGCACCAGATCTCATTGTAGATGGTTGTGAACCACCATGTGGTTGCTGGGAGTTGAACTCAGGACCTCTGGAAGAACATCCAGTGCCTCTGAGCCATCTCTCCAGCCAGGAGGGGCAATTGTGATGCTTCCCTTCTAGTATTACCAAGGAAACACAGGGTTGAGTCCAAAATAGAAGGTAAGGGCCCTCTTCAACGGCCTCTAAGCCTATCTAGATACCGTAATGTCCCAGCCTTGGGTTACAGACACAGGACATAGCAGTACTGATTACGTGAGTTCTGGTTCTCATCCTTGTGTGACAAATGCTTCAGTGAATGAGCCACCTCTCCAGCCTTTACTTTCTTTTAATAAATCAACACTTTCACTGTTACTGTTCTGTGTCTTGCTCAATTCTTTAGAGATACAAGGGACCTGAATTTCATGGGACAACCTGAGTCCTACTCTGGCAGCATATTTGGTGAGCCAGCCAGGAGGTCAGACTTCTCTCTCTAGTCTCTCTTTTCCTCTTCCTTAACAAGCTCCTGTCTCACCAGGAAACATACTCCTTTCTTCCTTCCTCTACCCTTTTCTCTTGGGAGCCCTTGATATTCTTGGGTTACCACATCCAACCCATCCCTTTCTCTCTCATTCCTTCTCTGACTTCATGTTACCCATGGCCGATAGGCCAATGGCATAACTGGCCCTCTCTCATCCTAGTGGGATCATGGCTGAACTTCTTCCTGGGCCAAAATGTGCATGCTTCAACTGTGCCTGCTCCAGCATATGGCCTTGCCCTGAGAGTGTTACTCAGGGTTCTCTAGAGGAACAGCATGGTAGAATGGGTTATACATTGCAAAGGACATGTGTTAGACTGGCTTGCATGGCAACTGATGGATACTCCCACAATGGCTGTCCACACGCTGGAGAATCTGGGAATTCGATAGCTGCTTAGTCCTCAACACTGGGTGCCTGAGTAGTCCTAGCCTTGTCCTTGAGGCCTGGAGGAATCCTAGAGAGCCACTGGCAGTCAGTCCATGCTGGAAGGCTGTAGAAGCTGAGCTCTGTCAGAAGAGGATGGCAGAGGCAGCAGCAGAGGGGCAAAGGGCAGGCAAGAAGCAACAGATTTCCTTCAGGCCTATGGTGTCTGGGCCACCACCTGAAGGTGCCACATGCTTTGGCACTCAGTTAACCATTTTGGGAAACACCCTCAGAAACTTTCCCAGAGGCAAGTCTCTTACTTGATTCCAGGTCCAGTCAAATTGAACCAAGATAACCCAGACACTGAAGACAGTTCTGGAGCTCGCCCCCCCCCCCCAGAATGCAAACCAGTGGCCAGCAACATGGCTCAGCATGCAAAAGCACTTTTTTTGTGAGTTCAGTCCCAAGAACTTAGAGTGGGTAGAGAGAACCAATTCTTACCTCTACACCTGAGCCTCGATGTACACACACACACACACACACACACACACACGCATACACACTGATAATAAAATTATTTATTATATTATTATATAGTATAGAATATAACATTATATAATATATACTATTATACAAATAATAAAATAACAATCTAAAATAGCTGCAAGTTCATGATAATGACTTAACTCTCTGCTTTGAGCTTCCCTTGAGTAATGAATGTGCTCACTTGGAAGCAGCCCACTCCAAGGAAAGGAAACATAGTAACAGCGGCAATGCCAGGCTTCTCTCTTCACCATTTGTTCAACCCAGATGAGAAATGAATGCATTCTGACAAAAGGCTTCTAAACCTGCTATAAAAGGACTTAACTTTCTAACAGATTGGTTAATTGGTTAATAGGTTAATATGTTCCAACCAGCCCAGCAGTGAGTGCAAACCTCCCCCACAAGTGCTTGTGGGTTTTCTCATTCCCCCACTTTCCCCATGCATCAGAGGCACCGTCCTCTCTGGAGGGGCTGGCATTCTGGCAGACACAGGTAGGTGGGAAAGTCTCTGTGATGGGTTGGATTTGAAATGTCTTCTGTGTTTGAACAGTTGACCCCATCAGGTGGTGCTTGGGAACATTATAGAACCCTGGAGAGCTGGAGTCTAGCTCAGAGAAGTGGACGGTCACTGGGGTGGGGGATGGAACATAGTATGACTAGCCACCTCAAGCAGCCACAGCTTCTGTCTTAAGTACTAGTGGTTCCTACCACCATGTCTCCACTGCTCCCTCAAAGGATGAGCTCAAAGAATCCCTTCCTCCTCTAAGTTTCAGGTCTTTGCTCACAATGATGAGAAACCTAATATAGTCTGGGTGAAGGAAAAGTGTGAAACCCACTGTGGGCTGTGCCCTCTGTGGGCTGTGCCTGACTGGGATTGGTCTGTTTCTTGCTCTGACATCACATGGAGCCATTGTGAGCAATGCAAGGTCCCTGTCCATAAGAAGCATGGGCTGCAGCTGGGTTTTACAGTTTGGACAGCTGTTGGCTGGTGGGTTTTGGTCTTGGATGTTGGTGATGTGTTGGATCTGACACTGGTGATCTGCTGGGCTTGTTGGTTTGGGCTTAGGAGTTTAGGGTTCAGTAGATAGGTAGGTATTGGAGGTTTTGGGTTGCTTTTTCACATTTGTTTGCTTTTGTGTCTGTTTGTGCATATACCCCAGCACACATGTGGAGGCAGAGGACAACTTTTAGAAGTCAGTTCTCTCCTCCCACTGTGGGTTCCAGGGATGGAACTCAGGTCAGGCTTGGCAGTGGAGGGCACCTTTACTGCCTTTGAGCCACCTGGCCGGCCCTGTGTAGGTTTTAGATCAAGCTCTCACATAACACATGAGCTCTAGTTCCACCCATTTTCCTGAAAATGACAGTCATTCTTTATGGCTAGGTATGTCATTCTTGTCCTTCATTCCACTGCCTCCCTCTCTCCTCTATGTCTGTCTGTCTGTCTCTGTCTCTGTCTGTCTCTGTCATCTCTCTCTCTCTCTCTCTCTCTCTCTCTCTCTCTCTCTCTCTCTCTCTGTGTGTGTGTGTGTGTGTGTGTGTGTGAACAATTTGTGTATGTTGCAACATCCTTATCCTTGGGTTACTTGGTGAACTCATCTTGGTCATGAAGTATGGCCTTCTTAATGTGTCACTGGGTGTAGAGTATTAAGTATTCTTATAAAGGATTTTTACATCTACATTTGTCCTGGAAATAGGCTTATAATTTCCCCTTTGCTTTGATGTCAGGATCATCCTGGCTGTGCAGGCTGAGCTCTTTCCATTTCTGCTTAGGGAATGGTTAGATGTTGGTATGGTCCTTCTGTCAAAGGTCTTCAGATCCTCAGTGAATCCATCTGGGCCTGGGGTTTTCTTTGCTGGGAGGTTATTTAATCACTACTTTGATCTTGTTGCTTGTACTCAATATGGTGTTTTCCTCTTCTTGGTTTGATGTTGATGGGCCATGTGTGTCTAGAAACTTAGCCTTTTCTTCCAGATTTTTCCAGTTCGCTGGAACGAGGGTTTTGAAAATGTTCCTTCGCGCTCTGGATGCCAGTGGTATCGGCTATAATACTGTAGCCTTTCCTGTCTCTCATTCACGTTCTCTGGGAGCTGGGTTCAGGCTTTCAGCTCAGCTCTTCTCTCTGGTAACTCTCCATCTCTATAAGCTTTCATATTCTTTTATATCCAATTTCCTTCATTTCTGCTCTGTTTTTTTTTTTTTCAGTCTACTGCTTTAGTGCTTGGCTTGTTTTGGTTTTCTGTGGCCTGGAGGAGCATCATTAAATTGTCTATTTGAGATGTGTTTATTTTAGGACAACTTGTTTGCTGAGCACACAGCAGGTGCGGCAGGCTGGGCAGTAAGTAGCAAGAGCACGGCCCATTCTGCCTTTCTAATGTGGGAATTAGAGTCACGTTTCCCTCTGAGAACTGATTTCCGTTATTTTAATTTTTAACCTAGCACAGTTAACTGGCACGATAATGGTGGTGTTGGACCTCAAGGTCACAGCCTCCGATGAGGCATCCCTCAGAAATAATTACAAGATCTTGAACACCATCTGCCAAAGCAGCTTCGGTGAAGTGAAGCTCGCCTGCCACCTCCTCACCCAGACCCAGGTGGCGTTGAAAATCCTGCCAAGGAACTCCTCTATTGTCACATCAGAAATTGATATCATGAAATCCCTCAGTCATCCCAATGTCACCCAGCTTTATCAGATAATCAACACCACTGTCAACACCTACCTTGTAATGGAGCATGCGAGCGGGGGAAGGCTGCTGGACCAGATCCAGGAGGATGGACATCTACAGGAGGAGGAGGCCCGCCGAATTTTCCAGCAGATTGGGAGCGCTGTGCATTACTGTCATTCAAAAGGTGTCGTGCATGGAGACCTGAGGCCAGAGAATATCCTGGTGGATGGCGAGGGCAACATCAAACTCAGTGACTTTGGGTTGGGCATTCAGGTGAGCCCTGGGCAGAAGCTGCACTCTTTCTTCTGCAGCCTCCCCTTTTGTGCCCCAGAACTCCTTCAGGGAAAAGACTATGATGGACCCGCAGCTGATATGTGGAGCCTGGGAGTCCTCCTCTACTTTATGACCATGGGGTGCCTCCCTTTTCAAGCACCTACCAATCCCGGGATAAAGCAGAAGATCCTGTGTGTGAAGTACTACAGCCCATCTTATCTTTCTGCAAATGTCCTAAATGTAATCGGTCAGTTACTCACCCTGGACCCCAGCAAGAGGGCTACTATAGACTGCATCATGCACCACCCATGGCTCACGCAAGGTGAGGTGCCTTCTCTTGAGTTTTCCTTGGAGGAGTTCCCCAGTCTCCCAAACCCCATTATCATAACCATTATGGCTGATTTGGGGTATGACCCTTATGAGGTCCTGGAATCTTTAAAAGCACAAACCTTCAATGAAACAATGGCTACGTATCTGATATTACAACACAAGCGCCCCTGGGAGAACAGCCAGGAGAACCAAGTGAAGCCTGGGCAGCCAGGTGTTCCACCTTGTGTGACCCCAGCAGATCTTTCCACCTTCCCTCTTCCCCTGAACCAGACGGCCAGCAAGCCTGCCCTTCACACCTTCCCCTGTAAATGTCAGCTTCCCAATGATGACAAACGTTTAAGGACGGAGGGAGGCAAGAGGGCCGTCATGTCTGCTGCTCCCCAGTGCTCCCTTCTGAAGAGGACCATCTCTTATTTCAGGGCAGCCTGCCATGATGGTGATGACGCTGCCCTTTGTACCCACTCCATGAGTAGCTACGGTGCTGAGCCAGGGAGCCATGTGGGCCCTCAGGACACGCTTCCAAAAAACAACTCACTTCCCAGGGAGGAACTGTGGACCCTGACCACCAAGGGTGCCCGTACAACAGAGAGCAGCTCATCCTCTGGGGATCTATCGCCAGAACCAGTGTCCTTGTCCAGTGACCAGCCTAACGGTGTGATGATAGCCTGTACCCACACACACTGCTCAGGCTGGAAGAGAGTGATGAGGCGAGTGGTGAGCTGTGTAGCAAAACTGTGCTGCTGCGTGACTGTTCAGAGGAAAGTTCAGGTCTCCAGAAACAAAGAGGTGCCAATCAGAGGGCAATGGCAAGACCCCCAAAGCCAGGAGGTGAGGCGCTGAGATGTTTTTGTGCACTGACCTCATCTGCACTGTGCTTTTCAACTGACATCATTGTGCACCTGCGTGGGGCGTGTGGTTTAATGTGTCTGTTATCTCAAGAGGACAAATCCACAGAACTTACTTATGTAGACCTTGGAGTATATGTGGACAGCAGAGGGTAGAAACCAGGGCCGGGGCGGGAGGAGAAGTGCTGGTAGACGGAGACATAGGTCAAGACCCAAGGCATCAGCTCAGGCAGCTATCACATGGTGAGGAGTAAGTTGTGTGGGTCTCAAAGTCACTAAGGGATTCTCTCTCGTTTGTCTGCTTTTAAGTGGCGAGGGGGCAGCCCTCCAGCCTCGGGGATGGTGAACCATGGGGTGAGTTCAGCCTGGCAAGGACTGAGGCCACCACAGCAGTGAGCCAGGCTGGAAGTGTAGGCTGCTGTGTGTTCATGTGCACAACCCTGAGGTCTTTGGGCAGGTGTGGACACTGAGGCAGGTCTTTAAAGCTAAGTCCCAGTTAGTCATGGGAAATAGGACCCCACTCTGGCCTTTCACAGCACTCAGTGTGGGACACTGAGCTAAAAGGATGCCCAGAGCTTCCTGGGGCCAAGGTAGGGCCCCTCCTGGTAGAAGGTCAGACAGCCTTTCCCTGACCTGCCCTGCTCTTCTCTCCTTCTGTCCACGTTTCTCTGCTGGGGAAGTGGTCTTCAGTAAAGGATGAGACAGCTGTCACCTCCAGATAATTACAGGTCAGGCTAGCCCATGTGTATCAAGGTTGAGGTCACAAGAATGAGAATGCACCCAGCAGCAGCCCTGTGGTACACCTCTGTAGACCAGACCCTGCTGTCCTGTCCACAAAAACAGAGTGCGGTGCATGTGTGTGACTCCTGGGAACCAATGGAACACAAAGCTTGGGAAAGCCTCATCTGGGCAAGGGAGTGCTGTGTTCCTTCTCCCAATGCTGCCCCTGATCATCTAGCTTCCTGCTTCTATGTTTTTGATCTATTTGGATCCACTTTGATCCATCCACCAACATGACCACATTGGAAGCCCAGCTTCCATGGCTGGTACCAACAGCTGCAGCATCTCACAGTGACCAAGTGACAGGTGTTTGGGGCCAATGCCCTACTTATGGTGGCTGTTCTAGCTCAGCATGGCTGTGGGGGACTGCTGCCAGATCTTTTTACAATGAGAAGCTGAGGGACAAGAGCCTATCCAAGGCTCTGCTGAGATCTTAGGCCTAGCCTCAAGCTATCTCCAAAATTCAGGGCACCTCCATGGGGACAGGTTGACCTCAGACACTGGTCACCTGAGGCAGTAGAAAAAGTTGAGTGTTGGGGGTGGGGCAGAGGTTGTGGACAAACATGAGTAGAGTGAGGACCCTGGAAGATCGGAGCCTGGAGGAGTTCGGGGTATGGCCAGCTGGTGCAGAGAAGAGAGTGTTCCTGGTGGAGGCCCAGCTGTGCCTGGGAATCTGGTCTGGGTACAGAGCAGCAGCCTGTGGAGGGAGGAGGAGGAGAGATGGATGGGCTCATCCTAGTGTGGAGTCTCCCAGGCTCCTCCAGTTCCTCCCTGAGCCACCTCCGGCCACTCTGCCTCCGTCTGTGTCTTTGTATCCCACAGCCCGCTTCCTCCAGACCTGAGTGGTGTCTTCTCTTCCCACCCTGTGTGCCTGTCATTGCTCGGGGGTCACAGGTAGATTCTTGTCCTTGATGTGACTGTCACACCAACAGCTCTAGTTGTAGACTATCTACGAAGGTTCTGAAAAAGTAAAGTTGCAACAAAAACCAAGCGTGGCCTCAGTGAGGCTGTGGTGTTATTTGCTCTCAGGATCCTGGGAAAAGTCCAGAGGAATGTAGGTTCTGGAGAGAGGGTGTCAGTTGGAGAATAGTATCTGACGTTGGTGACCTAACACTCAGGTGATCTCTGCTCTGACATTTCTTTCTTCGGTCCCCCTTCTGTCCCATTTTTGGAGCCTCCTCCTGCTCTGGGCCCAGTGGCTTCCCACAAGGTGTAGCGGTCATGGATGTATTACAACACTGCCAGGTGAGGCTGGAGGGGGCTGGGGAATGAGGAGGACTTGGAGCAGGTGGTTATCTCTGATGAGCGGGATCTCCAGGGTTCGTTTTACCTTCCAGGCCCTGTGCTGAGCATACATGATGAACACAGACCGGGAACACCCACCTCCCCAGCAAAGTGGAGGGGAGCCCACCCAGGCTAAGGCACAGAAAATGAGGCACACAGGAATGATATGAGTGGTCCTAGTGAGTGTCTGCATTGCCTCTCAATGGCTATGTGAGCCGCCATAGCTTGTGTTCGATTCCTCAGTCTTGTCTATCTTCTGCTCCTCCTCCCCAAACAGTGTCTGTATCTGTAATTGTTACACTCACCCTCCCCTACACTTGTAGGGGAGAGGGATGGGGTGGTATGTGTAACGGGATTGATGCCAGCGTCTGGCCTATGGGAGGCATAACTCTACCCCTGGGCTGCATCCCTAGCCCTTGAGTGTTGTTTTTTTTTTTTTTTTTTTTTTTTGAATCAGAGTCACACTCTAGCCCAGGCTGCGCTTGAACTCAAGACCTTTCTGTCTACCTGATCCCAGGGCCTCCTGATGGCCTGCATCACTGCATCACTGTGAGGATTGAGAGATGCCAAGAATTTTAGAAACTCACACACCTGTGTCTGGTATAATCTGTAGCTGGAGTTTTTCTCTCCGGGTTCCGCCAAGCCCCGGCAGTCTCGTAGCCCACTTATAAAATAAACACACAGACGCTTGTATTATTTAAACTGCTTGGCCCCATTAGCTCAGGCCTACCATTGTCTAGCTCTTACTCTTATACTCAGCCCATTTTCTGTTAATCTATATGTCGCCACGTGTTCCGTGGCTTTACTACCAGCTGCCTTTACATGATGCTCCCTGGACGGCAGCCTGGCATTCCCCCTCCCGCCCCCCAGCCTCTGTCCAGCCTATCCTATACTTCCTGCCTGGCTACTGGCCAATCAGTGTTTTATGTATCAATCATAGCAACATATATTCACAACATACAGGACATCCCTAGCTACAATAATTTGTATTTTCCAGGGGTGTCCACATTTTGACATTGTGATAGACTTCATATACATATGTATTGGATTACATTCATAGCTCCTGGGATGCCTGTGGGCCCTGGGTCACACGCCAGATACACCTGTTAAGGATGATATTTCTAATGGTTATTGGTAAGTGGCAGAACTATTAAAGGTAGGTCTACTTGCTGTAAATAAGTCAATAGGGTGTGACTTGTGTGGGTATGTTTTGATACTGGTCCCTTGCCTTTTCTGCTCTCTGCTTCCTGGCCACCTTAAGATGAGCCACTCTGCTCACCATACCTGCCACCACGATGTTCTGCTTCATCACAGGGAGCTAGAGGCCATGGACAGAAACCTGAATCATGAACCCAGGTGTGACTGTGGGTACTTTGCAAAGAGGGACTGTGGATGTAGATCCAGAGACAGTGAGGCACCCAGATGCTCCCCATGAAATGAGAGGGATCCAGCAGAGATAGGGCTCCTGAGTCTGACAGGTTGTGAGCTGTCCTTGCTCAACAGTCATGGGCCCAAAGCCACATCTCTGTGCCAGTAAATGAAAGGGTGGCTGGAACCCATCAGGCCACAGGGACTCAGGGCACATGTGACTCCTTACAGCTAACCACAGCTTGGGACAGACTGGAAGCCACATCATTCTCCAGGCCATGAGTGTGGACAAGCACTCATGCAGAATCTCATCGAAACAGTGGCTTCGTGTTCCAGGACCATCCTGACCCTTTCGGCTGCTTCCTGAGATGAACAGGAACATGTGCTATACAACAGACAGAGCACAGAGAGGTGTGGACTGCCCACACCACACCTAGGGTGAACTCAAGTTGGTCTGCTAACCCATGGGCCTGCTTCCCCACAGGCAGGACAGCTCCTCCCCTCCTGCCTGACAGTAGAAACAGCTGCTGCAGGGCACAGTTGTGGCGATCAGGGAACTCTTATCGGCACTCACACAGTGACTGGCATTGTTTTCCATTTTAGTACACTCCCATAGTCATCTCAGAAGTCTCACAGCACCTGTAGTAAAGGGAAGGGCTGACAATGAGTCTGCGGATAGCCTCGGGATTAGAAACAAGCAGCAAGGACTAATTTGAGTCCCACCACGTGCTACTACTGTTAAGGAAATCGAAGACCCGGAACCAAGCCTCCGGAACCGGAAGGAAGATGAACACGGGGAACCTGTTTCTGAAGCCTTGTGAGGGCTGCCTCTGCCATGGCAGAAACGTGCCTGCGAGCTTTCCCTTTTCGTTTGATACCTATTACCATGATGCGAAGTGCTTGGACGTTACTGTTCACATACATTCATTTGTAGGCCGCTTCCCTTCTCCAGATCTATAGCAGACTTCGGTGAAGCATTCCAGGGGGCAAAGCGGCGGGAAGGATCTGAGAGGAAGGGGGGCGGGTCCGAAGGCGTTGCTCAGGGACCACGGCCAGGCAGGGACGCAGCCTGATGACGCCACTTACCCGCGCCTTCTGTTGACGCCACGAGACTGCGCCGTTGCTGTTGCCAGACCCACGGCTCTCTCCACTGCGCATGCGCCACCCTTGCCGGTATTTCTACCGAGGCGCCCTAGAGAGAGGTTCGCGTCTGGCTCAGGTGTCTCTGGTTCCAGGAGTGGGTTGCAGAATCTGAGGACTGGGGGGTCGTTACAGGTTGGGCGCCCTGGGAAGGCGCGTTTGGAGCGCGGTGGAGCAGGACACTACAGAACCTTGCTAGCTGAACATGACAGGATTAATGTCCAGAATATACGGAGACTCATAAAATGAATAACTAGAAGTCAGGTGATGCCCAGCTTTTTTTTTTTTTTTTTTTTTTGGTTTTTCGAGACAGGGTTTCTCTGTGTAGTTTTGGTGCCTGTCCTGGAATTCGCTCTGTAGACCAGGCTGGCCTTGAACTCACAGAGATCCGCCTGGCTCTGCCTCCGAAGTGCTTTAGCAGAGAAATGCAGCCGGGCAGTGGTGGTGCACGCCTTGAATCCCAGCACTTGGAGGCAGAGGCAGGTGGATCTCTGTGAGTTCGAGGCCAGCCTGGGCTACCTGGTGAGTTCTAGGAAAGGCGCAAAGCTACACAGAGAAACCCTGTGTGTGTGTGTGGGGGGGGAGAATAACCCGAGGATGTGGAAGATGACTGGGGCTTCTTAAGATAGCAATGACACAGTCTGTTGGTTTTTCTCGTCTTTGAAGCAAAGAACCACATAGCAAATGTCTGAGAAACACTGGAGAAGATTTTTACCACCACTTGCATCATCGGCCCCACGGTTCCCCAGCCATGGCTGGGGGTGTGTATCCATTGCTGGGCCCTTTTAGTGCCTAAGCTTTTGTGTGCATTAAAGATTACCAAGCGTTATAGAAAGAGCTGCCAACTACTATTTCCTCTTGTGTCAAGTGCGTTGTAAAACTTCTACGATTGTTGGTGAATTCAAGTGGAAGGATAATGTACTAGTGAAGAATTCTGGCCCTCCCCAGCATTGAGTCTCAATGGACTGAATGGACTCATAGACACATTATTTCAGTGGTATGGTTGTGTGTGTTTGTGTGTGTGTGTGTGTGTGTGTGTGTGTGTGTGTGTGTGTGTGTTACTGAATATGCATTCTACTGTATCAGCCAAGCAAATATGAATGGGTGTGAACTCGAAAACAGATTAATTGGTTTTACATTTATGATACATCTTTTAGTTTGTTTTAGAGCTAATGCCTCATGTTCCCCTCCTCCCTCCCCTCCCCCACCATCAGTTTACTCAGGAGATCTCATCTATTTCCCCTTCCCAAGGCAATCCATGTGTCCCTCTTAGGGTCCTCCTTGTTACCTAGTTTCTCTAGGGCTGTGGATTGTAGCCTGGTTATCCTTTGCTTTACATTTACTATCCACTTACGAGTGAGTACATACTGTTTGTCTTTATGGGTCTGGGTTACCTCACTCTGATGATTTTTTTCTAGTTCCATCCATTTGCCTGCAAATTTCATGTTGTCATTGTTTTTTTTTTTTTTGTTTTTTTTTTGTTTTTTTTTTTTACCTCTAAGTAATACTCCATTGTGTAAATGTACCACATTTTCTTCATCCATTCTTCAGTTGAGGAGCACCTGGGTTGTTTTCAGGTTCTGGCTATTAGGAATAATGCTACTATGAACATAGTTGAGCAAGTGGTCAAGTTAGGGGAAGGAAAGAGAGGGAGAGCATCGAAAGAGATATCTTGATAGATGGGGGCATTATGGTGTTAGGGAGAAACCTGGTGCCAGGGAAAATCCCAGGAATCTACAAGGACCCCAGCTAAGACTCCTAGCAATAGTGGAAAGGGTGCCTAAACCAGCCTTCTGTAATCAGAGTGGTGACTACCCTAATTGTCATAATAGAACCTTCATCCAGTAACTGATGGAAGCAAATGCAGAGACCCACAGCCAAGCCTTGGGCCAAGCTCTGGGAGCCCTGTTGAAGAGAGGGAGGAAGGATTGTAGCATGGGGGGGGGTCAAGATCATGATGAGGAAACCCTCAGAGACAACTGATCCGAGCTTATGGGAGCTCACTGACCCTATACTGACAGCTAGGGAGCCTGCATGGGACCGACCGAGGCCCCCTGCATGTGGGTGACAGTTGTGTAGCTTGGTCTGTTTGTGGGGCCCCTAGCAGTGGGACCAGGATCTGTCCCTGGTGCATGAGCTGGCTTTTTGGAACCTATTCCCTATATTGGGATGCCTTGCTCAGCCTTGATGCAGGGGGAGGAGCTTAGTCCTCCCTCAACTTAACAAAGCCATGCTTTGTTGACTCCCATGGGAGGACTTATCCTTTCTGAGGAGTGGATGAAGGGGCTAGAAAGGAGGAGAGGAGGGAGGTTGGTATGTAAAATAAATTTTAAAAATGTAATAATAAAAAGAAAAAAGAGCTAATGCCATTCATTCACTTGTAATTTTGATAGTAAACTTTGGATAATAATTTTTCCTGAATAAACACTGGCATATGCTTTGTGGTTGAGTGTCCACCATGAGAGCAGGTATTCATCATGAACTCCACTCCCTTCTCAAGCATTTAATATTGTTAAAAATTCCTCAAGATCTTTAAGATACTTATATCAACAACTGTCCTATTTTATCTCTAAAGATAAAAAAGGAAAGCAATGTATTTTTGGGTTTTTTTTTTTTTTTTGGTTTTTTTGAGACAGAGTTTCTCTGTGTAGCTTTGCGCCTTTTCCTGGATCTTGCTCTGTAGACCAGGCTGGCCTCGAACTCAAAAAGATTCACCTGCCTCTGCCTCCCAAGTGCTGGGATTAAAGGCATGTGCCACCACCGCCCGGCGAAAGCAATGTATTTAATTACTGTGAAATTAAGACATAACTTCCCTGATAATATGTATATGAACACATAGTATTTCGAATTAGTAATAATAAGGATAATGAGTACTGTTCATTCTAGCTAGTTAAGTTATCTTATTAAAGAACAAACAGAAAGCTAAAACTAGTATTTCTCATGACACAAATGAGCTAATTATATAGGTCTCAAAATTAAAAGAAATACCCGGAGAAGAAAGTTTCCTTATTGGACCACTCAGAAAACATCTTCTGGGGTAGAGGAATGCATGAGGTGGGGGGCAGCTGCTAGGGCTGGCAGCTTCTCTTGAAAACCTCACTGCAGATCTATCTCCTAGTCACCAAGGACTGCCACTCCTGAAGGAATACAAACACCTACACAACCATGTGTAGCACTCGTCAAGTCCTGGGCGCAGTGTGGCTGTCCATCAGTGAATGATGGAAAAACAAAACATGGCCCGTACACACAGACCCTGACTCCCTGTGGCACACATGCATTCTCTAAGATTGGTCCCAAGTTA